>NC_070606.1:36279015-36582045 GCF_027172205.1 Podarcis raffonei
TCAGGACACACTGTTACTCAATCTATTGTTTGGAAGTTCATGTAGATTCAAGTAAATAAAGTAAACATGTTTAACCAAGGAAATATATAAAGCAGAAGGCAGAAGTTTTCATTGAAAAATTGTGCTTGCTAATGTACGGTCTGATTAACTAGCCAAAATGGCCCAATGTAATTTGGTATCATGATTCTGATGACAGATTCTGCTTTAAGAAGTAAAAAATCATATGGTTACATACTGTCATCCATATGTACAGCAATGGTAGCCAATATGGTGCCCTCCAATGGTTTTGGACTCCAACCCCCATCAGCCTCAGCCAGCATGGCTTGTAATTAGGGATGATGAGCAGTTATAGTCCAACAACATCTGGAGGGCAGTGTGTTGGCTTTACAAAGAATTAGAGGACAACTCCCTGGCCCAAGGGGCTTACAATCTAGATAATGAAAGAAATAAAAAGCAGTGGAAGAGGAGGGGAATAGAGGCAAGAATAAAGAATGATCAGTGACTAAACCGATTCATTCCTTTGATGTAATACATATGTAGGAATTATTCATTTCATTATTGCTGTTTTGTTTTGTCACTTGCAGGTTTTCCAATTAACTATTTATTAGGGTTCTGGGTCCCTTTATATCAGTAAGGAGCTAAAATAATTTCTTCATTGCATTCTGTTAAACTTAAAGTATTGCTCCTGTTGCAAGTTCTCCTCTCCAGAATTTGCATCATTGGTAGCAGTGTAGCACTTGACTGCATAGGCAATAAATAGGCTGTAGTTTACAAAAATGTTTCATTTCTTATTCTTCCTGCATTTCTGGTTCTACCGCATCTCATGCAATTGGTGAGCACTAGTTCTAAAAATGGTTAGCTTATTTTGTTATGCTTGTTTCCATGCTTGTGCATTTCAGACATTTTTGTATATATAGCCCAACAGAGTTGCCAAACTGATGTATCCAAAATTGTAGTGGCCTATGTCACATCTCTTCCCCAAAATTTATTTCAATGAAGCATTTTTAGGCATAATCTGTCCATGGTAAAATAAAAAGAATCTGACATGCATAAACCATGCTGTAATCTATCTGCTAGCTCAAACAAAACTCAAATTAATTCTGCAATAGGCTTTACCAATGTTCAAACTATCCCAGGCTGAGCCAATAATGTGCTGACAGCCAGTTATTTCTTTGAGTAAGGCTACAGAGCATTAAAAAGACAAAAGGGCAAAAGTGTATGCTTACTGTGAACACAATCAGTGGATACTTTATTCATTAAAAAAAAATGTGCCAGAGTGTTATTTCTTTGTAGACTACTTTCAAAACAACTGGTCTGTAAGTGGTCACTTTCAGGAACCCTAGGAGACAAAGACAGGTGCTGGAAGAGACACAAAGTTTGCTCTGATCTTTCCCTATAACGGTTTCTATTAACTGCTTCATAAATGACAGCCAAACTAATGTGTGACTTTTCAGAGAACTAATACACTACAATGTAATCTAGTGATTAAGAGAATCGGTTGTGAAATTGGTTATCAAAAGTGGGGTAGAGAGACTAGATTTTGTGGTGTACTGTACACTAGAATATGATGCAAGCAGCTGTTTTTATGTTTTCCATTCAGTTAAAAGCTTCTTTCTGTCAGCAACCTGGATCCAGTTGTTTCCAAGGTCTTAAATAGGTACTCACAGAAAAGCTAATTTTGGGGAATTAGCAATATTACTGCTGGGAACTTTACTGGCGACAATTGTGCACACACAGAACACCATTGGCTTTGAACGTGGTGCTTACTACAAGAGATATGGCAAAGACCAATAAGAACCTGATATTAGTGTGCCTCCTCCACGGAGCCAACAATAACCACACTGTTGTTGCAAGTGTGATATTTATTCATATAAAAAAGGTTTAAAGGTAGTAACGTGACAAAACAAAATGATTCTGAAGCAAAAAAATGTCGCTGCAACTTGAAATGCCACTATAAAACTAATGCGTACACAGGCTACCCCAAAGTGTTGCCTGGTCTATATGCTTAGTTACTGTAGCAGGGATAAGACTAGAGATGGAGAGTCACCCAATTTTGAATTGTGAGGTGGAATCCTAAGAGCTTTGCTACAGGAAAATGAAAGAACAGGGAAGAGAAGGAGCGATGTTAGATGCAATTATAGAATTTTTTCCTGTCTCATGAGAGCCACAGAACTCTGGAAAAACAGGAAGGCATCCAAAGGTTGAGATTCCATATTTATGCATCAGGTGGTAGGGAAACAGCTTAATTTCTTCACCATAACTTAAAGGTTCACTTTCACAGACAGGCAAAAGGAATCTTATTGAAGTAGGTCGCAGAATGGCAGCTATCCATCAGAATTCGTTTGCAAACCCTTTGGTAGCATCAGCCTCATCCTTTTGCTACCCATTACAACTTGGAGATAACAAGCCAATGCTGTTATAAGAATTACTGAGATGTTATACGTGAAGCACTTTGAGGACTTTGGGAAATTGCTTTTGAAGTGCAGTTTATAAAAAATATACTACGGCTGCAGTTCTGTGTACATTTATGTTGAACCTTGAAGCAATTCATTACGAAGTAGCCTGCACAGCATTGGGCTGCATAGTGCAAACCTATGTACAATTACTTCAGATTAAGCCTTGTTGATTTTAGTGGGATTTACTTTCAAATTAAAACGCAGAGCATCTGGCCATCAGAATAAATCTGCAGGGATTCAGAAGCATACATTTATTTTGTGCTTTGCCACCTTGAAGCATATTATGGATTGCTGAAATTCTGTTCCCTCACTTTTGCTGAACTCACTGCAAAAGATAAACAGGGCAAGATGAAGCATTTCACTGCTGTGCAGCAATGCAGTTAGTGAAATTTTCTTCACTCAGCCACATCACTTTGCCTTAAGGGGAGACATAAGAAACAGTTGCAAGTTATTTGCCATTTTTGCTATATTATGCATCCTGCACTCAGCTCTCACCTGTGGATCCTAGAAACTGTCAGCATGCGACAGTGGCCATACCCTGGGATCAGCTTCAACTAGCTGGTTAAACCAGGTGAGGGTAGCCAATGGGTCTCAAACCCTCAGTGAGTTAGGGACATGCCCTGTATGCAAAGATAGACCCTGGCGGATGGAGCGGACAAGACCAATAGTGGGTCCAACAGTCAAGAAAGCAGTTTCTTCACATGCTGTAGAGCAGACTTCCTCAACCTCGGCCCTCCAGATGTTTTTGGCTTACAACTCCCTAGTTAGCAGGAGCAGAAGTCAAGGATGATGGGAATTGTAGTCTCAAAACATCTGGAGGGCCGAGGTTGAGGAAGCCTGCTGTAGAGGGAAGTAAGGGGCAGATGAGGCTCAACCTTTTCCATCTAAGAAAAAGAAATCTCTGATCCTAAATCTATGCTGCCTTGTGGGATATCTTCAGGAGAAGAAAAACCTAAGGGGTAAACCATGGGTAGGCAAACTAAGGCCTGGGGGCCGCATCCAGCCCAATCGCCTTCTAAATCCAGCCCGCGGATAGTCCGGGAATCAGTGTGTTTTTACATGAGTACAATGTGTGCTTTTATTTAAAAGGCATCTCTGGGTTATTTGTGGGGCATAGGAATTTGTTCATTATTATTTTTTTCAAAATATAGTCCGGGCCCCCACAAGATCTGAGGGACAGTGGACTGGCCCCCTGCTGAAAAAGTTTGCTGACCCCTGGAGTAAATCCTACACAAATCTGGAGTGGACTCCCTAAGACAGTTGGATGGTGCCTTGTACACCTTCTTCCAGGCTGATACCAAACATATTGCTCTGCTTTGCTTTCGACCACATCAGTGAGGCTGGGGGTATTGTCATCTGACAGCCTAGGACTTCCATACACACCGCCCAGGCTTGCACCCCGGAGAGGTCACTTTGTTGCAGCTAATGCAGCAGTTTGACTTCACCCCCAGAGACGCACTCAGTTGTATCTTGAGACAGACGGATGCCAACTATAACATTACCAATTTCCTTGACAGTTTATTGTGAAGCTAAAGGAGTTTGCGATACAAAAGAGTGAGTCACTGTAATAACACTAAACTGTCAACCTAAACCAAAGAGGTGATTCAGAAAAACCATGGCAAGCAAAACAAACTTCCTACTTCTTTACAACCCAATCAGCAAACTTTCCAGCCTCTGCCGTTTTAAAATGCAATGCAAGTAATTTTAAAATACTAACTGGAAATTTTCTTCACCATAAGTATCCATATCAGTGTCTGACATTTGTCATTTTAAATACCCTTCCAAGAAGGAGAGTGTTTTAAAATATTTACCCCAAGAACCAGGTGAGCCAGAGTTGAAGAAGAGAGACTGACTGCTATTGATTTCCTATCTATTTAAGTCAAGGCTGAATGAGAATTTGAACTGAGATCTAAAACTACCCATTTTTCTACTCAACCCGCTTGGCTCTTATGCATTTAATGCCTGGAATTGCATTGCAAGGGCAAACACAAAATAACAAACCAAACAAAGGAGTTTTCAGTAAAAGCCTAAATGACATTGGATTGATCTTTAAATGCACGTATGCATTACCTGGTGTATATGCACTGGACAAAAAAAAAAGGAGGAGAGAAGAATGTTGTCTTCTACCACAAACGTGAAGCCTACTTAAGGGCACAAGTATGTAGAAAAAGGCAACATTTTCTTCGGGACTCCTATTCAGATAGCTCTCTTATATCAAAACCTGACAAAATTGTCCAGTTACTGGTGAACCAAAAGTAGCACAAAATATTCACACTGCTTTTGCCAGCATTTTTCCCCTAATCCCATGTCTTGTCTTAAAATTCCCAAGGAAATTTTACCTCTATGAAACTTTCATCTCAAACCCACATGCCTAAAGCCATTCCATTACACCACTGTTCTGTCTGTAGGTTATGATGTATCCCTGCCTGTAATGCATGGTATCTATGGCTACATTAAAGGTAAAGGTAAAGGGACCCCTGACCATTAGGTCCAGTCGTGACTGACTCTGGGGTTGTGGCGCTCATCTCGCTTTATTGGCCAAGGGAGCCGGCGTAAGCTGCCGGGTCATGTGGCCAGCATGACTAAGCCGCTTCTGGTGAACCAGAGCAGCGCACGGAAACGCCATTTACCTTCCTGCCTATTTATCTACTTGCACTTTGGCGTGCTTTCGAACTGCTAGGTTGGCAGGAGCAGGGACCAAGCAACAGGAGCTCACTCCGTCACAGGGATTCGAACCGCCGACCTTCTGATCAGCAAGTCCTAAGGTCTGTGGTTTAAACCACAGCACTACCTGCATCCCTATGGCTACTTTACCTTGTAACATATTGGGACATGGTTTTGTTTTATATACGCAGTGTATATAAATTCACAATGTATGTGGGATTACACGAAAGGTTCAGTTCAAAATACAAAGTATCTGTTGGTGGTTGTCACATAAGACTAGCCTGGGAAAAGTGGGTTCTTTTTATACTGAGCTAGAGGAATTGTAAAACCTCGCTTCTAATTGGCCTGCTGGACAGAAATTCTGGATCGTTCGCCACACAGGAAAAGCAGAGGAGAAAGAATTCTATGCCACTCAAATCTGATTGATTGAAGCGTGGGCTGGCAGGAACATAAGCAGACTGGGTCTACCACTGTTCGGAGTGTGTTGACCAGAAGGAGTAGAAAAAAGAAAAAGCTGGGATAGAAGACAGAAGGCTTCTGGATGGACAGGAGGCTACTGAGGCAAGGGAAAACCAGGAAGTACAGTCTGCCCCCAAAAGAGCTGATTCACTGGCTTATGCCAAAGATTAGCAGAGAAACCATGAAAAGTCTGTGAGCAGTGAAGGGAGAGTTTATAGCAAGAAAGCTTCTGGAGCTGAACAGAGAGAAATTCCGGCAAGCCTGGCTGATAGGAAAACCAGCAGAAGCCATCTGCACCCGATAGTGGTGATAGCTGCATGCCTGAGGAAAAGAGACTATGGATAATTGGCACTTTTAGGAACTGCGTTTTACAAATCCATCTTAATTCAATTTCTGTATTTGAAAGCAACTGTCATTATAACAGTGTCGTTATAAAAGCAAGCATTAGTGACAAATTTAACTGCAGTATTGCCCTTATTTTACCCCTGCGGGTGGTAATAAATAAAGAACATTTCGTTGTTTTGATTTGCTTACAAAGCTGCTTGGCTACTGGGTTATAGTTTAACATGTCTGTAAACAGTAAAGCATAGATCACATGGTGGCAGTGCTTAAAGGGTTTTGAAACATACAATAATGGTGGGAGTATAACAGAAACTGTTTCATACATCTGATGAATCAACAGGGAGAAATAGAGGCTGTTTCTGTGCATATAAGAAGAAGTAATTCTCCATCACAGAACATTACAGCGCGGCTGAATGGACCCTTATGATAAGAGAAGGGGGAGCTACACTAACAACACACTGCAGCCCTCAGCAAAACAACTTTGTAGGCTGGCGTGCATGAGAAAAACAGGCTGAATATTGCTATCATATCTTAACACTTGTACAGTATAAGTAAAAAACCCAAAAAACTAGCAATGCCAGTTTCCCAACAACTTCAGGGTATGATTATTTTCCTACCTAGTGTAAGAAAACAAGTGTTAAATGGTTGCAAAACGTTAGCCACACTACTTTAATTCTGTTTTTCAACAGGAGACACTCTCCAGAATTAAGACAAGTCACCTAATATCCATTCTAGCCACAATTTGAAAAGCACTAACATGCTGCTAGGTCTTTCTACTCATGCTAGAGCAACAATCCAGAAAGCACCAGTGGTTTTGGCCTACTAGAGAGTTTCCTCTTTAATTTCTACAGCAGCTTACCATGGACCGGGAGGGAGGGAGGGAGGGAGGGAGGGAGGGAGGAAGAAAGAAAGAAAGAAAGAAAGAAAGAAAGAAAGAAAGAAAGAAAGAAAGAGGGGAGGGAGGGAGAGTGCTGCTGTTGCTGTTTGACGGGAGGAGAGTGTGTGCCTCCTAGCTAGTCACATTGTTCTCTGGGTTGTGGCCAAGACTTGAGCTTAGTTTTGCAGCTTAGAGTTGCTTGAATTGTGTGCTTTTACGTAACTTGAAGCTGGTCCTGAACAGATATTACGGCTTCGACCAGTTATACTATCTTTATTACCTACTCACGTGGAACTGCAGTGATTTCAAAAGATCACCACATATGTTGTGGATACTGAGAATGAGCCATAGGCACAGGAGCAGATGTCAGTCATGTGGACAGTATGGGGGGAGTTGCAAAAGGGCAGACTGTGTGGTGCTTCTCTGAGACAACAACTATGGCTGCTTCTAATTACATCACTGCCTACAAATTATCCTGAAGACATTGCCCTGTGGGTTTCTGGGAGTGGCATCTGAAATGCTAAAGATTAAGAACATAGCACAGCCTATTTCCACTCTCTTTAAAAACAACAACTGGAGACTTCAGATTTGTCCTGGCTCTTTTGACTTTAGCATAATACTTTATGTGAACCTGAATAGTTTTGCTGTTCCCCCCCCCCTTGAGCCTCCAATGTGTTGGCCCCACAGTGACCAAGTGTCCTACACTACAGATGACAGTCCTCTGTTGGGAGGGCTGTCCAGTCCAAGTCCAGTTTAACAGACAAATAACTTTCAAAGGGGAGAGCAAAGCCCCTGAATTTTCCCATTAACAGCTAACATCAGGACATCAGACCGAGAAAGACACAGTGGTCACTTGTTCAGTCTTATTATTTGCTATTGGCAAGGTATATAATATTTCTACGTATAGTAATTCTTTCTAAATTTGTGTATGTACCTGTAAATTAGCACATGCACATTTTACATAGTTCTGTGCCCTCTTTTGACTTTTTTGAGGATGCATTTCTTCCTTTTCATGGCAACACAGAAGGAAAGGTTCATCATACATCGAGCTCAACCAGCACAGTTCCCACTCGTCACAGGGGATCCATATTGTGCATGCACTCCTGTCTGAAAAAAGTGTTAAATCTTTTAAGACTATTTTACTAATGTTTAGCTATAAAGACTACCTCACTTCATAATCTCTCCTTATGTTCAACCAGTCCAGTACTCAAGCCTTCTTCAAAAGATGAGCAAGATCTCTAAAATGTTTGGGGAAAGCAAATTTACTATGGTTTTACCTAAAGTTACATTCAACGTCTATTGATATTTTTAGTGTTTCTAGATGGAGATTTTGCCTGTTACTCATAAAGCAGCCACTGCTGAACAGCATTTTTCCTGCAATATCTTCAAATTCAGCAAGACACTATGCAGAAACGTAATAGACTCAAGGCACTTTGGAGTACTAAAATTGCATTTGCTAGTGTTCATTTCACTTACAAAATATATGTAGCTGCAGTAAGTGGAGAATTCCCATCAGGAATTCCTAATACTACCTAAATTGTTTAGTCAACCATGGAGACAATGAACCTCATACACTAGTCTGAAGTTCACAGACTGTGATCCATTGCTAAAGTGTTGGCCGTTCCTCAGATCCCAACACCTACACTGCATTTGAAGATGCTAAAAATACAATTGTGCCATGGCATAATCCTATTATGCCGTGAGTCACCAAGTGACTATTAAAGACACAGCACAGTCCTAAACAAGTTAACTACTAAAGTATTAGGGCACCCTTGGCTGGAATCCTTTATACAGAGATTACAGCTGACCCAGATAATGAAGACAGCTTTGTTACGGAAACCTGGATGAAAGAAACACGCCGACAAAAGTGCCCATTAAACAGCCAGTACAATGGACCCTGAAACCTGTTCGCTTTTGAAATTGCCCACTATTGTAATGATACAGAAAGTGCACCCTAAAGAGAAACAGTGATGGCAACTTCTATATTCTAAAACATACAATGGTAGAGAACAGAGGTAGGTAACCTAAGGCCCGGGGACCGGATGCGGCCCAATCATCATCTCAATCCAGCCCGCAGACGGTCCTGGAATCAGTGTGTTTTCACATTAGTAGAATGTGTACTTTTATTTAAAAGGCATCTCTAGGTTATTTGTGGGTCATAGGAATTTGTTCATTTTTTTCCTCTTCAAAATATAGTCCAGCCCACCACATGGTCTGAGGGACGGTGGACCGGCCCACGGCTGAAAAAGGTTGCTGACCCCTGGTGTAGAACAATATTGTTAAGTCTTAAGTAGGTTTTAATTTGCTTTTCAATTTATCACAATTTCTAAGCAACCAATCGGCACGTCCACACAGTGAAATACAACACTGCAATCATTATCCCTATTTCAAGTGAGAAAATTTGGTTCCTTGTTTTCTTTAACCGCTGCCTTTGCCATGTGCAAGTGCAAGAGGCACTTTGGCAGACTGGCTTCAGAGTGCTCACATTTGAGAACTGCTACTTCCCTGCCTTAGTGAGAACTCCCCCATGCTGTGTGATCAGAGAGTAAGGGGAGGCTACGATTACATGAAATCATAAGGAAAAAGAAAAGAGTCGGAACTTCACTGAAAGTCACACAGAGAGCAGCAACGCCACAACAGACCAAGTCATACATGCCTAGATAAAGCTCTTAAATAAAACACTCACGTTTCCCCCCCTCCAGCTGCATTTCTCCATACAATGTGTACAAAGCGCGACATCAGTAGATTTTAAGAAAAAGAGGCGGAGGAGAAGACTTTACTGGGGAATTCGGTTCATCTGGAGGAAGCCTGTAACTTATGTGGGAGGAACTATGTACCGTTAGAGAGAACTTTAAGCCTATCGCCATTCACAAATGCTAGATTTATTTCACTGCAGCTTTCACAGATCAGAGAATGAGGAAGGGTGTGCCAAGAGAATGTAGATTACATGGTATGTTGAGTGTGGTGGTATTCAGCAAGCTCAGTTTTCCAGTGCTTAAAAATGGTGGGGCAATTTTAGGATTAAAATATATTGCTTTTAAATTCTTTTTTGCTCCTGAAAAGTATATGCAACCTAGATAATTAAAGCTGAGTTACAAAACTCCAGTTTTGAGTATCTTAAGTATATTAATGGGGCAATCCAAAATTCATTCCAATTCCTACCTATGTAAGTATTTGCAGATGCTAAAGTTGCAAATTGAAAACACAACAGTCAGTTACTGTAAAGAAAGCCTTTGTTTTCATTGGTTTTACAAACAAAGCTAATTCTTTTAAGAAGGGTGCAAAATCACAGAGAGTGGATTTTAAGGGGGGGGACTGAGAAAAGGCAATCCTATTTTTACCAAATTACTCTGTCAAAATATTAAACAATTACAGGGAAAAGGAGGTTTCTAAAACTGATCTTTTAAACCCAAGTTCCCTTAACAGAACACGGGACACGGGTGGCGGTGTGGGTTAAACCACAGAGCCTAGGACTTGCCGATCAGAAGGTCGGCGGTTTGAATCCCCGCAATGGGGTGAGCTCCCGTTGCTCGGTCCCTGCTCCTGCCAACCTAGCAGTTCGAAAGCACTTCAAAGTGCAAGTAGATAAAAAGGTACCACTCCGGTGGGAAGGTAAACGGCATTTCCGTGCGCTGCTCTGGTTCTCCAGAAGTGGCTTAGTCATGCTGGCCACATGACCTGGAAACTGTATGCCGGCTCCCTCGGTCAATAAAGCGAGATGAGCGCCGCAACCCCAGAGTCATCTGTGACTGGACCTAATGGTCAGGGGTCCTTTTACCTTTCCCTTTCCCTTAACAGAGACACATCAGAGGTCAAGGGACTGTACTGTGCCAATCTGATCTTTTTGACAGTATAAGAACTTATAGACCAATTCATATTGTAATGCTACTACTGTAGTTGCAGTTGCTACCTGCTACTAGTTAACACCTGTAACAAAGTCTGACTGCCATTCAATGTCCCTTTGCCACTACTGATACACACTTACCGCTGGTCTTAGAAACACTTCTCCAATGCAACACTCCAAATATAACAGCTGTCCCCAATAACTACTGTGGTTCTCAGGCATGACCCATCCCATTTCACCACTTGAGGCGAAACAGGAATTACCGCCTCCTGCCCCCTCCTACTTTCCCACCAACATTGAAATGTCCCAGCTCTCACTGAGCTCGGCAAGCATTGGGGTGTTCCTCAAAGTGTTGCCTCTCAACTTTTCCACCTTGGGTGAGGGAAGACTAGCAGCAATGCTGCATGCTGAAACGCCTCCCTCTTGCCAGCAAGAAGGGGCGTTCCAGCAGCAGTGGAAGTGGTGAGGTGGGCAGAGTTCTGCCTCTTGCGCTTTGCCCACC
Source organism: Podarcis raffonei (assembly GCF_027172205.1). NCBI lineage: Eukaryota > Metazoa > Chordata > Lepidosauria > Squamata > Lacertidae > Podarcis > Podarcis raffonei. The sequence goes on from NC_070606.1 coordinate 36,290,160, forward strand.
TGAAGCAGGTGGTTCTGCTCAAGTAAACATTCTCAACGGAAGTTACCACGGTTGGTAGCTTACCAATGGTGCAACAACTACTGCTAAAAATATTAGCACTTAAAAGAGTCAGCAGAAGAGGTAAGAAAGAGCAAGAGTCAAGAAGTAAAAAACAACACATGGTGTAAATCACGGGTGTCAAACACAAGGCCCGCGGGCCGAATCCGGCCCGCCAGACCTCATCATGTGGCCTGTGTAGCTGCCGCCAGCCTTCACCTTTTATTCTCGCTTTTTTTTTTTTTACACAAGAAAGCCGCCTCTTCAGCGCATACGCGGCAGCCTACAAGCCAGAGAACGTCTGTTCTCTAGCTGCGCCGGCCATTCTACACAGGAAACCTCCACTTTACATGCATTCAGGAAACCTCCACTTGTTTTTATATTGAGAGCATGCCATCCTGTGATGTGACAGATCCAACGGCTGCCTGAACCCTTCTCTCCTGTACTGTAAGTCCTACAGATACAACCGGCCCTTTGAGGGTGACCAAACTGCTGATGCAGCCCCCGATGAATTTGAGTTAGACACCCCTGGTGTAAATAATCAAAGTGCCAGCACACGTTCCTAAATAAGAATGAAAAAACTGCAAGTAAACACACACACATAAAGGTAGAAATTGTTTCATGTGTGGTCAGAGAGAATATCAAAGCAACTTCAGCCAGGCAACAAATAACTAACATTCATAGAAAATCATTTAGTATGGTAACATGGGGGGAAGGAATAAACCAGAACTACAATTCAATGCATGTCTATAGAAAAGTAAGCCCCACTGACTTAAATGGGGTAATGTAAGTATGCACAGGTAATATGCACAGTAGGGCTGGGCGATGATTTTCAACATCGCAGTGTATCACCAGCTAAACACTGCAGTTTGGCAATATATCGCAATGCTGAAAAGACAAGATGCATTGGCCTCTGTCCGCGAGACATCAGGTAAAACTGCCCCAGCTCTCACCTCAAGAGCTGAGGCAGTCTCACCCAGGCTCACGGGCTGGGACAATGCAGCTTGTTTGTGCCTCTCAGTTGTGGGGAGGGAACTCCCCCCCCCCCCCGACTGAGACAGCCCCGGTGCTCTCGCCACTGGCACGTGAACGGCAAGATCATCGGGGCTCCTTTAACTGCTCGCTGCAGGGAGCGGCAACCGCAACTCCCCTCAGTCAAGCACTCTAAAGATGCAGAGGGAGGAACAAGCTCTATCCACACCTAGCCATGTGAGGGCAGAGTGGGCAGTTTCCCTCAGCGATATATCGCTGGTGAAAGCGTCACCGCTGCTGAGTCCCTCTGCTAGCGGTGCCGCTAGAGGAAGGAACTCTTGAAATGCAATGTCACAAAAATTAAATGGAAGTGTAAAATTAATTCTTGAATCAAAATAGGAAGGAGAAACAAGGCAAGTGTACTTGCTGAGTTTTAACATTTCCCACGCAAAATGCAGTTCAAGTCTGCACAGGATTAAACAGAAAGGGCAGGCATTGCCTCTTTCTCCTGCCTCAGTGCCACTGCCTTTCCATAAGAATTGCCATCTACATCACCAACGCAGAACGTGTGTTATGTGGACTGTGGACAGGACAAAGTCAAAAGATTAGCCATGATAAAAAGATTTATATTCTCCCCTAGAGTTTATGTTCTAAGAATAATGCTGGTCATTGACCATAACAAAGAGATTGATTGATGAAGGCAGAAAGATTAGCAAATTCTACATATGGTATAAGCTTCTTTGCACTCTGAACCTCAAAAGCATGGAGTACATTCTGCAATCTCGTATCAGATATAGATCTCTGAGTGGTTACTTATAGTTCATGGGCTAGCTGAGGAGTAGCTAACATAGTGCTTAACTACAAAATTCCTGATTTGCCATGCTGGCTGAGACAGTAGCATTATAGCTTAACAGCAACCTTGCTTTAAATATACTATTCCCTCTTATTTTCTTTCCATGAAAAAGAAAATAAGAGGGAATAGTAGAAGATTAGCCACATCCACACAGTCAATAAATAATCTATGGAAGTAAACTGTAAAGTGGCAAACTTGATTCAGGACCTGCAGGAGTATCAGCGGGGGGGAGAAAAAACCTCAACTTTGCTGAAGCCTCCCTCGAAGAAGCTCAACAAATGTGGGTGTTCCTCTCCCCAAAAAGCTCAACAACTTTGATAAAGGCTCCCCTAAAAAAGCTCAACCAATGGGTAGATCATTGCCACTTTTTTATAGTGGGAGTAGATCGCAGTCTCTTGGAAGCTGGACATCCCTGATATGAAGCGGGCGAGAACCTTTACAAAAAAAGATTGTCAGCCACTAGAATACATATTTGGAAAGCTATTCAAAACAATGCACAAAATATTTATTTAGCACATTTATATACCTCCCTTCATAATGCAAATTTCAGGACCGTTAAAATACGAATTGAAACTTGCAGGAAAATCTTATATCCCACATTGTTAGTCAAGCTGATGTTACTTCATGTGCTCACTTTTAGTACTTTAGCCTGTGTTTGCACACAGACACACACACAAACACAGATGTCTGTATGTGGGAGAGATTTGATGGTGCTTGCAAAAGTACATGGGAAAGGTGAAAGAATGCAAGAGATTTTACCTTCAGGGATGACTGATGCAGTACAGTGATAACTGCAAGTTGTTGGGCTTTAAAAAAAAAAAATTATCAGCATTTCTTAGGAATGTAAGCTTTCTTGTTTTGCCAAAATCCAGAGATCCCCTCCCTCTATCTAGACTTTACAACAAAACACATTTCACATGCTTTTTTTTATAAAAAAAAAAACTTGGCTTCAAAGTTTCCCCAGATATTGCAAATGAAAGGATCACTTACACATGAACCAAACTACATTGCAATTTTGATTTCAAAGTATTTGTAAAAACAAACCGGATAGTATGAACTTTGAAGGTGGAAAAAAAAAATACAGTCGTACCTTGGTTTTCAAACGCCTTGTCAGTCAAAATGTTTTGGCTACCGAACGTCGCAAACCCGGAAGTGACTGTTCCAGTTTCCAAACTATTTTTGGACCTCAGACATCCAACAGGGCTTGTGCGGCTTCAGAAGCTGTGCTCTGATTTTTGAACAATTTGGAAGTTGAATGGACCTCCAAGGTATGAATGTATATTCTAAATGCACACTAAAAAAAACCAAACTACTATAAAATGTGTGAAATAGCCAGATTAAGATTTGAACTTTGCAAGGTGCTTTTAGACAACTCTTGCATAGTACTAATACAGCTATCTATACTATTTCCTAAACTGGCTACTGTAACACCCTAGCAGGAACAAATTTAACATCTTAAGTATATGACATCAGAGTTTTCTTCCATGCAATTAAAGCTTTTTATTTTATCATGAACAGTACAAACAAGTATTTGAAACAAATATTTAATCAGATGTCACACATGGTGGGGGAAAACCTCTTCTTAATTCAGAAACATGGCCTCTGAAAGAACATACTCAACTGTGCAGATAGTTGGTGACTTGAAACTGGGCTAAGAAGACATGCCTGCATGAATTAAACAGCACCAGTCTTTTTCTCTCTGGTGTGATACTTTACACATGTACTTTTTAAAAATAAAGAAATGGAACTGCCTTACCTATCTTGCTCCTTGAAGTCATAGTGTCACCCATCCTTTCAATTTGTTGCTGTCTTGCCTTTCATTTGTCTCCTACCAAGCAAGAAGAACTTTTTCACTAATTTCTCACTCAATGACATTGTTTCATATATATTTTTCTTACATACATTCTATAATACCAGGAAATACAAATTTAATTTTGCAAACATGTGTTTGGTTGCTGCTGGAATTCTCCTCATATACCCCACCCGCACACAATCTTGAGGATTGGACAAAAGTCCAATGTATATTTTTTTGTCTAATTTTTTATTCCTGGGCAGCACTACAAATGTCCTCTTCCCCAATCCAATACTTATTTAGAACTCACATCGCAGCATTCCTGTGCCTCTGTGCCAGTTGCTGTGATGATAGGAGGCAAAGGTGAGTTAAAACAGTATCTGTGCCAAATTTCAACTACCTCAATCACTTTTCAGCGAGTGAATGAAGATCAAGCTTCATCACATAGAGACACTTGAAAGTCAATGTTCACAAACAATCCCAGCTACTTAACATAGGTAAAATACAACTGTAATTGCAGTGCAGTTAAGGAAAATTCATTTAACACATCAGAAAACAAAATACAGTGGTACCTCGGGTTACAGACGCTTCAGGTTACAGACGCTGTTAACCCAGAAATAGTACCTCGGGTTAAGAACTTTGCTTCAGGATGAGAACAGAAATTGCGCAGTGGCGGCGCGGCAGCAGCGGGAGGCCCCATTAGCTAAAGTGGTGCTTCAGGTTAAGAACAATTTCAGGTTAAGAACGGACCTCCAGAACGAATTAAGTTCTTAACCTGAGGTACCACTGTACTTTACTGAAACTACAACATCTCGTTAACATATATCTGCACACGCATATATCTAGCAAGAGCCAGACAAAGCACTTGTAGGCGGCCAGCACAAGGTCTGAGGTGAAAATTCCTTGCTTGATTGTCCTGTCCCTGTTTGCAAGCCAAACAAGAACATTCTTTGATCCACTGAGATACAGGGCCCCAGAATGCAACAAGACCAACCTTATACATTTTGAGAAGAATGTAGCTATGCTGGAAGAATTTGACCAGCTTCCAGGAACAGAAACAGATGCTGTTTCAAACTAAAAACAGCAGGAACAGGCGCACACATTGCTACACAAGTGTGGAGTGGTGGTCAGAGTGCTAGATTTCAGTGTGGGAAAACCCAGGTTAAAGAGCTTTACTCAGCTGCAATATTTATGGAATGTCTAGGGCAAGTCACTGTTCTCTCTGCTTTATCCCACCTCTCTGGGATAAAGATCCTTGAATCAGCTGGCTATATATAATAAAAAATGGTTACCCATTCTGATTTTGAGATGCCTATTCTCAGCAGCACATTTCTCAACAATTGCACACTATGAATCGGGTTGTTACTTTTATTGGTTTCTAAAGATACAGAATAAGGATTTCTGCAAGTCACCTAAGAGAATGTGGGGCCTTTCGAATTCAGCTGTCTTCAGTGGTTTGGAACAAGATCAGATCAGTGATCTTCTTGCATGATAGGCTACCAATAACTGCAGAGGGTATACCATGTACGTTATATGCATAGAGTTTCTCTTATACTCCCCATCCTCATGCTGTTAACGAACCAGGAAAATAAGCCAAGATAGACATACAGACATTAAACCAGGGTTCCCTGGTTTGGATGCAATAGGGAATGACGGCTTAATACAAACTAGAAGGGGTGAGGTATAGGAGCACTCAGCCCAAACATTAAATAGTGTGTGTGTGTGTGTGTGTGTGTGTGTGTGTGTGTGTAAAACCTGCAGGACTGCAGCTAACTTGCGTATTATTTTATAAATGGTTTAACAAAGGACAAATGCCAAGTTTTAGTGGGTGGGGGATGTATGTGCGTACTTTACAATAGTCTGATCTAGAATTGTAAAAACTCTGGAAAGTGTTTGACTGATTACATGCACAGTAACCACATTGGGTCTCTCTTTAAAAAAAACCAAAAAACACCTCTTCAATCTTTTCAGCATTTCTGCCATCTTTAACAGTAAGAACTAGAAACTTTAAATAAACACACAGCTGATGGTGTTCTTGGAAGGGTCTGACCCAAAAAAAAAATGCACACGGGGCTGTATTGCAGTCACTTTCCTACATGCAGCCTGCCTCAGCCTTCTTAAGCCAAAAGGGTGTTTCCCCAAATGCTTTGCTGTGGCAACAGCTCCAAAACAAAAACAGTTGCATTGTACAGCCATGAATAATTTGCAATATTCAACAGCAACAGTTTCAGTTCTTCCCCGAAATGAATCATAACATAATACTTTCAAGTCAGTCATTTCCATGTCAGTATCCGTTGCCATAGTGGCAGACAAATGCCACCTTTATTGCCTTACCCAAAATCTTATGATGAAGCAGTGTGCTTTTACAAATACACCTTCTAAAGTTGCATCAAAAACACTGAGCAGGTCTCCACAGAAGCTATTAAATATGCTCATTTTGAGAAAGGTTTGTTAAGATGCATGTTAATCAAGTACAATAAATCCCAAGAGATAGATGTGTTTTCCTCTGCTGTCCTTGGCAATTATCCAAGTTCTTAAAAAACACATGAAAAAACCTCCAGAAAGAGTTGTGATCATTTTCCAAGACAACTCAAGGCTTAGAAAATGTGTTCCTCCATGCACAACAGATCTTGCATCTTCTAAAACAACTTTCCTGCTGGCCCCTCCAAACACCCCACCTTCCAACTGGTTATTGGTGTGTAGAAACGGGAGCACCTCTTCATCACTCTAGTGTTTTGCTATACTGTATACTAAGGAGAAAGGTACTTTGGGTGTCATAGTCCATAAATATCAAGGGCATTTGTGCCAGTGTGCTGGAAATGGAGGAAGGGGATAGATCTTCCTTCCCTATATATCTCCAGGGTGGGGAGGGGGAGAGAGAAAGGTGGGCAGGGAATTTAATCTGAGACTGAAATGAATCAGAGAACTTGTAAGGCTCACCTCCACCTTCAGGTAGGCTTTTTTAGGAGCCATCAAAGTTATTCTCAAAGTTCTTGACCTGGGAGAACTTTGCCAGCAATCTCCAGTGATTTCCTTGAAACTTGGTAGTCCAGGTGCCATCAAATCTTTCTGTTAACCAACAACTTAACTGCAGGCTTAGCCACATTATTTATTAGAAGTACATCCTGCCCTTCTAACAGCATGCTCACAAACAGCTTAGCAAAACTGTGAAAAGGAGTATCAAATTAATAAAATTCACAATATCTACTTCTTCCAGAAGGGATGACAAATTGAAGGCTGTTCGTCTCCTCTTAGCAATTGGTAGACCTGTAGCTACACCAGGAATTGAGAGCTTTATTGATTTGAGTACTCCTGGAACTGAAAAATGTGGTTTTCAACAAGGGTGAAGAGATGATCACACTGTGGATAGTGGCAGTTAAAGAAAGCAAACATATATATATATATATCACGAGTTACGGGGCAGTGGTTTGCCAACTTTGTTGTATTGCAGAACACACTGCTAGTTCTTTGGGTTCTCAGCACATTTTTCAGCTCCAGGAGTACTCCAAACAATAGGAATCAAAAGTAAATAAATGTTAACAGCATAGGATCAAAACAATTGGTGTGAGCCGCAGATCTTACAAGCTTTAGACAATGCTGAAGTGAAGGAACTAAATCAAATTCAGTGTTGCCTGTGGGACCCAAGGGTCATCTAGTCCAGCCCCCTGCCATGCAGGAATCTTGACTCAAACATCCATGACAGGTGGCTTAAAAACCTCCATGGAAGGAAAGTCCACCACGTCCCGAGGAAGACTCAGAATCTGAGCATCTGAGAACTTCCTTGCCAGGGAGCTGAAAAACAATAATAGGCATCAAGACACAGTTTGCCCTCTTTTTCACTATGTTGAGCAGAATACCCCCCAAAAATATTTCAAAACTGAGTCAGAACATGGTATGTACTAAGCATGTGTAATCCAGAGTGTTTTTATAAATAAAAATTACTAATGAGGATCAGGATTGGGTACTGCTCAGGCTCAGTATGCCCAAAGCCAAACATGAAGTTCACGAGCTTGAAGGCGTCCCTCGGAAACCCAGGTCCCAAGCCATTTAGAACTTCATTGCTTACTGCAAGCACTTTGAATTATTACTGAGATAGACTAGAGGCCTTTGATCTGAAATTAACTTGGCTGATGGGTTTCAAAAGAACTTCATTGTGATTAACTTCCACTGGATCAGACCCAAAGTCAATTTCCATAATTTCACTACTGTTGCTAACACCAAATCATAAAGGTCAATAACCAGTTCCATCTTCACCAATGGAAAGGTGAGAGAAGATGTGAGGTTATGAAAGAGTCCAAATTTCTAAACACTGGCCATAATCCAGAGCACATGCTGGACTTTCTCCCTGCCAGCTGTGAAAGAGAAAGAACCTGATGTACTCAGAGCTGTTTATCATAGGTGTCACTAGAAGACCTATAATCTGGGCATTGCTCTGAAGTACTGATGTGCAAGATATATTTGTTAATAAACTAGTAGCACTTATCAACTTGCCAGCGGCAACAAGAGCTTGGGCTCTTTTTTTGTGGAAAGAAGAGCTCATTTTGTTTAGCATGACTTTCCTGGAATGACTTGCTATTCCAAGCAGTTCAATAATCCAGTAAGTCTGTGCTTACCAGGAATGAGATAGATAGCATAGGCTAGTTTACATGATGTGGTTTGACGGGAGAAATCCAATTATTTTTTCAAAGGCTTAAGTAACCAAGTTGCAACACTATTACCAGTTCAGTGGAAAACTCATAGTGAAAATGCATCTACATCACAAATACTATACCCTGTCCAGTTAAAATTACTCTGCTTTCAACAGAATAAATTCTACCCCCTGTCAGTATTGCTACACTTTTAATACAGCACATGTCCAGAAACAGGTTTCATTACATTGGCCCATTTATTAGGTTCAAAATAGCATGCAATGGAGTTTTTATTTACTTTGTGATTACACTGTCTTTGCAACTTACTGAGGTCATGTCCTCTTTGCAACTCTTGTACTGCCAGGATTTCAACAAAAACTGAAAGGGCACTTTATGAACTGTAATATATAACAAGTCAAGAACTGGATGTTACTCTGAACGAGACTGCAATGTTCACTGGGAAATTATATGCGATACTATCAAGAGAATAAAAAGGTAAAGGTACCCCTGCCCATACGGGCCAGTTGTGTCCGACTCTAGGGTTGTGCGCCCATTTCACTTAAGAGGCCGGGGGCCAGCGCTGTCCGGAGACACTTCCGGGTCATGTGGCCAGCGTGACGAAGCTGCTCTGGTGAGCCGGCACCAGCGCAGCACATGGAAACGCTGTTTACCTTCCCGCTATTAAGCGGTACCTATTTATCTACTTGCACATAGGGTGCTTTCGAACTGCTAGGTGGGCAGGAGCTGGGACCGAAAGACGGGAGCTCACCCCACTGCGGGGATTTGAACCGCCAACCATACGATCGGCAAGCCCTAGGCACTGTGGTTTTACCCACAGCGCCACCCGCGTCCCCTATCAAGAGAATAGCAGCAAGCAATAATACAGTTGTACCTTGGATGCTGAACGCCTTGCAAATTAAACGTTTTGGCTCCCAAACGCCGCAAACCCGGAAGTGAGTGTTCCAGTTTGCTAACGTTCTTTAGAACCCGAACATCCGTCGGGGCTTCTACGACTTCCAATTGGTCGCAGGAGTTTCCTGTAGCCAATTGGAAGCCGTGCCTTAGTTTCTGAACGTTTTGGAAGTCGGATGGACTTCCAGAATGGATTCCGTTCTGACTTCCGAGGTAAAACTGTATGCCGAGTATGAACAATTACCATCATATCTACTTCACCACTGTTTAACTCACCAGTGGAATTCTACAATGGTGAAATTGGGAAAGAGTCCCAAAAAGGCACAATGCATCATTTAAAATTGGAGGGTGGTATGAGAGGGTGGGGTCAGGAACCTATCTTAATAGAAACTGCACAGGCAGGGGTGTGGGAAGCAAACCTCCCTTTCTCTTAGAGAATGATCAATTCCTCAGTAAGTATGGCAAAAGAAAAATTCAAAAACATGGAGGGAAAGCTCCAATCCTTCAGGTAGCAAGGCCTGATTAATAGTTGCTAAAATAGGTTATGTTATGGTTTATTTCTATGCTGCTTTTTGACCCAACGACCCCCTAAACAGTGAATATATTAATACAGAATAAATATGCAGTAAAAATACAACACATACAGTAAATCAAAACAATGTACGACAACAGCATCACAAAATACCTGCCAGCCACACTGGGTATGAGTTTGTAAGCTGCATTCATGCTCTCACTACAGATACAGCTCCCCTGCATAACTTTCTCCCAGAAACCAAGTTAACCCATATCCCTCCCACCCCATGCCTCAGCTGCCACAACCTCTCACCTAGAAGCAAGCCCATCTACAAACAATCGCCCAGGAAGAGTGCCCTCACTCTCATCATGGCACAAAAAAGTGGGGAAACCCTTTCGGTGTTTCACCCTTCCAGACCATCCCATTAGCGCTGGCCTGCCAGCACTAACCCACCACCAACAGAGGCTTTCCCATTGGAAGCCAGCTACAGTTGTGGCAAAATTCATGCTCTTTACTGGCAGGTCTAGCTAGCCAAACTTTCTGTTTCCACTGACAGGCTGCAACAGAAAAGGGCTGGGGGGGCTAAGGCTGCTATCCTAGCCTCCTAGCGAGCATCAGTCATGTTACGGCTACCTGCTTCCTCTCTGATCCAGTGGTGGCTAGACTCAAGAGGGAATGGAAATCTTCATCAACCAATAGATCTTGGGAAGAAGTAGGCTCCTACTGGATGAGAAGAGACACTACCCATTGTGGAGTGCTGTCTGGTACAAGCAGAAATGAATGTACACTGCAGTTACCCTTTCTGACATAGGCTGTCTTACAAACCTAGGTATATGGAGGTCTAACCCTTCAAATAATTTCATATGGTATGCTCGGCTCTATGAAGAAGTGACAGTTTTTCAAATATTTGGTTCATTGCACCCAACTGGCATATTCTACACTAAAAAAAGAACCATTGTTACATTTATGTTAACACTCAATATTTTTCTTTCGCAGCAGGTATTATATCCCTGACTGCACAAGGAGACTTGTCTATTTATCAGAACCAGAATGCATCACTTATTCATCATAATCTTTTTTATTATGTACCTAAGGATACATTGTCTTTATTCTACAGACACAGGAGAATAACTAGGACAAATTATTCCATATCAGTGACAAACTCTTTTTCCAACCTGCTGTAAACCTCTGGCTGGAGCTAGCAGGATCAACATTCATCATTTCTGAATTAAGTACACCAACTGAATTTGGGGTGGGTGAGGTGTTATTTTTTATTCGGTTTTTGTATTAATTTTTGGCTATGCATTTTGTAGGGTAATTCTCTTCTACTTGTACTATTATCTGACAACTGATCTTGGAATCTGTACTTGATGTTTTATTACAGTATGATTATTTTTTTAAAAAATCCTTATATTTATTCTCATAAGGCTAGGCAAGAAAGCGTGGGGGTTTTTTTGTTTGTTTTGCATGAACATCCTACAGTGCTCTCACAGTCATCATAGAATGAACTACTGAAGAAACCCTGTGGCAGACAAACTGCAATACAATCCCAAATGCACCATTACAAACTGGGGGGGGGGGGGAGGAACCAAGCAAGGTGGTTTCTGCTGCATCTGCTCTAAAACTAATTCCTCTTCTCTAACCCTACATTTTTCCCCTCCCAATATTGCCTCAAGTATTTTTCTTAGATGTGTTAAAATATTCAGAACAGGAATATTCCTTCAAGCGAAACGCAAATTACTTATTTCTCAAACCCTTAATTAAAACGTGTTGTAAGAAAATTAGCATTTAAGTAAAAGGTGGGGGGACTGCATGAATAACTCTGCCTCACAGCATGGGATGGGAACACATGGGAGTCTTGGCCCTTCCAAATCCAATCTGTGTACAGTGCGAGTCTGCATGGGGAATACATAGAAAAACACATGAACCTCCTAGCAGAACAAATGACATTTTATCTGTGTAAAGTGATTGATTCAAAACGTTAATAAGCAAAGTTACAACCATGGCGATCTCCTGGTGCTGTTGGAAACAAACACCCATCAGTCCCAGCCAATGGCGAAGCTGCATGCTCCAGCAGTGGGGGTGGAGAGCAGGCGTGGCTGGCGCACATCCCGGGGGCGTGGTGTGCATCCCAGGGGCATGGCGCGCTACCTGGCACGGCAGAGGGGGTACGCGGTGCATTCAGGGGGCAGCCATGATAGATCCCCCCTCCCCCATGGTGCCAGGGGCAATGCTCTCCCCCTGCCCCCCCATTCCTCTGCCCGTGGTCCCAACAATGCATAGGGATGATGGGAATTGTAGGCCACCGAGGCCAGAAAGGCATCACTGATCTAGAGGGTAGGAACATTAAAATAAGAGGTGGGGGTCACACTGAAACATCCACACTTTGACTCCTTTAAAGTTAATACATCTAAATTTGACTTAGTATATGAAAGAGCAGCTATATAATTGTAACATCATGTGGGCAACAACACTGGAGAGAGCAGGGTGCTCACTGTTAATGAAGCCTCTTTCAGCAATGGGCTTTCATTAAGATCCAAAATTTCCACGTTTTGCTCAGCTGATATACATGTTGTCAGTTTTTGGTCTTCTGAAATTACGCTTTTATGTGCTCCAACTATAACCACAAAGGGATTGTCTGCAGTTGTTGTTTTTTAGTCTTTTAAAACTATTGGTATATTTATGTGTTGCCCAATTAATTCAAGGGCAGCTTTTTAGTAATCAAAATATTTTTAATTTAATTTAATTAACTGACTGATCAGTGAAAAGCTTTACAGGGGTAGAAAATGTACACTTGCATAATAATAGGTAAGCAATTTAACAATACCAAGCAAAAAAGAAAAACAAGTTGTGAATAAGTATAATAGAGGGGCTGACAAAACCACAAATCCCCCTTCAGCCAGGCAACTCACTAGGGGGTCTTGGGCCAGTCACTATTTTTCAGCCTAATCTGCCTAACAAGATAAGGGGGGGGAGGCAGAGAATACTACTGATGCTACCTTGAGCGTCTTCAAAGAAGGTATAAATGCAGCAAACAAATTTGTAATTTTTAATCACTTTTTTCCCAAAGGCTATGCAAAGTTTTTTGAAAAAACATTAACCACATAGGTGAAAAGCACCTTAACAAACCACTCATTACACAAACTGCCCCAGAATAACCATTGACATAGTTTCAGATAAGTGCATTCTATTTTCTAAATTGAACAAACTCAACAGAATAGTGGGAATTTACCATCATAATGCAATTTTCCATCTGAGATTAATCTTCTTCTTAGCTTCAAACGTCTCTTTCTAGAAAGAGAGAGAGAGAGAGAATATGAGTAAGCCTATAGTTCTTTTTTAATATTTCAGATAATTATAGCTTTCAGAGTGAATGCATTCCCCATTGCTTAGTTTCTCATTCTTGAACACTGGATACACAAAAGGGGGTTATCATCATTACCTATCCCATGCACACAATACTTTTGCTGCAGCTTGGCTTCCCAAACTATGCACGTGAAACAACACTCAAGGGTGTGTGCATTCTTCCCTGCAGGCAGCTTATCTTTGTGTAAAAAAACAAACAAACAAAAAACCTCCTGAAGGGGTCCTAGATTCAGGCATGATATTGCTCAAATATTCTCAAACTATTATTTCTCCCATGGCTTGTGCACTGTAACCAACCATATTAATTACATACATTAACAGGCTAAAGCATTATTTTTCTTTATGGCCAGCAGTTTTCTTTGCCAGGTTTTTCTGATGCTGAAAGCATGGGCGTAGGGAAGAGGGGGTAGCTGCCCCCCCATTCAAGTAAATAAATAAAAATGCTTAACTAACTAGCCAATTGCATCACAGATAACTTGGTTCTGCCCACCAAAACATAAAGCCTGCCCCCCCCCATTAAGTCCTGGCTACGCCAATGTGCTTAAGTACCAGATTTAGTTACCGTATTTTTCGCACCATAGGACGCACTTTTTCCCTCCTAAAAAGCAAGGGAAAATGTGTGTGCGTCCTATGGAGCGAATGCAGGCTTTCGCTGAAGCCTGGAAAGTGAGAGGGGTCGGTGCGCACCGACCCTTCTCGCTCTCCAGGCTTCAGTAAGCTATCCGCTAGCCGTGGGAGACCCAGCTCTCCCACGGCTAGCGGAGCGCTGCATTAATCCCGAAGCTTGGGGCGTGCGGAGCTCAGCGCGCCCCAAGCTTCTGGGTGCCGGCAAGGGTGCCCCAAGCTTCGGGATTAGCGCTCCGCTAGCCGTGTCTAGGCTGCGGATAGCAGCCTGCTTCCCGGAGCGTCGGGCGCCCTGAAAGCAGAGTGCCCGGCGCTTCAGGAACACATCCGCAGCCTAGGCAACCCTGCGGGAGATCCCGCAGGGATGTCTAGGCTGCGGATAGCAGCCTGCTTCCCGGAGCGTCGGGCGCCCTGAAAGCAGAGCGCCCGGCGCTTCGGGAAGACATCCGCAGCCTAGGCAACCCTGCGGGAGATCCCGCAGGGATGTCTAGGCTGCGGATAGCAGCCTGCTTCCCGGAGCGTCGGGCGCCCTGAAAGCAGAGCGCCCGGCGCTTCGGGAAGACATCCGCAGCCTAGGCAACCCTGCGGGAGGTCCCGCAGGGATGTCTAGGCTGCGGATAGCAGCCTGCTTCCCGGAGCGTCGGGCGCCCTGAAAGCAGAGCGCCCGGCGCTTCGGGAACACATCCGCAGGGTGGGGAGCCCTGCAGGAGTTCCCGCAAGGCTCCCCACGCTGCGGATAGCAGCCTGCCGCCCGGCGGGCGGGGCGCCCTGAATCAGAGCGCCCCTCGCGCCAGGCAGACATCCGCAGGGTGGGGAGCCCTGCAGGAGTTCCCTGCAAGGCTCCCCACGCTGCGGATAGCAGCCTGCCGCCCGGCGGGCGGGGCGCCCTGAAGCAGAGCGCCCCGCGCGCCAGGCAGACATCCGCAGGGTGGGGAGCCCTGCAGGAGTTCCCTGCAAGGCTCCCCACGCTGCGGATAGCAGCCTGCCGCCCGGCGGGCGGGGCGCCCTGAAGCAGAGTGCCCCGCGCGCCAGGCAGACATCCGCAGGGTGGGGAGCCCTGCAGGAGTTCCCGCAAGGCTCCCCACGCTGCGGATAGCAGCCTGCCGCCCGGCGGGCGGGGCGCCCTGAATCAGAGCGCCCCGCGCGCCAGGCAGACATCCGCAGGGTGGGGAGCCCTGCAGGAGTTCCCGCAAGGCTCCCCACGCTGCGGATAGCAGCCTGCCGCCCGGCGGGCGGGGCGCCCTGAATCAGAGCGCCCCTCGCGCCAGGCAGATATCCGCAGGGTGGGGAGCCCTGCAGGAGTTCCCTGCAAGGCTCCCCACGCTGCGGATAGCAGCCTGCCGCCCGGCGGACGGGGCGCCCTGAAGCAGAGCGCCCCGCGCGCCAGGCAGACATCCGCAGGGTGGGGAGCCCTGCAGGAGTTCCCTGCAAGGCTCCCCACGCTGCGGATAGCAGCCTGCCGCCCGGCGGGCGGGGCGCCCTGAATCAGAGCGCCCCGCGCGCCAGGCAGACATCCGCAGGGTGGGGAGCCCTGCAGGAGTTCCCTGCAAGGCTCCCCACGCTGCGGATAGCAGCCTGCCGCCCGGCGGGCGGGGCGCCCTGAAGCAGAGTGCCCCGCGCGCCAGGCAGACATCCGCAGGGTGGGGAGCCCTGCAGGAGTTCCCTGCAAGGCTCCCCACGCTGCGGATAGCAGCCTGCCGCCCGGCGGGCGGGGCGCCCTGAAGCAGAGCGCCCCGCGCGCCAGGCAGACATCCGCAGGGTGGGGAGCCCTGCAGGAGTTCCCTGCAAGGCTCCCCACGCTGCGGATAGCAGCCTGCCGCCCGGCGGGCGGGGCGCCCTGAAGCAGAGCGCCCCGCGCGCCAGGCAGACATCCGCAGGGTGGGGAGCCCTGCAGGAGTTCCCTGCAAGGCTCCCCACGCTGCGGATAGCAGCCTGCCGCCCGGCGGGCGGGGCGCCCTGAAGCAGAGCGCCCCGCGCGCCAGGCAGACATCCGCAGGGTGGGGAGCCCTGCAGGAGTTCCCTGCAAGGCTCCCCACGCTGCGGATAGCAGCCTGCCGCCCGGCGGGCGGGGCGCCCTGAAGCAGAGCGCCCCGCGCGCCAGGCAGACATCAGCCAGCCCCACAAGCTCGGGGGACAGCAGGGAGGCGCAGCGCCACTATCCCGCTGTTTCTCGACCTGGTTCGGTTTCCCTGACCTGCTTTTGGGGGGAAAATAAAGGGAATTTTTTTTCCCTTTATTTCCCCCCAAAAAAACTAGGTGCGCCCTATGGTCCGGTGCGTCCAATCGTGCGAAAAATACGGTACTCTTTAATTAGGAATAACTTAGAAATTTTGCTTATGATGCCTACGACACAGATGAAATCCAGTGTAAGTTTGGATTTTGCCCTCAAATGAAGCATCGTCAATGTGTTTTATAGCCATAATTTTACTGTTATTTCTTACTGTGAATAATGACTTGGAAAGTATGTTGATAACTTCTAAAACAAACTAGTTCCCTCCGCCATCAAAAGCTGCGCAGTATGTGCACTAGGAAACAGCAACGGATACTGATATTATGGGTAATGTTATTTTTGGTCTCAGAGCATAATTGATTGCTATGTTAGGGATCAGGAAGGATTTTCCACATTTTTCCGATCTGGTGGCTGACTCAGGCAAGAAAGGAAATGTTGACCTTTCTGTGCAGCATGAAGGATTGTTATATCCCTGCCTGAGTCACAGGAGAACCATTTTACTGTGCATACCTATCCTCCTAGCATCCAAAGCAATCAGTACTTTATGCTAATGTGACAAGCCCAATTAACAGGAAACAAATAGTAAGCCAACGGTATTATCTCAACAGCATGGGGCCCCCAACAGTCATTTGATTCAGCGGTACATAGAGAAACTGCTGTCCTTGCCACCATTACAAATCCACACCATGTTCCACAGAAAGATACAATATGAATTATTGGGAAATATAATGGGAAAAGTCCACATTTCATGGATTTAAATAAAAGACTGCAACTACACATGTGTTCCTCTGGGAACATACTATTAGCTTCCATATTTTGGAGCAGTGGCATCTAATACCACATGTCCTATGAGTAGCGCAGGCATTAAGCACTCGCCTTTTCCATCTTGAGTTACATTAACAATGCAATTCTAATCATGTCTACTTAGAAGAAAATCCTACTGAATTCAACAGATAAGTGGGGTTAGCACTTGAAGCCCAATCTATCTTCTTGACCGAGAGCTCTTGTATCATAAACCTGGCCAACCCAAGGAAATTTTGAAGTTAAATGTTAAGGAGTTAAATCTAACCCTTTTCAATGTTCAATCTACCCAATCCTAAAATCTGTGACCCAAGCTTTGGTACTGATTGTGAAGATTCTCTATCTAAGCCAAGTCCATTATGTAATTTCAGTAATCTTTCATACTAACCCTCATTAGCTTGGCACATTCTCCAGGGTATCTTGGGTCATGTGTTACATACTGTTCCCCTTTCCAGTCAATAAATTAAGGCACATATACACAAAAATCGTATAGATCATGCAACAGCATTCTGCCTATTTGTTGTGAATTAGGGATGGCTGAAGATCTCCAATTAGCTGATAGTAACGCCATCCTTATTCCAAAATCAGTGGTAATACCATTTCCTACTGCTCCTTCCCAGTTTAAGGCCCTATACAAAGAAAGCCAGTCTTCCTCCCTTATGTTGACCTCTACAGTCCTAATAGGAGTGTTGGCCATTCCCACCATGTAGTGGTACCTCGGGTTAAGAACTTAATTCGTTCTGGAGGTCCGTTCTTAACCTGAAACTGTTCTTAACCTGAGGTACCACTCCCGCTACTGCCACACCGCCATGCAATTTCTGTTCTCATCCTGAAGCAAAGTTCTTAACCCGAGGTACTATTTCTGGGTTAGTGGAGTCTGTAACCTGAAGCGTCTGTAACTCGAGGTACCACTGTACGCAGCATGGCAAAGCATCTTCACCCCGGTGCATCCGTCTCATGAAGGTAAGGCAGCTGGCAGTGGGTGGGTGGCGGGCCAAGTCGGCCTGGCCAGGTGGGGGGGTGGCGTGTGACATCATGCACACGCAATGCCCCCCCAAATGTTGGAGGGACCCCTGCATATATCTGTTTACACTTCCATTCTTGCAGCTGTCAAATAATCATAGAATAGTAGATTTGGAGGGGGACCCAAGGGTCATCTAGTCCAACCCCCTGAAATGCAGGAATCTGACAGGTGGCCATCCAGCCTCTGCTTAAAAACCTTCAATGAAGGAGAAACCACCACCTCTCATAGGAGTCTTTTAAACTGTCAAAGTTCTTCCTGTTTAGTCAGAATCTCCTTACTCGTAACTTGAATCCACTGGTCATCTTCACGTTTGATTAGCATTCCCTCAATACATTAATCCAAGTTGTTTATAAATATGTTGAACAACAGCGAGCCCAGGGTAGAATCCTGCAGCACCCCACCTGTCACCTTCCCCCCAGAATGATGAGGAGACGCTAGTGAGCACTTTCAGGCAAATTCTTTATTACCGTATTTTTCGGCCCGAGCTTCCCCCGACCCCAGAACAGGCAGCTCTCCACAAGCCGTGGGAGAGCTCTCCAGGCTTCAGCAAAAGCCTGCATTCACCCCATAGGACGCACACACATTTCCCCTTCATTTTTGGAGGGGGAAAAGTGCGTCCTAAAGGGCGAAAAATACGGTATTTCTTTTTTTCCCCCTCACCTGTACTGTGTTCCCTGTGTTTCCTGCAAGTATTTTGTTCTAGCTTTGCCTTTCTTAGCATTCCTCTCTCTTCTGAGTGTCAGTACAGTACAAGGTGAACTTTTCGTCACTGTTACAGTTAGTACATTGTTTTTGTCTAATCAAGCATCATCTCACTTTCTACGACAAGACCAAATAAGCTCACATTAACCTGCTATCCTCTGCATAAGAAATAATTCAAAATAGAAAGCAATTCCCTTTCCTTACCAAAAGACTGCAAGTTTTTAAAATATTTGCCATTTCCCTGCAACCATCAGGATGTAGTACAAGTAATTTAATATATTTGTATCTGTATATGAACTGAATAATTATTTGATTGCTATACTGTACTAAATATCAAAAAACCTCACCCAAATATAAAAGCCAGCAAATGGGGGGGGAATAACCTGACATTTCTCTGGCATACAATTATGTTGAAATTCAAAGCAATCATCAGACAAAAAATTAATATAAACATTATGAGTCACAGCGTTGGTCTGTGCGAACCTCGCGTATCTATCAGCCTGGGGGTCCTTGCAACAGGAATCTCACCTGCAATATCAACAGTTGGGAATATAGGTGTGGTGTTACCACACAGGGAATTTAATCTGGTTCAAACAGGGTCAACATTTCCTTGCTTAAAACAAAGTACTTCACATGGAAATATAATTGTACCTGAAAGAATTATCCATGAAATATTCCAGAAGTAGGATTCTAGCTCAAATGTTTGGGTTTTTGGTTTTTTGTTTTTTAAAGGAACTGTTGCCTAAACTATGGGAAGTGACGACTGTCAATTTAGCAAATGAATGGCCTATTTAAAAGTGAATATAAAGGGGTGCAGGATGCGGGTGGCGCTGTGGGTTAAACCACAGAGCCTAGAACTTGTTGATCAGAAGGTCGGCGGTTCGAATACCTGTGACGGGGTGAGCTCCCGTTTTTCAGTCCCTGCTCCTGCCAACCTAGCAGTTCAAAAGCACATCAAAGTGCAAGTAGATAAATAGGTACCGCTCTGGTGGGAAGGTAAATGGAGTTTCCGTGCGCTGCTCTGGTTCGCCAGAAGCGGCTTAGTCATGCTGGCCACATGACCCGGAAGCTGTACGCCGGCTCCCTCGGCCAATAAAGCGAGATGAGCACCGCAACCCCAGAGTCGGTCACGACTGGACCTAATGGTCAGGGGTTACCTTACCTTTACCTTATAAAGGGGTGCAAAAGAAGTTTGTTTTTTTAAAAAAACAATGAACCTGGGCTTCTCTTGTCATGTTTCTAAGGAACAAGCCTTCATTTGGAATTCAAGACAAATATCCTTTTTAAAAACACATTTTAAATTACAACCTTCTAATAATAGAAATCAGTCACTACCGGTTATTTTGTAATTTGTGAAACATTAAACAGCAAATGAGAATTAGATAGTTTCATTTTCAGAGATTGGCAGGAAAGTCCAACACTGTTGCATTTGATTTCATAAAAGGAAATTTATCTAAAATGACAGGGCTAATAAAAAAGTTAAAAGGGAAAGCCAATGGATTCAATTCTCTCCAGAACACTGTGGGTGGATCCAACTAAGTTTTTGTATGAGTAGAATGAGGTTCGCTCGTGCAATGGGACTTCCCCAGTCTCCCCCCCCCCAAAAAAAAATCTGCTCTGGAGGGCTGGGGGGAAACCCAGAATAGGTTCAGGGGGTTTGGGGCATGAATTTCCACTTTTATATTTTAACACTATACTGAATTGCACCTTTGGGGATTAATCAAAAACGCATTCAAAGAAGCTGAGCTGGAATGCATACTGTCACATGAAGGGTTGGTTTTCATTAGAAGCATGGTAGGGAAGGGGTTAAGCCTCTCCTCCTGTGCACCGTACTCTGGATGAATATTGCCTTCCCTGAACCTATGCTGAAGTTAGACAATATGTTAAATCATGTGGTTAGCAACCATGTAAGGGGATTTTGAAAAATACTAGGTACTAACTTTACGGATGCATCCTCTCTACAAGAAAAGTCCACAGTTTCAACACTTTGTAGTTCAGCAAAAGGGAAATTACAGAGGAACATGATCAACGTTCATAAAAACCTTGCAAGGGTGTAGAGTCTAGATGAAGCTTCTTTTTCCACCCCTCCCTCAATATACTGAACCTCAGGCCATCCAATTAAGTCAAAAAGTGGAAGATTCAGAACAGACAAAATGGACTTCTTCGCATTGTGCAAAAACTATGAAATTAGGCAACACAAGATGTGGTGATGGCCACTACCCTGGAGGCTTCTAAAGGGGATTGGACAAACTCATATCAATGATACGATGGCTATCTGCTACCTCCAGGATCAGAATGTGCCACTTTTTATTTATTTGTTCCTTTATGATCAATTTTAATTAAGGTTTTCCAACACACTATACAATAAGAAACTAACTAATCTAGAAAGAAATAATAGAGAACAATATATAAAAAAGGAAAGAAGGCAGGAGGGGGGAAACAAAATAGTAACAACCGCCATAATAGTACTGATTCTAATAAACACGAAGTTATATATTTATGTACATAGGTCTCTATCATCATTTAATCTTAATCTTCCATCTACATACAGAGTTTCCTCCTCCTAGCTCCCACCTGGGAGGCTTCCCCCCTTTCTCAGCCTCATACCCAGAGAAAGACCATATACTTGAATACAACCCTGTCTTGCCTAAAGCCACCCAGAGAGTGCCAAGTCTTAAAATGGAGATGAGTACCCGTAGCTCAGCTGTGTGTTTTTAAACTAGAAGGGAACCCGCTGGATTTCATAGAATCATAGAATTGTAAAGTTGAAGGGGCCTTAAGAATCATGTAGTCCAATGCCTGGAATGCAGGAATATGCAGCTGTCCTGTACTTGCAACCTTGGCATTAATCAGCACCATGCTCTTATCAACTGAGCTACCAATCCTCATACTGCAGCCTTATGCAAACACAGTGTTGTAACTTAACCCCAGCAACAGTATAAGCACACCTGCTTGGCTGGAGATTATTGCTACTTGGTCAGCCAGAAAAAGAGAAAAATTGTTTTACTAACATATCACATCTAGCCTATTGGATGCTAGAAACCCTTCATGTCAAATGGTGAAATTTTAGACACATATATTTCTATGCTTCTTAACTATGAATCAGAACGGTGGTCCAGTATATGGGATGTTGGACTTTGATTGAGGACCCTGCACTCAGAAAGACTCACCGAATAATACTCAATAGGGCTGTTGTGAAGATTAATGTTGTATTACCCCTACCTGAGTTTTAGGTCTGCAGTCTCTTTGAATAAATTAACCCGAATCCATCCATTTATCGGCAACAAGAGGAGAGTAGGGATATAGATTTCTACATATGTGCAACTCTTAAGTGTTTGCTTTACTTTTTTTAGTCTTCCTTTATTTCTATGAGACAAAATAGCAGCTACGTACTTGAAAATCACAGAAATGTCAAAGTTGAAGGGTTTTTAAAAAGAGAGTCCTAATGCAAATGAGTTCCAATAATCAATTCTGTAGTGGAGAACAAAACAAAAAAAAGGTGAAAATATATGCATCCACTACTAAAACTATTCATACTATTGCAAATAATGATGTTCCTAAATGGAAAGAACACTGCTAATTGCCTGCTGTCTGAAACCAGAATTTGATAAATAAGTTCAATTATTTTCCCTTGTAAATCCTTAATGGCACCTTGTCTGGCACAGGATATTTATTCTTATTGAAGGTTTGCAAAACCTGGCAGGTGCTATGAGACTTCCTTTATCTAGGCAATAAATGGTTAAAGCTGGGAGAATATTTATTTGAAGCATGTATCATATTTACCGTGCAAGATGATCTAGAAGAAAATAACAGTTTCTTGGTTTTTTTTAAAGCCAGGCAATGAAATAACGCCACTACAAAACATTCCCCAAACGGAAACAGTTTTACTTCCAAAATGCACTTTCTCACTATGTTAGAAGTGGGTGTAATATCCCATGTTCAAATAGCCAATTTAACTTAGAATCTTAACAGTTGCCTTTGAGATAACATCATTCCTCAGTCTACATCTACTTTGCAGGCTCACCGTGAGGCTAAGATCCTGCTCTAAAACCCATGGGGAAAGGGTTAGATGCAAATCAATCAAAACCAATAAAATTCTTTAAGATCCCACTGATTTCAACACAACTCACTTTAAAAAAGAATGTGTAAACAACAGGTAAGTTCCAAAGAGCATCAATGGCCAACACTAAGGGTAGTCAATGTGATGTGCTCCAGATGATGTGGGACTACAACTGTCATCATCTCTGCTTATTGGTCATGCTGCCTGGGGCTGCTGAGAGCTGAAGTTCAACAACATCTGGAAAGCACCATGTTGGCTAGACCTGACCAACACATACTAAAGGCATACTTCTGAGTAGACATGGACAAGATAACTGTACATCCCAATGAGTTAAATGGAGCTTAGTCACAGGTATAGTAGGATTACAGCCTTGGGTGGTTTGTTTTTACTTGATTAAATGAACTGCTGTAGCTAGCTTCTTATATTTATTGGAAGCTGCTCCAGAAACTCCTATAGCCCACTGGGTGTAAGGACATTTGGCCGCCTATCTCCCTCTGGACTCCGGCATAAGTAAATATGTACATAAGGGACTGAATGGCAATCAACATTTACATCCATTTAATACAAACAACATACATTGATTATCAGGTTTCACTGAGATAAAGAAGGGTGGGGAATCTGTGGCCCTCAGCTTAATTTAGGGAGGTGGGGGAGTCTGCAAGGAGAGATGGAGGGTGAATACTAAAACGAATGGAGCAATGTGAAGAGAAAGGGGGAAAGCCCTATTCAAGCATGCAATTCAGACCTCAGACTACAGCAATTTCTTCCTTCCAAGGTAACCCACTAGGGCAGGGGTCAGCAAACTTTTCCAACTGTCCCTCAGACCTTGTGGGGGACCGTGTCATGTGACAAAGACACATGAGAGCAGAAGCAGCAAAGCAGGCTGGGAAGTGCTGGGACTGCACAATCATTTGGGCCTACTAAGGTTATTCAGGCCTAACTGCTAACTGTTGAGTCACTCTGACATGTGACTTAGCATCCAGTTTCTCTTTTGTGCTCTCTGTAAGATGTCAGTCAGAGTCAGTCTGTTTCAGTTGTGAACAGTCAGCATGTAATTTCAGTCAAACTGTTTGGAACCATGTTGTTTATGAATAAATTTTAATTCAGTAAAGCTTTTATTCTTTAAAACTCTGCATTATTAATTTACGCTGCGTGTCAGACAGGACTATATTTTGAAAAATAAATAAATGAATGAATTCCTATGCCCCACAAATAACCCAGATACGCATTTTAAATAAAAGCACACATTCTACTCATGTAAAAACACCAGGCAGGCCCCACAAATAACCCAGAGATGCATTCTAAATAAAAGGACACATTCTACTCATGTAAAAACATGCTGATTCCCAGACCGTCCGTGGGCCACATTTAGAAGGTGATTGGGCCAGATCCAGCCCCCGGGCCTTAGTTTGCCTACCCATGCACTAGGATGAGAAGAAAGATTGTATGTGAGGGTGACAAAGGGTAGCCCTACCTACTTTTTGCTCCAGCCCCACCACTCACTGCTACTCAAATCCACCCTCCCCCAATCATTCATTTGCCAAAACAGCATTAGGAAGCTATTAGGATCAGAAAGTCATCATTTATAGATAACTTAGACTAAATTAAAATTTAAGAATAATTCTAAAGAAGTGTAATTAAATGCCTTTGAAAGAATATACATATAAACAGAGGTGTCCATGTGGCAAATCCAGAGGGTGCTCCTGTACTGATTTACAACTGAAAGAAAATTTCATACAATTGAAATAAATGCATAAGTTCCTTTTGAAAAACAATGATTGCCTCAAAATACCCCTTTGAATACTATTTTTTGGTCATAATTCCAACTCTTATATCACTTCCAGTAGACTTTTATAAAGGGCACTGACGAACATCTAGGGAAAGCTGTAAAACATCAAATTGTTCTACAATTATGGTGCTGCCTTCAAAAGTCTCTGTGTGGGTCAGCATTGTATAATGGTACTGATGGTGTCAGCATGAGACCATCGTAGCACCACCACAGGTTACAATGAACTTTTGTAGTCTATCTTGCAGCTTTTGAAAAATGCAGAATCCATGCAGCCTACAAGCTTTAAGCCAATTCTTCTCTATTTAAGCAAAACAATTTATTTGCAAGAATACATAGAGAGCAATCAAAGGCAGGAAGATCTGCCAACACTTTCCATTTATTAAGGCAGAAAAGTGTCAATTACAGTATTAATTTATAGCACACTGAAAAGACAATCATTAACATCTGCCTAAATTATTCATAGCATTTTACTACAGAAAAGGGAGAGAAAAAGAGCAGCAAAGTTTGAATTCATAGGGTGCTGCTAGTCACTGCTGTTTCTAGGAGAAGAGAATGTGTTCCATTGTTAGTCTTTACATAAGTGAAAAGCTTGGCAGGAATTTTAAAGTCCCTCATGAAAAAGAGGCCCAGGTTCCACAAAGATTTCTGCAGAACTGTCAAGCTAACATTATTCTAAAAATGTTGGAGACACAGAAAGCCTCTTTTCCAACTTAACAGCATTTGGACCCGTGTGCCCCAAAATGTCAACATTAACAAACCCAGAATTAACAATAACTATATTTGGCCACCTCATGAGAAGAGAAGACTCCCTGGAAAAGACCCTGGTGTTGAGAAAGATTGAGGGCACAAGAACAAGGGGACGACAGAGGACAAGATGGCTGGTCAGTGTTCTTGAAGCTACTATCATGAATTTCACCAAATTGAGGGAGGCAATGGAAGACAGGAGTGCCTGGCGTGCTCTGGTCCATGGGGTCACGAAGAGTCGGACACGACTAAACAACAATATTTTATTTTGTATAGACAATGGGCAGGCAAACTAAGGCCCAGGGGCCGGATTCAGCCCAATCACCTTCTAAATCCGGCCTGCGGACGGTCTGGGAATCAGCATGTTTTTACATGAGTAGAATGTGTCCTTTTATTTAGAATGCACCTCTGGGTTATTTGTGGGGCCTGCCTGGTGTTTTTACATGAGTAGAATGTGTGCTTTTATTTAAAATGCATCTCTGGGTTATTTGTGGGGCATAGGAATTCATTCAATTTTATTTTATTTTTCAAAATATAGTCCGGCCCCCCACAAGGTCTGAGGGACAGGGAGTCTTCTCTTCTCATGAGGTGGCCAAAGTATTGGAGCCTCAGCTTCAGGATCTGTCCTTCCAGCGAGCACTCAGGGCTGATTTCCTTAAGAATGGATCGGTTTGATCTTCTTGCAGTCCATGGGACTGTCAAGAGTCTCCTCCAGCACCATACTTCAAAAGCATCAATTATCCAGCGATCAGCCTTCTTTATGGTCCAGCTCTCAATTCCATACATCACTACTGGGAAAACCATAGCTTTAACTATACGGGCCTTTATTGGCAAGGTGATGTCTCTGCTTTTTAAGATGCTGTCTAGGTTTGTCATTGCTTTTCTCCCAAGAAGCAGGCGTCTTTTAATAGGGTAAGCCTAATCTCTACTCAGGGTCTAAAGCAGGAATGGGGCAGGAAACATAATTTTGACGCTTCTTGTATGTCAGGTGTACGAAAGTGTCAAAAGAAAAGACTGCTGTGGCAAAGATTGAGTGGACATTTTGTAGCAAACAAAGAATTCCTCAGCATCAACAAGCTACTGTTCTCCACGAGACAAAAGCAAGCTCTAACTTCTGTAACTTAGTACATTTACTGAATTCTGAATTACAAACCAAAAGGAAGAAGAGGGTTTTAGCTCAAACGCTTTGATTCCAGCAACTCCAATACATATTTGTAGCTCCAGGTGCACAAAAGCTTCACTGAATGCAAACCTTTCCCTTCCAAAGGAGAGGGCAGAAATTGTTGGGCATATATGTCTTGTGCGCATTCCATTTATCTATAAAACGTGCTGTGAAAAAAATATTGCCTGCTTAATAAATGAGGCGGTCAACAAAATCATTTACGCTCGCTTGCTCCATCAATGGACACCCTTTCTTGATCAAATGTAAATTACTGCCAACTAATTTTAAACTTTGATGTCTCTTGCTTGATATCTGTGTGAAAACATGTTTGTATTTATAGCACGAAAAGGAAGCAGTTCTAGAAAAATAGCTCTATTATCTGAAGAACAAAACAAAAGTTCAAGAACTGCCCAAAATATTCTTAGAAGAGATCAAGTGTTCAGCAAACAATAGACATTTCCTTCAGGACCTAATGTACTTGCTATGGGACAGGGTGAGGGAAGCCAAGGGAATAACTTGCTACACAGGACAACAAAAGTCCCAGCTAATTGAAAAAGCTCCACATTATGGATGTATTCCCCGTATTGTCTACAAACAACAACACTGACTATCTTGTTTTCTGGAAACACACACCTACAAGGTCATAACAAAAACTGAGAGAGATATTGCTTCTATTTTGCTGTAGTTTTGTTCAACACATTCTCTTCTAATATATCACACATGAGGTTACCATTATCTTCCTCAACAAGGCAAGATCGGGAATATTATACTTGTAATATTCTAAGATAGATTCTTTACACAATCATTGTCACTCCAGCTCTCAACGGCAATTTTCTTAAACTCTAAATGCTTGAATATCGGCAAAGCAAATTTGTTTGTCTTTTCAGCAGGATAACACTCCTGGCTGCCCAGCCTGGCATACACATAGAAACATGAAAATAAAGTTTTATAAAGCAGACAAAATTCAATTCAATCAGAAAAAGTCCTGGTAACAACCACAAACCTATTGGTTATTTTTAGTAAAATATGTAACAGTAAGATTATATAATTGAATTTAGGTCTTCTGTCCTTTAATTCTGGTGGGAAAAACTCCACTTTATATATGCCAACCTACTGACTTGTCTACGAGCATTCAGTATCTTGTTCATAAGAGAAGGTTTAGCCATGTGCATGGCTTGGACCTTGAGCCAATCCTACTCTTCTTTTTATAAAAGTACCCTGTCTTGTTGGGGAAATGGGTGGCGCTGTAGTCTAAACCACAGAGCCTAGGGCTTGCCGATCAGAAGGTCGGCGGTTTGAATCCCAGCAATGAGGTGAGCTCCTGTTGTTCAGTCCCAGTTCCTGCCAACCTAGCAGTTTGAAAGCAAGTCAAAGTGCAAGTAGATAAATAGGTATCACTCCTGCGGGAAGGTAAACGGTGTTTCTGTGCGCTGCTCTGGTTTCGCCAAAAGCGGCTTAGTCATGCTGGCCACATGACCTGGAAGCTGTCTGTGGACAAACGCCGGCTCCTTCGACCTATAGAGCGAGATGAGTGCCACAACCCCAGAGTCGTCCGCGACTTGACTTAACAGTCAGGGGTCCCTTTACCTTTACCCTGTCTTGTTACATGCTGGTTTAAGTTTCAAAACTAGAATTAGCAATTATCTGCTTTCTAACGAGCATGAGGAAGCAGCAGCTCAATATGGTTTTATAGCAAAGCCCCAGGGACCATAACAAGACAACTGATCAACAAGACTGTGGATGGAGATGGAGAAATGCAGACACAACAACACTGGATGCATTTGTGAGTGACATGATCACTCCCCAGTACCCTCTCTGGCTGCAGGAAACCCAGAAACCTTATTGATCTTCTGAGGAATTCCAGGCAATGAAATGGGCTGGATGGTTAGAGCACAGGTGGCACGAGTCTTGGGTGAATACAGCAGAGAATATGTGAAAGCATATAACCATGGCTACCATGTGGCGCTGTTGGCAGAGTGGAAAGTCTATTTATCTGCCTCTATTGCATCCTCAGAACAGCTCTGGCTGAACAGGCTGGTTAAACCCAATCTGAGGGGGGAGAAACAGCTAATCACTCAGAAGTGCACTGGGATGCATTTACAAAAGCACCGAGAACAAAGCTGCAGACATCTGTATCAAACTAGACACCACAGTTGAGGCAGGTCCTGCAGATCTGTGGGATCAGTTTCAATTCCTGAGGTCTGAGAATAATAAACTGGACATTTGCAGGCAGTGTTAGAAACTCAGATATGTAAGCTAGGCACCAAATGGCTCCTTAAAACAGGGTTATGGCCACCAAAATTGAATGCCTAGTTGCCATTGGGGGCCAGATGGCTCGAAAGTCGTATTTTTCTATATGCATTTTTGGTTCCTGAAATTTGTTCTGATTGTGCAAATAAAATATTACAGATAGAATTATTGTTGCTTGTTTGGGAAAACAGGCAAGATCCAAGGATTCCTAGGCATGCACCTCCAGATGGTGGAGACATCAGGTGCCATCCTGGCACCCAGGCATCTTCACTTAGTGACAAGCTACATACAATGCGCCTGGTGCCTGATGAATTTCGAACACTGCTTTCAGGGGTTAGGCTCTTCGAATGCTCTCACCCCATAGTTTAGAGGAGATCACAGTTTAAACCAGCCTTCCCTCACCTGGTGTCCTTCAGATATTGTTGGCCTCAAACTCCCAGTCTCGGCCAGCCTGCCAATGGTCAGGGAAGACAGGAATTTTAGTCCAAAACACCTCGAGGTGTAACCCATATATCTTCAAAATAAGTTTTCACATCACATTTTGGTCTTCAGTTTCACTTCCAAATGATAAGAATCCTATCAATGGACTACCTTATTTCTGTTGTTCTAAGTATTAAAGTTGTCCATAATACACTAAAGCTAGTTATTCTGCTGCAAATATGAAACATAAAAGAAAAACAGTGCAAAAACAGGGGTGTGATGGCCATTAATGAGCTAATTATCAGATTTCCAGAACCTGTAAATTACTTTCTATTGGGAAAAAACCTAAGAAGTGCATACTAATTGTGTGTGACTGGAACAGTCATGCAAAGGCACTGTTAATTAACTTTTAAGTTCAACTTGCTGTGATAGTTGCATTTTATTTACGATCTTGTATACCTCTTTTTAGTCATAATTGTTCTGACAAGTGCAATATGAATGACAAATAGTTGTAGCTGATGTCCAACATGCTAGTAGTGTTCAAAGCCTGTTCCCAGCTCCAGCTACTTAGCCCTTACACATGCTTGCCATTTCTTTTAAGAAGTTTCACAGGCTACAGCCATAAATGTGCTCATACACACCTCTAAGTATTCCATTGTCTAAATATTTAATGTACTGCAAAATAGAATCACTGAGAAAAAATACTTATACATGAGTGTATCCATATAGTGCAATAATAATATGAATTTCCCATATGTTTGAAAATTTCAGTGTAAGAATTCACTGCTGTGATACATATAAAAGGCACCCCAAACATAATGCAGTCCTAAAATTGCACCAAGAAAGCAGCTTGTCTGTTCCCCATAAGTTTATAAAATGACAGAATTGTAGA
Source organism: Podarcis raffonei (assembly GCF_027172205.1). Classification (NCBI taxonomy): domain Eukaryota; kingdom Metazoa; phylum Chordata; class Lepidosauria; order Squamata; family Lacertidae; genus Podarcis; species Podarcis raffonei. The sequence goes on from NC_070606.1 coordinate 36,319,931, forward strand.
CATGGAAGGAACCCCAAGGATCAACTAGTCCAATCCTCTGCAATGCAAAAATCACTACTAAAGAATCTCTGGCAGATGACCATCCAACCTCTGTTTAAAAATTTCTGATGATGGGGAGTCCATCATCTTCCAAGATAATCTGTTCCACGGTCAAATAGCTCTTACTGACCAAAGTTCTTCCTAATGTTCAGTTCGAATCTCCTTCCTTGTAACTTGAATCCATTGGTTCAGAGCCTACCCTCTGGAGCAGAAGAAAACAAGCTTGCTTCATTTTCCATGTGACAGCCTTTCAGTTATTTGAGGATGGCTATCATATCACATCTCAGTCTTCTCTTATACAAACTGGACATACCTAACTCCCTCAACCATTCCTCATAAGGCTTGGTTTCCAGACCCTCTGTCATCTTGGCCACCTTCCTGTGCAGACATTCTAGCTTGTCAATATGTTTCTTAAACTGTGGTGCCCAGATCTGAGCCCAGTCTCTTCCTGTAAAGCCTCTTCCCTTGCAAATGTAAAAGCAGCTTGGTAAGAAAATTTTCAACAGGAAAATGCCCAAAGGAAAGTGGTTTAACCATCTATATTAGTACGAGTTCTCAAACAACTTGGAAAGGAGCTACTTCTCCCTTGCTTCAATTCTCAATCTTGTTTCTCTCCCCCTCCCCCACTTATAAGACTATCAAAAACAGTAAATATTTTAGCTTCAGCTGAGAGAGTTGCTTTTTTAAAATGTTATTTCATACTACTGCTTATTGTTTTTTGACTGTAAGTTGCCCTGGACTTTTATGGAGGGGAGGATATAATTGTTTTAAGTAACAAATTGTCACTGAGTGGTTGGACACAGAGGAATAGTGAGAAGAACCAGCTGGGAAACCACCAAGGGAAGAAGGCTTAGAGCCAGGGGAGCAGTGGTAGGATGACAACAACGACTGGTCAGAGGGAGAAGAGGGAGAAGACTGGGAAAGGGAGGTGTTGGAAGCTAAAGATGTAACACAGCTTAGTGAGCTGGGAGAGTCTATGGCAGAGAGAAGTCCAGAATCAGAGGCGGAAGCCAAGGCCAGCGAGTGGGAGGAGAAATGAGGGCAAGAGGCAGAAATGAGTCAGGATGGTGAAGAATCATGGGTATCTCCCCCTCCTACTATGCCAACAAGCACCCCTCCTCCCCATATCCCAGAACCAGAAGGGGGCTGAAACGGGCGGAGAAGCGACAGGCTGAATGCAGGTGAAGTGTCTGATTGCTTGGGGAAAGCCCTGGAAAGGAGAAAATTTAGAAAACTCTGGGGAGGCGGGAACTTTCGGTCTCAGCAACTGATTCATGGGATAAGACCTACCAGGAATGAGGTGCAGTGCTCATTAGGCCTGACACTCTGCCAAGTCTGTGGAGATCATGTTTTTGCTTACAAAGAGTTAACTCCCAACTTTGAATGGTCTGATTTACTGCCAACTCGCTCTTTGACATAAATACACAAATAATAAATTTCCAGCATCCACTGTTAGGAAAAAGAGGTGTATGATTGATATTCAGAGGGCAAAAAGGAATGTCAAGTATGCTGTTTCTCACTCTCATCCAAACATGTTTGAGTTAGCAATTACAAGACTCCTGGGCATACTAGCTAAACAGAAGTATCAGCTGGTAAGAGAGAGATGGCAAACAAAACCTCCCATAAGAAACTGTTGAAGGCATGCAACTCATGTGAGAAAAAAATGTGAACACACGTATACATGTTTGATCTGAATAAATAAAACGATGTTCTCCTTCTTCCTGTCCCCCATTACTTGAAGCTGCTAACAACTCAAAATACCAAATGCTAGAAAAGATTTGGAAATATTACCAGAATTTCTCTACTGAATTGCATACGGAGGACAATTGCTGCATGACTAACTGTCCAATGTCCTCATTTCCCCTAAATATCTTGGGAAAGGGGAAGGGAAACTTTTCTATCCCGTAGAGAAATGTTGTGCCTGGATGGAATGGCATTTATTTAAGCAATGCAATGCAACTGTATTGCCCAGCACAAGAAACACTGCCACATTCCAGGGACTCACATTATAAATCAAACTCCCTATCAACTTTTGCTTTCATTCGATAGCAAAACTGCTTCTTTGTTTAAGCTACAGAATGGTATCCTTGTTATTATTGGGCTATCTTGTCCAAACAGCTGTGTACTGCACTTCTCACAGCAAGACATTGCAGTTCACTCAAGCCAAAAGGTAAGAGAGAATGACAGAGTAGTTCTGCAGCAACTAATAATCCAGATTTGCAATACATATTTCTCAAATTTCTTTAATAGTTTCCAAATAATAGCCTTGTTAATCTCCTACCCTAATGAAGACATATCTTGCCCTTTTTAATTTGCCACAATAGGTCAAATTACTTTTCCTCTTCTCAATCCCTCAATACCTACCAACTTTTAAAACTAAATAGTTAATCCACCCAATGTGCTCTGGTCCATAAAACATAATGCAGCAATAAAATTATTAAGTCTGTAAAGTATCCCAGAACTTTCCTCGTTTTTCTTGACTACCCAATCTCTATCCACCTATACATTTCAAGTTTGCAGTTGCCTTTTATTATATGCCTAAAAAGAAGAACACATAGTTTATGCTGTGAGGATTCCACTAAACCTGTAATCGCATTACATTCTTTGTATTCTCAAATAATTCCCAAAAAGCCTTTATCACTGTTACCTTTTTGCTCCCTCTCTAAACTGAAAACCTGTCTGGTGTCTTCAAGAGATACAGAAAGGCTAGATATCAGTGCTGACTGGTGAATGTTGGTGTCAGACAAGGAATCACTCACTTCATTTCCTGTACATCACTGTAAGTTTACCAAGTACTAAAATCCATTTGTCATTTCATAAGCTGGACATTTTATCTTGACAAAACTCAGGGTTTCACTTCCCATTTATGTGGTACTCTGCTGAAGTGACTAAGCGGAACCTCCTGTAAGTAAAAAATGAACAGTGGTATTTCCTTTGGTAGACCTTTGGGCAGTATTCCACTAAAGAGTCTTGTCAGTGCAAGGATTTTGACTTCTACAACAGGCCTTTCCCACCCTCTTCTCCACCCACACGAGCCCAGCACCTACCTCAAATCTTCTCCAGATGGTTGAGGGAACCCCTGGAATAGATTTAGGGGCACAGGGAAGGAGAAGAGGATTAAGTTCTGTTGCACAAGCAGAAATCCTTATGCTGATGAATGGGCTCTCCTTAATGCTATTCTGGATTCCACCCTTTGACTTTGAAACCAATTCCTTTCTTACTTGGATAGTTATGAGTGGATGCCAAATGTGAAAACCAAGGGAGTACAACCAGACTTCATTTAATTAGACACCTGAAAGGTTGTTTTCTATTATGACGAGAAAGTGTATTCTCCAGACACAAAGAAAGCAATATTGTTTTACATGCCCAATGGGTTTCCCCATAGGATTTTTTATTATTATTCTGTTATAAACACTTGTTGTGCTACATTTTGGAATTAAAAAGAACATTTATGTTGCAGAACAATGATTTATCACATTTTTTAAAAATGTAGGAAATATAGGTCTGTACTACAGACAGAGTTCAAAGATTCACATTGCCCCTATTAGGAAGAAAAATACTTAATTTCCAACCTACATTGCAGAGCCCAGAGAGAATATTATGAAAATGATATACAGGTGGTACATGACACCAGTCAAGCTTGCAAAAATCTATCATTTGCCCGATAATAAATGTTGGAAATGTAAAGACACTGAAGGTACATTCTTTCACCTTTGGTGGATGTGCCCAAAGATTAAGGCTTTCTGGGAGATGATCTATAATGAAATGAAAAAGGTATTTAAATATACCTTCCTGAAGAAACCAGAGGCCTTTCTCCTGGGCATGGTTGGCCAATTGGTGCCAAAGAAGGATAGAACTTTTTTTATGTATGCAACAACAGCAGCAAGAATACTTATAGCGAAGTATTGGAAGACACAAGATCTACCCACCCGGGAAGAATGGCAGATGAAAGTGATGGACTATATGGAACTGGCGGAAATGACTGGCAGAATCCGAGACCAGGGAGAAGAGTCGGTAGAAGAAGACTGGAAGAAATTTAAAGACTATCTACAGAAACATTGTAAAATTAAGGAATGCTAAAAGGATGTTGGAATGAAGTAATGTGGTTTTTGCAGTAATGTTATATAGGGTTAAGGAAGATTGGATTGTTAACAGGTCAGAATGTAAAGTTACAATATATTAAGATAAATTAATAAGATAAATACAAGAATGGAAAGGACTTGCTGAAATAATCAATTGAACTAGAATACAAAAAAGGGAGGTGTGAGGAGGTCAAGGAAAGAAGTAAATGATGTTTTTAAGTTAAAATGGGTTAATTAAATTGATAGGGTGAATTTAGGAAAAGTTTTTTAAGAATAAGTATTGATATATAAAGATTGAGGTTTATAAGTTAAAATTGGTTAATTAAAATGAATTAGAGAAAATAAGGCAAAGTGTGGGGACAAGAATTTGCTGAGCTAAAAATTGGAATTGGAATACAAGAAGGGCAAGTGTGGGGAAGTCAAGGAAATTGGTTATGGAAAGTAAGCAATGTAAACTTTTTTTAATTGTTCCTTTTTCTTCTTCTTTTTTCTCTCTCTTCTCTTTTTTGTCTTTCTTTTTTAATTTTTTTTTTTTGAAAATTTCAATAAATATATATATATTTTTTTTAAAAAAGGAAAGAAGTAAATGAAAGACAAGTCATGGAAAGATGGATTTCTTTTTAACTGTTTTTACTTTTTCTGTATTTTGTATTTTCTGTTTTTTCTTTTTCTTTATTTTTGTAATCTTTTTGAAACTTTAATAAATATTATTTTAAAAAAATACATTGCAGAGCCCAAACACCGAAAAATGCTGTGGCACCTTTGAAAAGGTCTGACTAATTGCTTTGAGCCTCCTTAGGCTCCTTAGTCCAAGCATGTATCTGTACAATTCCTTTCTGTACACTGGTGGTAGTTCTGCAGAACATTTCACAATACTTATGGTCTAATCTGTATATATCATAAATAGGTCTCTTCTGGTTTGGCATAGCAAGAGGAACTTCAATAGCATGGTGAGTTATTACTTTAAAGCAAATGAAAGATTGCACCAGAAGTTGACATAGTATGCCAAGTCAGCAGTAAGAGGTCAAAGGTTCATTACAAGAAAATTTCATGAACTTAAGGAGCAGTCTGAGATAGCAAGTGAGACCATCTACCTAAAAGGGCACAATACTGTAGAGCAGGCATGTCCAAAGTCCGTTTCAGGGGCCTAATTCGGCCCGCCGGTCGGTTTAATGCGGCCCCTGTGGCAGCATATGTCCTGGGCTAAAATCCTAAAGAAAAGCTCAACAATTTTGGTTGGCCCTCACGCATGTTCCCTTCAGCAAATCTGGCCCTCTTTTCAAAGTTTGGGCACCCCTGCTGTAGAGGCAGAAGTCTGCTGCTGATGGTTGTCACAAACTTCAGTTGATTACATAGCTATTACATATAACACACATACTCATGGCTCAACCCTATGCACGATCATTTCAGTCTTTCAGAAATGAGGTGTACATGCATGGGTAGTCATGCCAACATACTACCACAATCAACAGCACTGAAGTAATGACCAGAGTAGCCCCCAAAACTGATGCTACAGAAGTGGCCTGCCTACCCATTTTTGTCAGAAACCCGAGACCCAGCCAGGATCTAGAGGTGGGGTTTATTGCTTTATTTTTACTGATAATGCTAGTATTTCTGTCCCAATTTCAACCATTCATTTTACACTGCAGTACCTACTATGTTATGGAACCATGGCTTTTTTTTATCCATATACTGCCAAGTTGTGTTAACTTTTATATAGCAGGAAAGAACTGCATACTAAGATACCACCCAAGATTTCAACACATCTTCAGCAGTGGTGCAATCATGTAAACCTGAGGAAAAGCACAATGCAAATCTCTGTGGTTTTCCAAGCTAACAGGATTGCTACCCATTTTTATCCAAAAATGGATAACATGAAATGAGCACTAGATTTCTGCTAGACTCCACTGGATTACCAAAAGTGATTTTTAAGTTGTAATAGTAATAATAGTAAAAATAGTAATAATAATTGTTTATATGCCACCCATCTGACTGGGCTGCATAGCCACTCTGCTCTGGGTGGCTCCCAACAAAAAATAGTAAAAGATCAGATAAAATGTGGAAATTAACAGGTAAGGAAACATCAGGAAGATGGGGGGGAAGTGCCATCTGAATGCAGTCATTGTGACAAGTGACAGCATTGTGTCACTATGGATGAGGCATGAAGCTTATATTAGTAGAGATTCATCAGCCAGTGAAACCACACATACTTGAATCAGCAAACTTTCCTCGCGTTATTTGATGAGAGCACATGAATCATCATAGCATGGGAACCAAGTCAGTTGCTTCATAGTAGGCTTAATATAAAACCCCCAGGTGAGGAAAGAGAAGTGAAATTCAGGAGTGCTTCTATAAGAACAAGACATTTTTCAATCTCTTTGCACAATCATCAGCTAACACGAGACCTCATGCAGCACCTTGCAGAACATGTCAATATGCATGCTTGTGCTATGTTCCACATTTTGCTAACTCTTGTGCAACATTTTACAAAACAGTACCACTGGCAGAATTCTTTCCATTGTTCACATCGAGAGTATTAGAGAGGATACTACTTTTAGTATCAATTTTAAAAGTCTGAGTGCACAGTAAACAGAAGCTTTCTTATTCCCACCCTCCTCAATATCATTGCAACCAGCCTCTTCTTTAGATACAGAATATATATATACTGTATGGATACCATTGCTATCTACAACATCTACTGAAAATAACCACAGAAGACAGGAGACAAGAAATGAAAGGTAACAAAAATGAACAATTTGCAGAAAGGGTTATGCAATACTAAAAAAAAAGAAGTATTTTAAAGTGCTGTAATATATGTAGTACTGTTTATCTGAAAGACTTTCTATACAGTCTATATATATTGCTTTTTAAAGAAAAAGAAAAGAAAACAATCAAGAAAGTACTCATTATTCAGTTTTAATGACATCGTTCTAAAGACACATTCTAGAGACTTGTTGATGTATTTTGCAGCCCAACCATAAGAGAAATTCCTGATTTATAGGACTTATTTCCAAGTTAAAGTGTTCTTAGTATTGCAATCTTAGCTGCAACAAGCTACCTGGCATTCGCAATTTCAGCAGAACGTGTCAAAGCCAACAACAAAATTAACCCACATGTTAAGCAGGAAGTGGCAGAGAAGGTACTAGAAACATCACTATGAAAGACTGCGTTAATATTTGAAGCAGTACTTTAGGTGAACACTGCTGTGTGTCAATCCCTCAAACAGCTGCTAGATCTTAAGCGTCAGGCTGATCCTATGCATACTTACACAAATGTAAGCTCTATGTCCAGTGGAGGTAACTTAGAAGTAAGGAGCATATATTTTCTATCTTTGTAATACAGCATATAGACCATACCACCTTCTATTAATAAATCACCCCTTCAAGAAAATAAAAGCCCTATAATGACAGCAACCCCCTGCTGTTGACAACAATAATCATAAATTCACGTACAGCCTCATTCCTTTGGTTTTTGACAATCCAAGCTTGTGGGTGCATTTCTTGCAAGAAGAAACATAAAATAGGAATAGAAAATATATGTGAAAGGGAGCCCTATACTAGCAGCTGTCCACAAGTTGTTGGACTCCAACCCCAGTCAACACCGTAAGAAATGACGGGAGCTGTACTCCATCCAGCACCAACTAGAAGAGTTTGGGGTTCCCTACTCCTGCCCCATAATATGCTCTCCTGTTCAGCATTATTTATTAATGGAACAGATTTATATCATACTTTCTGCTATCTAGGTCTCTAAAATGGCTTACAAACATGTTTGTATAAAATGTATCTTCTGAGCAGGGACAGGCCTTAATCTTATAGATAACCTATTTTCCAGGTTATCTTTTAGCATTAAATCAGACCTAGCAATCAAAGTTAAATATCAAAAACCTAAAGAAGAAAGGGAACTACTGATGAACTACAACACACAAGTCCAAGTTTACGACTTATTTTGCGAGGAAGCTAAGCTAACACAAACTGATAAAACTATCAGATATATTGATTATCTTGTGTGGCAAAGCTAAAGCAGAAACCTATGTGCAGCAGAGTACTGAATAAAGATGTAAGACTCCAGTCCTTAGCACACTTGCAAGTGCGGTTCATTGAAATTGCCAGGAGTCTCTTTCAGGTAACCTCATTATAGTCAAGTTGTAAGAATCTTGATTATGAGTTGAATTCCCTGCTGTGCAGAGTTCACAGTGAAAACTCTCATGCCAGCTCTTCAGATCATCTTCTGTAACTGAAAATTGCATTATCTCACTTAGCTGTTATTAACCATTATTAATATTTCATACAAAGCCACAGCTGGAATACAGTAAGCTCAGGAGTAATCTCAACTACAAAAGAGAAGAGGGTGTGGGAAGAAAAAGGACCTAACATTCTTTTACTTTGAAGCACTTTTCAAAGCAAAAACTCCACCCCTCCAGAAGAATTGTTTAAATATCATGTTTATTATTGTTTCCAAATCAAAGACAACAGCTTCTAAACACAACTTTATCTGCTGCAACAGCAGATGAACAAGTGACTTGTACATCACATCTGCAGTTCCTGTGTGCAACATTTGGAACTGACTTGGGATGGGTGGAGAGACTTTATGGTACAATGGCATCTAGGACAAGTAGCAATGTTAAAGTTTCTAGTCCATTCATGCAGAAACTTTCTTCCGTAAGCAATCAAGTTTCAATAGTTTGAAAAGCCTTAAATAAAGGGCAGCTGGCCACCCGGTTTTATAAGCAGGCAAATCACTGCCAATGCTAACATGTGAAACTCAACTAAGCTGCTCTGTATTGTGTACAAATAGTTGCTAGCTCAATGAGTGCTACTTGACCCAGAGGACTGAGGTAAGCCACATGCTCTGCTCCCACCATCATAGCAAACCTTCTGCTAGGCAGAAGTCCTACTATGCAAGATGCATGGAAACATAGGAAACTGCCTTATAACTGGATCAGACCAGTGGCCCATCTAGGTCACTACCTTCTTTGCTGATTGGCAACAGTTCATCAGGACTCGATACAGTAATTTTTCCCAGGCTTAACAAGAGATGCTATGGATTACAGGCTTGTTAGCTGCTACATTTATACTAGAGCAAGTGGAAGATAAGCCAAAAATAATTAAATGCAAGCTCCTCCTACAATTCTTTTCAGCTTCCTAACTAGGCCGAAATCCCACTGTTACACAACGTAATAGCATCAACTGTCTTCCCAAGCTCCTTATTGCAATACACAAGTTCTCAAACTCTCATTGCCTACTGATCAGGAGAACTGACCAAGATTTTGTTATACTCTGTGGAAAGCTGTATTTACTGTTAATTATTCTTCTAGTCAGCAGAGAGTGGGGCACAGAGGAAAGGATTAACTCCACTTCTAGAAGGCAAGGTCAAAACGGTATTAAGCTTCCTGTGACCATCCAGAAGAGGAGGGGGTCAGTCCCCCAGTCCATAGACTTGGTCCTAGCAATAACAGTGTCTCCCACAGACAACCCTAGAGCAGTGGCAAACCAGAACTAGGTAACTAGAAGAGAACAAGGAACCCAGAATAAATCTGAGATAGAATAGTGAAAGGAACACTGCAAAGTGCAGAAGATACAAAACAGAAATCTCTCCCCACTTCATAATATTCCAGGCTGAACTCACAAGGCAGGGCTATCTGCTCCAGAGGAACACTTCATGGTAAATTCAACTTTCCACTGTCAGTCAGCCGAGGACTGGAGCACACAGGAAAAGTTTTTCAGAAGCTAGGTGGGAGAATTTCCAGTCACAGGACCTGCTGAAGGACCCTCCTGCTAAAGGCCACCTCGTCAAGGACATATTTGTCTCCCTTGTAGAGTCTCCCAAAGATGAAGCAATGGGCTTAGCGGTTGGCTAAGATAGAATGGGTCACAGTGCCTAAGAGAATAGCCTGAGACTTAGAATGGTAGGTACACCAGTGCTATACATTCCCTGACCAACCAGTTAATGGTTCCTCTGGACACTTTCTTTGCCCTGGGCCTCTGCCTTGTAAAACACAAATAGGGATTCTGTGCATTTCAACTCTTTGGTACGTGACAAATAGATCCAGACTTCCCTCCGGACATCCAGTTTATGCCATTTCTTTTCCTATGCTTTCTTTTTTCTTTTCCTAGCTTTTTCCTAGCTTTGAGAAGTCAAGCAATATAGACCCCAGGAACGGGTGACAACTAGAGTTCACCTTGGGTAGGAAACTGAGATCAGGATGCAAGGCAACCCAGTTCAGGATAGATGCCACATAGTTCCTGTCTGACTGATTGATAGCACCCACAATTTCCCTATCTGCTCATGGAAGCAACTGCCACCAGGAACACAAACTTCCACATAAGCTCATGTGGGATGGAACCCAATGATTTGAAGGAAGATACCATGAAGGTCCTCTGCATAAAAGGAGACATCCCAGTCAGGAGGTATGTGGATTACCAGAGGGGAAATTATGGAAGCCACTCACAAAAACTGAGATGTACTCTGGTACCCACATAATGCTATCCAGGGCCACTGGCTGGTGTTTAAAAATGTTGGGAGCAAGGCCTTGCTTCAGATCTGCCTTCAAGAAATCCAAGACTACTGGGACTCTAGCCTCCAAATGGCAGACTGTGTCACGTGCACCTCTGGAAAGCCTTCCACAAAAAATGTTGCAAAATGTGTTAGCAAAATGTGGAACATAGCACAAGCATGCATATTGACATATTGTACAAGTTGCTGTATTAGGTCTTGTGTTAGATGATGATTGTGCAAGAGACTGAAAAATGTCTTGTGCTTGCAGAAACACTCCTGAATTTCATTTCTCTTTTCTTGCCTGAGAGTTTTATATTAAGCCTACCACAGAGCAACTGACTTGGTTCCCATGCAATGATGTTATCATGTGCGCTCATCAAACAATGTGAGCAAAGTTTGCTGATCCAAGTATGTGTGGTTTCACTGGTTGATGAATCTCTACTAATATACCGTATTTTTCGCCCTATAGGACACACTTTTTCCCCTCCAAAAATGAAGGGGAAATGTGTGTGCGTCCTATGGGGTGAATGCAGGCTTTCGCTGAAGCCTGGAGAGTGAGAGGCGTCAGTGCGCACCGACCCCTCTCGCTCTCCAGGCTTCAGGAAGCTATCCACAAGCCTTGCGCACTTGGCGGGAGTTCCCGCAGGCTCGCAAGGCTTGCGGGCAGTAGTCTGCAGCGCGGAGCATGGGGCGCCCTCCGGAGGACGCCCCGTGCTTCGCGCAGGTGTCCACAAGCCTGCAGCGCCCGGGGGAACTCCCCCTGGGCGCGCAAGGCTTGCCGGCGGCAGCCTGCAACGCGGAGCACGGGGCGCCCTCCAGGGGACGCCCCGTGCTTCGCGCAGGTGTCCCTAAGCCTTGCGAGCCCGGAGGGAGTTGCCGCCAGGCTCGCAAGGCTTGCGGATAGCAGTCTGTTCTGGGGGCTGGGGTCGGGGGAAATAATTTTTTTTTATTCATTTCCCCCCCCCCCAAAAAAAATGAGGTGCATCCTATGGGCCAGTGCGCCCTATAGGGCGAAAAATACGGTAATCTGCATGCATAGTGACACATAATCTCATATATCCAATTAGTAGATACTTGTCAGTGACTATGTTGAGGAATCCCTCTTCTAGCAATGTGTGTTGTTCAAACTCCCGATGCAGAGTTGGAGCTAGTGCATGTGTAGAACTGCCCTTGGAAAAGCCCAGGCATAATGGAAGTCACCATGCCAGAATGGAAAGTCCAAAAACCATGGTCCCCACAGTGCAGAGCCACTAGAAGGACCTGGGCCCAGAGAGCCCTAGTCTGTTGTATGCACCTTGGGGTCCCAGAATCTGGACACAAAGAAGTCCATTTTCTTGTTGTTCGTGGCAAATGGATCAACCGTGGGAGGCCCACCTTTGTTTATGATGGATTGAAACACTACTGGATAGAGATACCACTCCCCTGATCAATCTCCATTCTGTTCAGCTAATCCACCTTGATGCTGTGGATTACCCAAATGTGTTCTACTGAAATTACAAGGAAATGTTCTTCCTTGTAGGACAGTAATAAGTTATTTCTGTTTGATCAGATCAACAAAGGCTAGGAGGATTAAGTAGACAGACCTCAACTCTAGTCAGCTGATGGGAGTGGGCTGCCTTCTCCACACACACTTGGACAAAGCTGCCTCTCCATCCAATCAAGCAGACATCTGGAACAACCCTGAGCAGTTTTGGGAAGTGCAATCACCACTGGAGGAGGTGGTGGTGGCGTTCCCTAGACAGACATACCAACCAACTTCCCAGCTGTCAAGGTCTGGAAGGGCAGAAGAAGCCATTGCAGCGAATGTGGCATGGAACCGCCCTAGGGCAGCAAGCTGATGACTGCCATGGAGCCCTGAAGGCAAGCAAAGTCCATGGTCTAATGGTTAAAACTTGGAATTGGCCAGTTCTCTCTCTTTTGAGCAGTGCTTATGGTCACCTCAATATGTTGAATTTAATGTTAAATGTTGAGAGAACTCTTCCAGTGATTCTTATCTGAAGGAGCATGGGTTCATGATGAAAAAAATAACCTGAACATTCCTGGTTGATTTGGTGTAGGAAAGACCCTGATCATCTTACCATTGACACAAGGATACGAGTATACCCCTATGAGCCACAGCTGGGCCAACAGTGCCAAGGACTGAAGAACAACTCACACACCCTCCCCCTACAAAAAAGGTATGGTGGAAAACCTTGATTTAGATTATTGATTGCCTTACCAGGGTTTGAGCCACAGGTTATGTCCCTGCAGCACTTTCTGGAAGAGCTGATGAAGAAAAAGAGAAAGATGGTGGGGGGAATGAATGTTCCCTTTGTCTCTTTGATCTATGCTCTCAGTGCCTAGGCAGGCATGAAATACATTCGGCAAGTGTTTCTTTCATAACCTCTTCATTAAGCCAGCCCAATATCTCTGTGGGCAAGTGGATCTGATCCCCTGAAGGATTCACTGTCCTTGCAGCAGGGCTATCCCCAGATAAAAGCTCCTGTCCTTTGCTACATGTCTGAAGTTTCCCTCCATCCAAGGAGATGATGCCTCGCAAGCAATGGAAGCACGTCCCACTCTTCTCACTAAGAGACATGTTGGGCCTTCAATTCCTTCCCTACACTCTCAAAACATATAGTCTGTATTCCCAAGCAACTGGCATGGGCCAAACTTTCCTGCTAAAACCTGCCTCCTTACTGTTTTTAGAGATGGTGAGGAGACACAGGGCTGCCTGGAGCACATTCCTTGCCTATCAACCTGGCCCCAAAGAAACAGAGCACCAACATGAGCTAGCCATGCTGTGTTTAGCACTGGCCCCAATTTTTTGCTTGCTCAGGAAGAAAGGGGGGGGGTGGAAGGACAGATACATGCTAAGCTGTACAAAAGCATGTTGTTGTCCCTCTGCAAGGTGGTACGCTAGGGAGGGGAAGAGCCAGAAGAGGCCTCTAGATATACCCTCCCCTTAATCTGGATCCCTGTCTCTCCTGGTTACAACGCTGGGGTGTGAACGAAAGATAAAATAAGAAGCTTCCCTTCCTTCAAAACATGTGATGCTGGAGAGCAAAGGAAAAGGAAAAGGAAAGGGAAAGAAATCGTAACTGCTCCTGCCTGCAAAGCACACAGACCTAAAAATTAGTCATGCTCTCCAATTGAAAGAGTCAAAACTGTGGGGGAAAGGTTCCTTCCTCTTCTGGGCAGCCACAGCAAACCGTTTTTTAAAATATAGTTTTGACCCTGCCTTCTAAAAGCAAAGTTAAACTTTTTGTCAATGCTCCACTCCTCCAGTGACCAAGAACTAGGTATAGTATTAAAAAAATACTTTACAACCACAGAAGATCTTTGACAATTCTAACAGTGCATGCAACATGGCATGTGATATGGTTATTTAAATGTTCTCCTAAGAACTGCTATCCATAGAAAAACTGCTAAAAGAGACTAACAAACAGCACACTAGCCAGGTCCAATATTTCCCAAACACACCCCTCTCCAACCTTCACATTAACCTCAGATAGTACACAAATCTTCTTTCCAAATCAATTTCCTCTATGGTGAAAACTCTAATTTTAATCTTAGCACACCTTCAGATAGCATGCTAAGGCTACAACTCTAATAATTTCTACTCAAAAGAATTGACAGGGATTGCTTCTACATAAGTGGGATTAGAGCTGCTTCCTAAGCAACTAGTTCAAAGCCAACATCAGGTATGAACTCAAATGATGGCTTTATGCCAGAGGCGTAGCTAAGGGGCAGCTAGCCAGGTTTTTTGCCCTGGGTGAAGTCTCCAGAGGGGTGTGCCATTGAGGCTCCCAGCTTGTGTGTGTGTGTGTGTGTGTGTGTACACAAATGCACATGGGGGGTAGCCAAACTGAGTCTTTGACACGGGTGAAATAAAGCCTAGTTTTACCCCTGCTTTATGCCATCACCCAAAGCCCCTCATCTGCATGGTGTCTAATACTGCCGCACTGTGCATGTGCACTGATATAAATGCACACAAAGCATTTGACGGAACAACAGGTGTTATCTAGTTTTCACTGCAAAACATCCCGTAGCCTCCTGTTCACACACACAGTTAAAACCTTACTACTCTTAACCAGAATCACCAGCCCCACCTCATCCCACTTCCTGCCTTATATATTTACCCCAGGCTGTAATCCTATGCACACTTGAGCGTAAACCCATTTAAGTCACTGGGACTTCATAGGCCCAGCCTTTCTACAAAGCTGCTGTCTCACCCCCACACACAGCCCTGGCCCTGTAACTGCCTCCAGTCATAGTATTAAGAACCTAAGAGCTGCCTTTGCAGGATCAGACCAAAGGCCTACCAAGTTAAGCCCAGCTTTCTGTTGACCAAGCCAGCTGATACCTGGGGGAGGCGAGGGAAACCCACAAGCGGGGCGGAAAGCACAACAGCACTCTCTGCCGTCCACGTTCCCCAGCAACTGGTCTCACGAAATACTTCACCTGGTCACTTCAGACGGGCAAGGCGTGTGTACTCAACAGCTCTCGACTCGACCGGCTCCTGGCTGAGGCGACGAGGCCCCTCCGCCTCAATTCCCTCCTCCTCCTCCTCGCCCCCCCATATCGTAGCAACTCACCTGGCCAACAACCGCAACCCCGTCCTACGTAACACACCAGCCGCACCTCGACCTCGGCCGCCGGAGTTGCTGTCCTCCTTTCCTCGCCAGCGCGCGCCCCGCCCCGGCCGCATCTCCTCGCTCGAGCAGAAACCCCGCCGCCCTCAGCCGCCCCGACGTTGCTACCAGAGCAAAGGCTTAATAGGAGGACGAAAAAATACCACCACCACTATTACTACTATTACTACTGCTGCTGCGACTAGCTGGAGTGCAATTCCTCAAGTGTCGACCCCCGCTCTCCCGGCCCCCTCCCCCGGCCACTCTTGCAAACATCCCAACCCCACACTCGCGCCTCCCTCGCCCCCAACTTCGGCGCGTTTCGCCTCTGCTCCCACCTCCCCCCCCCCTCCAGCCACCAGTTCGCATATGTCTCCAAACCTGGCCCTCTGCCCGCGCTCCCCTGACGCGTCAAGAGCTATATTGGGAATCCCGGTTGCTCCCGCTGGCGCCGCTGCTTAGCAAGCGGGCGGCGGCGGCGGGGGGGAAGGTTCCCGAGGGGACCCACCGGGCACTCACCTACCTTCCGTGGGCCGCTTTCCCTCCGGAGGCTCCCGGTTGCCAGTGCCTGGCGTGCAGCAGCAGCAGCTGTGGTTCTGCAGCAGGCGCTTCTCCGCCGGCTGGGCTAGCTCGCGACGGGATGGAGGAGGCTTCTTTGGACGGGGCTGCCTCGCCTCCTCGCCCGCCAGCAACACTGAGAGCGCGGCGGCGGCGGCGGCCCGTGCGGTCTCGGACGGAGGCGGAGGAGGAGGGGACTGTCGGCCGGGCGGGCGAGCAGGCAGGCAAGCAGGGAAAGAGGGAGGGAGGGAAAAGCGACGGCTCCGCCACGTGACGGGCAGTGTCATCCTGCGCAGCCATCTTGCGTCCTTGCCGCGCCTCCTCCTGGAAGAAGGCGGCGGCGACAGGGCAGCGGCATCCCGTCGGCCTCGGAGCTGGCTTCCCAGGCGCGGCCTAGACGGTTTCCCGAAAGAGGAGGCGGCCCGGGGAAAAGGGACGTGATGCATGCAAGGGTGGCTACTCGGCCGGCTTGTAGGGGCAGCGGGAGACCCGCCGGCGCCGCTTTCTATAGGCGGAAAGCCGGTGACTTGACTCGGGTGTGAAAGCTGCCAGGTTACTCGGGACCTCACCTACCTCGCAGGGTTGTTAGTGAGGGTGAAATGGGAGGGGGGGAGAAGCATGTTGAGTTGAGCTCCTCGGGTGGCCAAGCGGAGTGTCCGTGTGAGTAGGAATTAAAATGGTACAAACCACCGACTGGGGAAACCCAACTAGGAGCTGCGAGTACGTGTGTGCTGTTTGAGTGGTTTGCTCAAATATTCCCCATTATGCCCAGTGGAGCAAATGTGCACAGGGTTGCATCTTGAGCCTGTGCACTTAACTGAGCAGTGAATCCCACCGGGATCCAGAACTCTTAAACAAGAGTGTGGAGGGTTGCGTCCCCACATGCAGGCATTTGAACGCGTGAAACCTTTCCCGGTATATACGGATTGGGGTTAGTTGGGAGCTTCAAGCTGCTGGTATTTCTGCATGGCAGTTTACTGTTAAAAGATTGCTAAAGCGAATTACATTCGCTTACAGAGAGTGAGTAGTTATCCCAGGGTAACTTCAAAGAAGTTTTCTTTGTTTTGTACAGTAGTATCTGTTTCCAAGCAAGCATGTCCCTAGCATATATCTAAGTTACAGAATGGGAATTTCTGACACCCTGTATATGTGAGAAGACTTGTGCACAAAACAGTATTTTGATCACCCCAGACAACCCCCCCTGGTTTTGGGAGTTTGATCTGGAGAAATTCTGCTGGTGCAAAGTAGCAGTAGTGGTTTTATTGGAGAGGAGGAAAGAGACTGACATAAATAGCAGTAGACAGTGCCTGGTGTTCATAAATAGCTCCATTTCCTCAGTGATGAAACCACTTCAACATACACAATTTTTGTAATACTTCAGATGATGCTAGCCTGTAAAGTAAACTTTACCTGTCTGTCTCTGTATTATAGACTAGCAGGATAGAAGTTGAGAGAACAGTGACTTGTCTGAGGCCACCTGAAAAGGTGACGGCTGAAATGGGATTTGAACTGCGAATTGTCTAGCTTACATTCATAGTCACTATACTATAATGCTTCCTCACAGTGCTTTTTTTTCCCAGGGGATACCTCTTTTGTTGTTGAAAAGTGTGGCACTTGACTTACTGTGACAACTCAATGGTGAGTACCTGCACCTCTTTCTTTTTGGTTAAAAAGTGTGATACTTACTATAATAGCTTCATGGTGAATACCAACACCTCTTTTTCTAGAAAAGAAACACCACTTCCTTATAACAGTTTAAGTAAAGGGGGGTGGTTTTTAAATATAAAATGTAAACAATATGGAAGGGCACCCTTTGTATTAATTACATACATATTTTTAATACCAAAGTACATTCTCTATTTCCCCCTATAAATAAAATCATCCTGAAATCAGTATATCTGACCTAGAATCTTTTCCGCTCACACTCTGCTCTCTAGGAAGGAAGTATTTCTCTGTGGTGGGTGAACCTAGAAAGCAGTGTATGATTGCCCCCCCCCCCCGCCTACCAATTCTCAACAAATATATCTAAAATGTCCAGACATTGTTGGGAAGGGAGAGGTTAATAAAACATTACAGGCAGTAACTGGCATAAAAGGAGCCTTGAATACTGTTCTAAATAGCAACCATAGCATATGACAGTTATACAAATGCTTATACTTCAAAGTCCAATAACTTTAATAAGCTTTAGACCTAGCTCTATGACAAATAGTTCAGTAGTTACGGAAGAGAAACACAAAAGGCTACATCACAAGGAAGGACAACAAAGAAGGGACTTTAAAAATAATTGGAATGGGGGTGTATTGAAAGAACAAGGTGTGATAAATTGGATAAAAGGAGAATAAGCACTTAGCCAACATTAGGTGTTGACTTGGAATTTTTGCAGTTCATCTCTCCTACATAAATTCAACAACTAATGGGCTGTAAAATTGACTGTATAATACAACTAGTGTTCAGTGCTTGACATACTCAGCCAAAGAGGAGTCCTCTGTAAGTAAGCAAAATACTTGGGGAGAAACATGCAGGAGTTTTTATTATTATTTTCAATTGCTTGTGCTTCCTTTTTAAGGAAGGTCATTGCCCACAAGGTGAATCTTGGTTTTAGCAACTTCTACACTATCATTCATTGTCACATTTCATTTCCATTTATCCTAAAACTGCCACTCACTTTTTGACTGTAGAAAAACACACTTTCTCCTCTTGGGATGTTGGGCTCATGTTTTTATATATCCTGCCCTCTCCCCAATCATAATGATAAACTGTGTGCCTCTACAGGTATCAATATTTTTTATATAGCATTCTAAAATGAAGGGAGGAGGTGGCTGAGTGGGCCCAACCTTGAATACTTTTAACAGTATGAAGCATTTAACATCAAATAAACATTTATAAATGAATGCACATGAAACTGCATTACACTGGAAGGAAACACATTACAAGCAATTGGTCTGTCTATGCCAGTAGACATAATCTGGCTCTCGGCATCAAGTGAATGTCTTTTGGATCTGAAATCCTTGTAGCTGGAGATTCCAGTTACTGAAGCTTTGACTTTTTGCATGTACAGCATGTGTTCTTAATAAAAGTATGCACAGAAGGCAAGTGCAGAGCAGAAGCTCATGCAGAATTGCAACAGGCAAACTCTCCTGAAGGCAGAGAATGCAACAGCATACCTGCATGGACAATGAAGGAGTAGCCCTTGTCCACTTGGAAACCCAGCACAATTATGCCTACTTTACTCTCACAGGCTTCAGGAGTAAACCCCAAGGAAAAATCCACACCCAGTGCCTTGTGAGACATCTTTGGGAGAATAAAGAGCTAAGGAGTAAACCCTACACAAATCTGGAGTGGTGTCCCTAAAACAGTTGGGTGGCGTCTTGTACACCTCCTTCCGGCAACTCCTGTCCCCAAGCTGGTGCCAAATGCATTGCCCTGCTTTCCTTTTCTCAGGGCAGTTCAGAACATTTCAATAAGATTCAACATAATCTAACATTTTGTTAAAATACAACATATCAAATAAAACATAGAACCCCCATAAAATCAATGTCATTCTTCAAAGTAGCTAAGAGGCAAGCAGAAAGAAAGAAAGACAAAGAAAGAAAAAGAATTGGGTGGAAGTTCTAGAAGAGAATCCAGGAAAATGGAAAGTGATTAAAGAGGGTTTCAAAAGACTAGTAAACTGGGAAAGCAGAATCCATGGCAGCCTCCTGTGGGCTTCTAACCTCAAGCTGCTACCACAGCCATTGGCTGTTCTTCTTCAAAAGGTTTGCAGTTTTTCTGGTTTATGCAACTAGTTTATTGCTGCTTCCCCTCTGGGAACTTGAAGGAAACCCATCAAACCTTACTTTATTTGGACTGTGTGCAATGAAAATACTTTTTTTGGTGCCTTTAAGACAGCAGGGAAAGTGTCTTGGTCGGTTTTGAACTAGAGTCCCTGAGGTTTCAAATACATTCATACAAAAATCCTGTGGTGGCACCAGACTTGGGAGCACATTCCCACATCCTCTTTCAAGCTGTACATATGTGTTTCATGTCAACTATTTCTGAAAGACAGAAGGCAAAGACCGCAACATGCCTAAACTCTTCTGTTAATCTATTGTCATGAACTGGCTGGATGCCATGGAGTGGTGGGAGGCACCAGCTGGGAAACCCCCAGGGGAAGAAGGCTCAGAGCCACTGGAGTGGTGGTGGGATGATGATGAATAGTCAGAGGGAGAAGACTGGGAAGAGGAGGTGTTGGAAGCTGAAGAGGCAACAGAGTTTAGTGAGCAGGAAGTGGCTGTGGCAGAGGGCAGTCCAGACTCAGAGGCAGGAAAGGAGGGGGGGCCAGGAGATAGAGATAAGGCAGGCTGCTGAAGAATATAGGGAAGCCCCCACTCCTGCTGCAACCAGCTCCCCTCTCCCCTGGTCTCTCAGAACATGCAGAGAAATGAACGAGAGGCAAGTTGACAAAGCCTTAGACTGCTAGGGAAGGAACCAAGGGGTGGGGAGCTTCAGTGGTGGGAAGGTGAGGACTTTCAGTCCTCACAACTGCTTCATTGGAGCAAGACCTACTGGGAAGGGTTGTTGCAGCTGCTAGGACTGACCTGCTTGCTTTCTTTGAATAAAGAGTTAACTTCACTGACATTGGCTGCTTTATTGTTTTATTTCTGACCTATCCCTGACTCCAGCTCCTGGCATCTATTGATTTATTCCATTTTGTGTGAATTTCACTCTTAAGTATACCTTTGGCCTCATTTATACAATGAGCTTTTCTGTGGTTGTCTTTCTACCTACTGCATTTTTCGCTCTATAAGATACACCAGACCATAAGACGCACCTAGTTTTTGGAAGAGGAAAACAAGAAAAAAAAATATTATGAATCCCAGAAGCCAGGACAGCAAGCAGGATCGCTGTGCGGCTTTTTAAAGGGAGCTGGAGCGCTCCACGTGGCTCTTTAAAGGGAGCGCTAAGCAGAGCCTCCCACCTGCATTCGCTCCATAAGACGCACACACATTTCCCCTTACTTTTTAGGAGGGTGAAAGTGCGTCTTTACAGAGCGAAAAATACGGTGACATGCCTGACTTCACATGTGCTTCAGCCTGGCTTCCGGTCATTTATTCCAATGATGGTTCATGATCAGCAGGTCAGTTGTTACCAAGTTGATGGTAATAACCACTAAAGATCATACGGCACAATGTTTTAATAAGAGATGAGTTGGGGTGGGGGAATGAAAGGACCTTATTATTTAGCCTATTTCTTAAAATTGGGTGATTGCAGCAGCATAGTACATATTCAAACAGTAAGGCATTCATTTCAGATTTCATTGCATTACATTAAGCATTTGACCACTGTAGATTGCTTTAGTTTCAGTGAATTAGCATATATGTATATCTTGTTTTGTTCCCCACCCCCCTGACGCAATACAGCTCTCCATAAAAGTGTGGGCTGTCCTTTACAGATTAATACCTTCACGAAAAATTTTATATGTGATCTTAGCAATGGAATTTTGATTATGCTTTATTGTATTGTTGTGTGGTTTGTCTATAATCTTTTGATTGTGAGCAGCTTTGGGAGGACTTTCGGCTTTGAATACATTGCAATATAATAATAATTATTAACACTAATGAAACAGCCTGGGCCCCTTGGAGATTTTCCAATATGATTTGACTGCGATCTGGTGGTTGTTGAGTTCCTGCATAGTAAATCCACATAAGCCAGTGCAATTTTCCCATAAGATTATTTCTGCAGCATCTGTTGTAGAGGTACAGAATCTTTTTCTGGGCTGATTGCCATTTCATCTGTTGACACTAAAGGAATAAGAGCAAGACTATATCCTGTAGATCCTGTGTCAGGCTTTAGTATGTGGTACTTTACCTAATGCCTTTGTCTATATTTGCTTGTAAAATTAGGTTTCGTGCATTTTTACTTAGAAAAACCAATTTGTATATGTACGCCGAGGTTCATTGCTTTCCGGATGACAAGGATAACTCTTTCTTGTTTCTCAAATATTTTGTAAAGGTGGTCTCTGACATTAGTCAGAATAGATCCAGTCAAAATCCACTGATTTCTGTGAGCCTATCCTTAGTGTGACTTAGTTCATCCTAAACTTTGTAGTGTTAATTCTCAAAAGAGGATATAATCACATCCATAATGTTGTCCTTGTTTAACTATTTGCTAAACTTTTAGTTTTGAATACAGTACTGTACTGGACCTAAAGTCAGCTTTAGCTTTAAGACACTGAACTATCCTGCTTTCTCAAGGTGGTGTTCCCAGTTGTAGGACTCCCAAGAACATTTCATAACAATAATTGGGATCCTTTAGTGGCTTCAAAGAAAAGCAATTTATTGTTGTTGCTCCTTCAGTGGTATTTCATTAGCAGTGGCTCAAACAGTGAGCAAGGGAGGTTGCTCTTGAGATTTCTAATACATGATCTGGCAAGATGAAAAATGAAAGAGAACCACTATTGATATTTTTTCCCAGTCTGCTTTTATCCAGTTTGGCCCTTCCCATCATTTAAAGCTTTTTCTTCCATCCATACAATTAATGCATAATCATATTGGTATCTTTATTAAAGGTTATGTAAACTGTGTGGCTGCATTCCAAAACCTTTCTTTTAATGTGGGGTTTTCCAAAATGTTGACTACAGGAAACTTAAACAGCTTCTCAGCATAATTATTTAGATTAAATCTGTATAGAGTTCATCCTGGGTTATAATGACATGTCTGAAAATGCTGAAACTAGTATATTTGTATAGATGGGATTCCCATTTCTTCTGCTAAGTTTCCTAGATCCTGAGATCTAGAACAGTCTTCCTCAACCTCGGCCCTCCAGATGCTTTTGGCCTACAACTCCCATGATCCCTAGCTAGCAGGACCAGTGGTCAGGGGTGATGGGAATTGTAGTCTCAAAACATCTGGAAGGCCTGATCTAGAACATGACTATTAAGCTAAAGATGTTTGCCTTTTTTCTTCCCATGCTCCTGCAATTTATTTATTTTAGTTTAACTAAAACTCACGTTGTTGGCATCCATATGTCTCGCAAGACAATGGAATGTGCCATATGTGGCCATATGTCTCGCAAGACAATGGAATGTGCCTCCGCTGCATTAGCAGCACTGAAGTGACCTACCCAGGACACAAACTTGGGCAGTCTGTATGGAGGTCCAGATGGCAAGACCCCACCTCTTGGCCTCGCTGATGTGGTCCAAAGGAAAGCAGAGAAATACGTTTTGGCACCAGCTTGGCTTGTAGGAGTTGCCAGAAGAAGACATACAACACGCCATCCAACCATCTTAGGGACTCCACTATGGATTTCTGTAGGGTTTACACCATAGCCTTTCTTCTCCCAAAGATATCCCGCGAGGCAGTGGAGGTTTAGGATCAGTGTTTTCCTTCTAGATGAGTTATTTCCCAGGTTGACATGCTGCATCTGCCCCTCACTTCTTTCTACAGCATATGCAAAAACTGCTTTCTTGACCACTGGACCCACTATTAGTCTCATCCATTCAGTCCACCAATGGCTGTCTTCGCATGCAGGGGAAGTCCCTAATTCACCAAGGGTTTGAGACCCATTGGCTACCCTCATCTGGTTTAGCGGGCCAGTCAGAGCTGTTCCTGGAGTGTTGCCACTGTCGCATGCTGACAGCTTCTAGGAGGCACAAGTGAGAGCTGAATGCAGGGTGAGAACCAAAAGCAGACATACAAGGCAAAGGTAAAGGACCCCTGGATGGTTAAGTCCAGTCAAAGGTGACAATGGGGTTGTGGTGCTCATCTCGCTTTCAGGCCGAGGGAGCCAGCTTTTATCCACAGACAGCTTTCCAGGTCATGTGGCCAGCATGACTAAACCGCTTCTGGCATATCGGAACATCATGATATAAGCCAGAGCGCACAGAAATGCTGTTTATCTTCCCCGCCACAGTGGTACCTATTTATCTACTTACACTGGCGTGCTTTTGAACTGCTAGGTTGGCAGGAGCTGCAACAGAGCAATGGGAGCTCACTCTGTCTTGGGGATTTGAACTGCCGACCCTCCGATCGGCAAGCCCAAGAGGCTCAGTAGTTTAGACCACAGCACCACCCACATCCCTACAATGACTACAAAGACATATTATCCCAGAAGGAGCACAACATGTCCCTCACCATTGGTACTATCCTTCCCCTAACACCCCACACAGCCTTATATTTACTCATATTTCTTATATAAAAAGAGGCCTACTAGATCAGGCCAAAGGGCAATATTGCCCAGCTTTCTCGCAGCAATCAGATGCTCATGGGAAGTCCACATGCAGGGTATGAGTACAATAGCTTTCTCCTCACTTGCAATTTGCAGCAACTTGTATTTGCAGGCATATTGCCTCTTACAAGATACATAGGATCCATGTGGCCCTTTCTTTCTGCCGCTTCTCATATTTCGCTTGAAATGTTACTGCCTCAGTGAAAGTGAATGTTCAAAGAAAGAAAGAAAGAAAGATGGTTTTAGAAGCCTGCAAAGAAGTGGTTTATGGCAGCAGAAACACAATAGTCTCAAGGCAAAGCTCTGGGTCACGTCACAAGGCTGGCCAAAAATCTAGCCAAAGTATTACCAGCGCTCTAGGCCAACATGTGGCTGGCCACTCTGGGAAGCAAAATGCTAAATTTGATGGATCTTTGCTCTCTTAGGTGGTGGTGGGTGTCTCTGACAGCAGAGGGATTTGTGAAACGAACAGGCCTCTTCTCTGTGCTTGCAGTGATATTGTTAAGCTACACCAATTTTGTGAGCTAAAGTCATATGGAGACTAAAATAGAATTTTATTATAGGAGTTCATTGCAGCCAACACAACAATATTTCACAGTTAGCGGTCGGGAACTGTACTATATCACACCATTATTCCAGCCTTATAATCCTCCCCAGGTTCAATATATTGTCAAAATGAAAGGTTCTCGGTGAAATGACCCAGTTGTCTTTAGTCAGCTAATGTTATTGCTGCTTTTTGCAATGGCTGTGATTAATTTTCCCATGCGATAAAGTACTGTATTTGGAAATAATATATATTTTGCTGTCTGAATAGATAGATGTACAGCTTCTCTCCTGGGAAAAGATCTAATTACTTGTTTGAAATAACTTATTGCAGCCAATTTGGACTTTCTGTTAAGATTAATTGACTTTAATTGGTCATTGAATAATAAGGAGATGAGAAAAATAGGGGACAAATAAGCATGTAGAAAAATGGAGAACTATTAAGTCCTCTGCAATCCACCAAAGCTTTTATGATTATTTTATTGTTTTAAGCGAAGCGAGCCCATAGGGAAATTCGTCTGGCGAAGCACCTCGAAAAACGGAAAACTCTTTCTTCTTGCGAGTTTTCCGTCTTGCGAGGCATTCGTCTTGCGAGGTACCACTGTATCAGTAGCAAGCATAAAAGTGCTGAAATGGAGATAGGAGAACAAACTCAATACTGATTTTATTTATATATATAGTGTTGTATTCTAGATTTTTCCAGATTGCATATTATGCTTATTATGAAAGATTGAGGCAGTGTTTTGAAAAGTAGCTCCTCAGTTGTCAGTGTAATGTGTGCATTATCAACTAGGCATCCTGGCACACGAGCCCTTTAAGAAAAATAGCTATGACCCAGGAAGCCTGCTTCCAGAGAGCGGACGCAGAAGTATGGTCTGGCTGGAGAAGTTTTTTACTACTCGAAGAAGTTTCCCAAACATCATCAGAAATCGAGTCTGTTAACCATTAACCTGGCCTGAGGTGAGTTTCTGCATAAAAAGCTGAAAACAACACTGAGAGGAAATCCATAGGGATTTTTTTTGGCTAAAAGGAGATGAGGAACCTGAGTGTTTCTTGTTTCATTTTTCATTTTATGCAATTGTACGATACTCTATTGTAAACAATGACAGTGGTACCTTGGTTTACAGACTTAATCTGTTCCAGAAGTCCGTTCTTAAACCAAAACCATTCTTAAACTGAGGCGTACTTTCCCTCATGAGGCCTCCAGCCACCGGTGCCCTTCCACCATTCGGCTTCCATTCTTAGACTGAGGTAAAGTTCGCAAACCGGGACACTACTTTGGGTTTTGCGGAGTTCGTAAACCGAATCGTTCGTAAACAGGGCTGTTATTAAACTGAGGTACCACTCTATGTATATATCAGTGGAACCATGTTCAACAGTTTAAAGATGAAAGTGAATAAAAACTCTCATTACCCCAAAAGGTGGGGTTGAGGCATTATAGTGTTACTGAGAAAATTAAACGTCCTCCCCCTGCCACTTTTAGATTTAATTTCAAATTATTTAATTCACATTTTTACTTTTGAGAATGAACACCTCCCCACTACAACAAGATGTGATTATGGTACCTGCAGAAGCTAAAAAAGAAAGGAAGACCGTGAGGTCTCCTTTCAGCAACCACCAGCCATTTTTGTTTGTATTTTTAAAATGGTGTTATTTAGGAACATAGAAATCTGCCTTATACTGAATCAAACCCATTGTTCCATCTATCTCAGACTGGGGACATTCCCAGCCCCGCTCAGAAACGCCAGGGATTAATCTGGGAACTTCTGCATGTCAGACAGGTTTTGTACCACTGAGCAATGGCCCATATGAGTTCCAAGTACTACTTTAAACCTATAGATCCATTGGATGTTCCTGAGCTTTTGCACTGTATGTATAAATAACTCTTCCCTATCCAGTCCCTTCAGAATGCTTGTAAATTTTATATAAGCCTATCGTATCTCCAGTGCAGATTGGGATAAGGTTAACTCGTTGGTGTTTCCCAGCATGCTCATCATTTAAGGAGTTAGGAAAGTCCAATGAAAAGATACCATAAATCTCTGGTGTTTTGATAGCACAAAGATAAGAAAGGTTAATGGAACTATTAACATTGGGAAACCAAGATCAGTAAGAAGAGCGCTGGGAGGAGAAAACAGGTTTTGAGTTTTAGTGCTTGCATTGTCCCTGCTAGGAAGTACATTACCATTAATCTTTATTAATGCTGTCATGCCACCCATTATAATGCCAACGCCAGGGACAAAAAATAACCAGTACCCTTGAGGAAGAGAATGTAAATTGAATTAGTTTAGAAACTTAGCTAAACTACAGGGAATCTGCCAGAGGATGCTTTTTTAAACGATTTGGCTCAAAACACCACTTTGGAACCTGTCTGTATAAATAAAAGGGGGAAGATCAAGCAAGAGGAAACAAAAGAATGGAAAATAAATTCAACAATATTTCAAAAGAGATTCTGGATTGGATCTGAAGGTGCTGTACTGCTCAGGGAATGACTCCTTTGGACCCAGTCAAATATCTTTGGCTTTTTAGAGCTAATTTAAGTACAGTGGTACCTCGGGTTAAGTACTTAATTCGTTCTGGAGTTCCGTTCTTAACTTGAAACTGTTCTTAACCTGAAGCACCACTTTAGCTAATGGGGCCTCCTGCTGCCGCCGCGCCGCCAGAGCACATTTCTGTTCTCATCCTGAAGCAAAGTTCTTAACCTGAGGTACTATTTCTGAGTTAGTGGAGTCTGTAACCTGAAGTGTATGTAACCTGAAGCGTATGTAACCACTGTATCTGATCCAAAGCATATTTAGATGCAAGGATGTACACGAATTACCGGTACTTGGCGGAGGTGCTTCTTTGTAAGCATAGAATTGCTGTGTAAGTTTGAAATCCTGTGCACATTTATTTTAATTAAATTATTTGTTATTGTTTTTATTATTTAAAATCCTCTCCTCAAGAGGATCAATCCAGTCTGGAACTGTATGAAGTCCATATAGCAAAAATGTAACATTAATTTAGTTTTCCTGGGATTTTGTAGATTCATTTGACTTTTTAGCATCACCAAAGATCCTGGGATCTACTTCATTACCAATTGTAAGGAATGATGTTTCTGTCTTGCAAAAGAGGTTTTGACTAAGTGGCCATTTGGTCACTTTCAACCAAGGTCTTTATTGATAAATAGTTTAAAAAAACCTATAGCATTTTAACTATACCTGAAAATCTATCAGTCTAAATAATTTGAGGGACAATATCAGGAAGAAAATATGGGAAGGTATGAAGATGCCTCCTGATTTATACTGCTGAATCAGAAACATACTCAACATTTTCCATTGTTTCTTAAGTAGCTAACAGAAAAGAAGTTACTTATCATTAGGAATGCAGGTGGAATTTGATATCTGTGAGTTCCAAAGCGGACTGACCTGATCCACGTCACCCCAACTAGCATGTGGACTGGAGCATAATTGTCCTTCAGACTTCTCTGAATTTTTCCTATACATTTCTCAGCTCAAAAACATACCACAATGCATATTTTTAAAATGTATCTTTTGTGTTAAAATGTGTTTTTAGAAACACATACTTTGAGATAAAATACCGTACATATTTTGTGAAAGAAATCAAAGTTAAATATAATTCTCATGGTTTTTTAAAAAGATATATTTTTACAAATTAATGTGTAAACAGGGGAGAACAGACTTATGAATGAGTACATGCATGCACAATTCACACAGATTGAAAATAGGCTGATCCAGCCATAATCAACAGTATATGCCTCTCTGACCCTGTTTGGTAGCATAGAAATGTAATGCCCCCAAGTGGAATATACCAACACAGCACCTTAAGGCAGTATGAAGAGCAAGGCATCTTTTCTAAGTTCACAAAGCTTTAACCTTTTATGATATTCTGATTAGTTCTTTTTTTAAAAAAAAGTATGTGCATGTAAGGGGGTGGTGCAATGCACTGTCTAAATTATACAGATTCGTTCCTGGAAGCTAATTTGCTTTCTAGCAGTAAAGAAAGTGAAATCCAGGAAATAGAATGAAGTGCTCTTCAAAGGATGACTTGTGTGCACTTGGCAATAAAATGCATCCCTTCTTGAAAATATGCCATAGAGTAGGATCATTACTCAGTCCTGTGTGAAAGATGCAGACACTTTTTTGAGAATTACTAGAGTTGGTTCACATCCAGACCCCACATTTAAAACACCCTTATCCTACTTTTAACAATCATGACTTTCCTGCAAAGATACCTAGAAACTGTAGTTTTGTCAGGATGCTTGGAGTTGTTAGGAGACCATTAACTAACTGCAATTCCCATGTCTCTTTGGCGAAAGCCATGATGCAATAAAAGTGCTTTAAATGTGTAGTGTTGACAGTACCAGTATTAAATGGGACATTTCATAAAGAAAAGCAAAAGTTGAAATCTGCCGCACAGTGCAGGTGTTTCAATAGTTCAGTTATGATTAGATGTTTAAATTAGGAAACTGAAAACCTACAGGCTATATAGATGGATGGTTTGCTTTGACATCACTGACTGACAGACTCGAAAGAGTATCAAAATTGTTTGGGTTTTCCCCTGACCGACAACTGATATTCATGGATTCCAATATATCTTGCATTTTAGACACATCTGAAAATAATATTTTCTTACGCAGTTTCTTTGGCACCTGGACTACGTACATTACCTCAATGTAACAATTGGTTCATATGGACAACGGATTGCCAGAATGTGCTAGTTTCTTAAATGAACACCAGATTTGTGGAGCAGGGAAGGGAATGTAAGGGAGGCTGGGAATGTAAATCTGTATCTGGGACAAACCACAATCCATCATGAGGAGAGATTTTTGCCTCCTACGTTATTTAACAGAGGCAGTGGGAGGGTATTTACACTAGCAACTGGGAACACCTCTACATTCAAAATTCAAGCTGGTTATGTAGACAGAGACTGGATACACATATGGCATCCGTCCCATGTGCTGGGTTGAAACCGGGTGTGTACCTGACTCTGAAGCTCTTGTAGAAAACAGTACCCTGTAAATATCCTTTTTGGCCACAGCAAGCTGTAATGCTGTTTTCCTATATCAGAGGGATGGTATTGCTTGAAAGTGCATATCTTGAAATTAAACCCTTGAGCTGCACAGATAATGGGAGGTACTGCCCCAGGAATTTTAACTTTTGCTCAGAACAGACAAAATATGTGACTGCTGTCTTTGCATCACATTATATGTTTTATTTTCTGTCAAATAATATTTTTTAGCTTTCCAATATTTTAACGAATCAATATCAAATCACATCAGATTTAAATTATTTCCCCCCAAAAAAGTTGGCTTCCAACTCTTTGCCCTAGACGCATCTCTACTCCCCCCCCCATTGCTGCTTGATATTACATATTTATCTCTAATTCACATTTCATTCCTTATATCAGATTTTATTTTCGGATATATCTTTCCTCAGTGATGTAGATAGGAGATGGCTGTGGAAAGGACTGCTCTGTAAAAGGGGAAGGTAGTGATTTTGCAGAGAGAGCCAAGCTCATGGGGAGGGAAGCTGCAATGTACCCCATATGCCCCCCCTTTATAGCAATGAGTTCCTGTAGAAGAGTTTTATCAAGCCTGATTGATGTACACAGTGCAGGGAAGGAGGTGAGGCAATACCCATGGCTAGAGTGTTCCCATTGCTGCATATAGCTTAGGCCTGGGATACGGCTAACTAGTTTCTGTATTACTTCATGAGAAGCAGGTCACATGTGCTGCCAGTACCTCTTATCTTTTATTTGGCTAATCAATCCTCCTTCTCTGACAGGCCAGACCTTGCCATGCGGCTCTAGGCTTGATTACTGCAATGTGCCCAACGTGGGGCTACCCTTGACGACTACTATGCAGCTTCAACAGGTACAGATTCCAGTTCTGCGCTTTCTAAGTGGTTTTAAGGATTCACCCATATCCGTTTGGGTGTCTGCTTCCAGTTCCAGTTCAAGGCACTAGTTTGAACGAGTGTTCAAAACTCCCATTGTTCTAGGCGCATTTTTGCGACAGGGAATTTCATTAGTGCGAGCAGTTTCTGAGCTCTGGGCGCAATACTGTGCCTAAGATTTCAGAGTGGAAGGAAAGGAGGACCCCTTTCTGCCTCCCCAATTCTAGCTCCTCACTGAAGACTGGAAAAGAGACCTCCTTAAGAATATTAGGGGGGTGGGCAGGGGAAGGACTAGACCATGTGAAAAATGAACATAATATTTTAGTTGCAATTCATTCATTTTTAGCTTTGTATTCTTGTTATAAAAAAGCATGCCTAGACACTCTTTTGCTGCACCCATAACCTAAGTTTAAGATGCCATTTATCTCCTAGCTTTCATATTTCAGTTTCTAACACTGGTTCGAACTTTTCAAGCCTTCCATGACCCCAGTCCCTTGCCTTTCCCTATAAAAGCCCACCTACAGGTTTTCTCATCTATGCCACCTTTGCAGCAGGCATGGGCAGCTTATATTTAGATTTTTACAGTAGCTGACACTGGACTGTCTTCCCAGTGGAAGGGAAGAAGTTTGCAGGCCTGGACCTTTGAAAGGGCTGTAGGAGTATGTAATCTTTTCCACCAGATTTTTGCCCAGTTTCTGTAGGAACTGTTAAGATTTAGAATATTTGGTACTGCTGGTGGTATTTAGGTTGTTTTAAAATGTATTCTTTTATTGCTATGTAAACTGCTTTGTACATTGGGGAAAGTAGTATAAGAATCATTTAAATAAATATGGTTCAAAAATATTCATTATAGGGTAATCACTTCTTAAGCAACTTGGCACAGCAATATAGGAGGAGGCAGGATAATGTGGAGGGTAGGAACTCATAGTACCCAGTATAAGCTTGGGGATCACTTTGACCCACTCCAGCCCACATCAGTTTCGTGGGAGGAGGAAGTTACCCTACATACCAGCTGGCTGAGCCAGTCCTGCCAGTGGGATTGGTGGCAATTGACTCTAGTAACTGCAGCACATTGTATTTCACATGTGCAGCAATGGAATAATTAGACAACATGTTTACTCAGTAATAGAATCATAGAATTGTAGAGTTGTAAGGCGTCCCAAGGGTCATCTAGTCTGCAAGTAGCAAATCACTGCATATATCATATGTAGTAGATATATGGCAAGATGTTTAGAACTCTGTTCATAATAGCTCAGTTGATAAAGCATGATGCTCTTCCTTTCAGAGTCATGGGTTCGAGCCCCATGTTGGCCTAAAGATTCCTGCATTGCAGGGGGTTGGACTAGATGACCCTCAGGATCCCTTCCAACTCTACAATTCTATGATTCCATGTCACTAACATGTTCCTCCATTCACTCTCAGGTTCACCTGATGGTCTTATTAAGATAGATGTCTTCTAGGGAGTTCCTTAAATATGCCCCATAATCAGACTAGGAGACCTTGGTTCCAGTCCCTATTTAGCCACAGATCTTTTGGAGTTAAAGACAAAAAAATGTGACTGCTATATTAGCATCAGACTATATTTTCTTTTCAGGGACACATGCAGGCATATATTTTTAAAACACCCATACTGCACCAACTTGAATGCAAACTGAAGGCACTCGGGGGGGAGGGATGCATTATCAGTAATTAGGTCTATAAGCAATAAAAGTGCAGGGTGTTTTTCCAAGTGGGGAATCATGTCCCCACTAGTATTACTAAAAGGAGGGTTACCCTAGGCTGGGCAGAAAGCTATGCAACAATGATGTTGAAAGACTGGGCATGTGGTTGGCTGTGTGTGTGTAAAAGATTTAGTACACTCAGGAGCCATAAAGCTGACTTTCTTCTAAAGCTTAAGGAATATGTTTCGTGATACACTTAATTATGCCACCCACTTCCCATTATTAGAGTCAGTAACAAAAATTATCATTGGCTTCAAGTTATTTGGCCAATGAAATAGAGCCAGACTGTCCCTCGACTTCGCAGTCCCAGAACACCGGGTAGTTATAACACAGTTCTTACTGGCAGTGGGTGTGGAAGAAGATGTGATTTTTCTAGCCAAGGGCTGGGCCTAGTCTGATCTTCCTCATACCATGGATCGTTTGCATTTTTTCTGTAAAAGAAGTAGTATGGTGTCCTATTGCCTCTTGAGTCCTCTGGCAGATGGATGGGGACCATGTGGGCTTCCCTTCAATTCTGAAGTCCCAGGGTAACTAATAGATTATTAGGGGGGCTCAAACTTTTTTCAAAGAGGGCCAGATTTGATGGAGTGAACATGCATGAGGGCTGACCAAAGTTGTTGAGCTTTTTTTACCATTTCCTACCAATTGTTGAGCTTTATTTAGGACTTTACCCCAGGACATATACTGCCACGGAGGCCGGATTAAATTGACTGGCAGGCTGGATTAGACCCCTAAAATGGACTTTGGACATGCCTGGATTAAATGGTAGCTAGAGTTTCAAATATGCTTTTAATTGCTTCTGTTTGCTTCTAGTTTGCTCAACACTCTAGCCACATTTGGCACTGGTTTCTGGATTGCCTTCATAAGTAGACCCACATAGAGTGTGTTGTGTTATGTTTGCTTTTGGTACCTCATTTATTGTATTTGCTTTTTCATTTATTTTACATAAATCAAACACCATGGGTTTCCTTGGTGGCTGCTCCCAGACTACCTGCCAAAGAAGACCAAGGTAATACTGTCTTTTACGACTTTTTCAGGCTCCTGATGCCAATCTGTACAAATTGGCTTCTACTGGCTGTGTTTGTTTATGTTTATGTGCCTTGTTTTTTATTTGTATTTTATTACACTTCTTTGCATCTATATTATATTAACTGTCACAGTGGACAGTTTGTATCCTGAAAAGTCAGGATACAAATGTAACAAATAAACATATTTATAATAATAAATCAGTCTTTGCACCAGTCTTTGATACATTTGCCTTTCTCTTCAATCTGATTTGAATTAGGCCATCTAAAGGGTCTTTCATTATTCCTTGGAATTGTAACACACCAAGCCCAGATGCTTCCAAAACATTTGTGCACAAATCTGCATATATTTGTTCAGCGCTTGCCCTTCATTCAGAGTTACAGGGAAAGAAATGTGATGATCTGTTCATTATTTCATTTTATAAATGCAAAGATTACCCAACACCACAGACTGAATAGGAAAGAGACATGACTCAGAGCCACGTGGACTCAAAACAGATGATCAAACTTTCCTTCTGCCAGAAATGTTACCTTTGCTTTGCTGATGTTGCAACTTCTTTCAGAGTACACAGTGGTGATGTATTTGTGAATACCTCCCATTTCTTCCTAACATCTTCTGTTTGCTTCCCAGTCTGCACTAATTAAAGGTGTGCCTTTCTCAGTCACTGACTCGCATGTGTTTGAACAAAGCTATTAAAAGGGAGCTGCTCTGTAGTTTTTAAGGAAAAGAGTGTTTTTTATACTGGGAGTTGTCTCTCTGAGACAGTTCTTCACCCTGAAGTTCAGTATCTGAAACCCCTTCCAAATAGTGTGAGCCACTTTACATATTTAGTGAAAAGTGTAGGATTAGAATCATTCTCTCTTCTTCTGTTTCACTCACCAGGTCCTCCGCACAAGAAAACTCTTCTTGCATTTGTACTGAGTGTTTGTTTGTTTGTTTGTTTGAGACCATTTCTAAACCTCTTCATATTAAAAATCTCTACACAGTCTCCAATAAATCCCAAATGTACAATAAAACCAGCCATATAAGCCACTAAAAACAACATCATAGAAAAACACAAATGCAATACACCATCATAAAGTCCAAAAGGACAGGGCCCACCTTTAGGGAAGCTCGAAAAAAGAGGAAACACAAAACTAATAGCTCTTCTTGCATAAGAAAGGTGAAATGTGATGTTTCTTTGATGTTTTGTTGCTGCTTTTATTTCCATTTCACATGCTTCCAAATAAGAGAGCATATGGACTGCAGTCTTCGTACTTTTGAGGAAGGGAGATCTGAGTGAATTATTTTTTTTTTTAAGAACCTTATGTGTCAAAGAAAGACATATGGGATCATGCTTTTTATTGATTTTGGTTTTTAATTGCTCGGCACAGATTTTCTCTGTTATTTTATCAAATTGCAATATTTCTGTAGCTGTGGGTGAAGTAACTTCCTCTAGGATGCCTGGAACACAGCCCTTTTTTCACCATTATAGGCAGTGCTTTTTTCCTTTAAAAATGTTTAGGGGTACTCTCATTTTCCTACCCATATTTAAATACTGCCCCTCAATGAGGCCAAACTTCCATTCACAAAATGTTTAGGGGTACACGTGCCCCTGCATCCCCCCAGAAAAAGAGCACTGATTATAGGAACTGCCAAAGGGAAGGGAAGAGGAGAAAGTTGATGATCTGAGAGAGAATAGAAATACTGGGGAGATGGTGGGGGGGAAGGGAGGGAACCATAAAAGATCACGGAGAAGAAAACAGCCACAACCTTCTTTCCTCACACAAAAGCAAAAGCTCCACTGTAGGAGTGTGTGGCAAAGCATCTCAGGACTGTATTGGGTCCTCTCTTACTGTGTTTTCATAGAGCAGAGTCATTCAGACGTACTTTGTTGTTTTGGGGTGTGGTTTTTTAAAAACTAAAATCCCGCTCCACCAGCTGGAGCCTGGTGTAACACTTCAAATTAAAGAATTCTGAGGCCAAGAATTAAGGAATTTGAAGGGCCATGGTTTGTTTTCTAAAAAACTGAATGGAGCTTACACTCTTACCACACAAACCCCTCCCTTGGTTAACCAATCCCCACCTGAGCTTTCTTCATTTCAGCAGTGTCAATTATGGGGCAGTGGGGTGTAAGTTTCTTGCTGCTAATGTTAAATAGGAGCAACTCACTCAGAGATCTGTCACTCAGAGATCTCTAAGCAATGGTCAGGGATGATGGGAGTTGTAGTCCAACAGTGTCTGAAAAGCCACAGGTTCCCCATCTCTGCTCTGGGTGAAAACATGGTAAAATAAAAGTGTTTGTCTAAAGGCATGAAAACACCACCAATGATGGGGTCAGCTGGGCCTCCCTGGGCACAAAAGCCTGGGTGCCACAATGGAAAAGGCCTTGCTATGTCCTCACCAACCTCTGTTTGTGGTAGGAGGCGGATGAGGGCCTCTGCCAAAGACCTGAGTGGAAAGACAGAATCACTTGGCACCAGGCAGTCTTTTGAGTACCTTGACATGATACCTAGTTTGTTGGGCACGCTATTTGACAACTTAAAGAGAGACAATTGCACTGAGACATAAATGCATGTTCTATCTGTGGTATCACATTACAACTCTTTATTTGAAGCATCCCACTCAGGGTGCTACTATTTTTAAACACTGACGTTAGTTTTTCCATGCTTATTATCCGCCTTGTATGTAAATTATCCATTGATTGCAAGATGCCAGGGAGGGATGTTTGCAATGCTTAATAATCTGTTTGTGGCCTGCTAATAACAGCAATCTGGTTAGTTTCTATGAGCTGGCACTCTGCTTATTAGATAGCCTCAGTATTTCCCCTGCTCTCCCAGGGAGAAGTCTCTCATCAATGGGTATGAATCACGGCACATTGTTGTTGTTTTGGAATCTTGTAGCTTGGAAGCAGAAATTTAGCATATGCTCAATATACAGTTTCCCCTCTTCCCTCCCCAAGGTATTTTTTTGTTGTTGTTTGGTTTTTTGCAGGATTGTGGCTGAGGTATAGCAGGATCTAGAATATTCATAAAGAGCAGCTCTCCCCTCTCTGGAGGGGTGAGAATCTCAGCTCCCTGCACAGGGTCCTCTCAGACCAGGAATTGTCTCTGATTCCTGCAAGCAAGCAGCTTGGCAGCCTTGCATTGCCGTCCCCCCCCCCCCCCCCGCTTTTTAAAGGCAAAACCACCAGATCTTTGACAATTTGCCAGTATTATCTATAGTTTGAGCCTGTTTGTTGTAAGGACCTAGATGTTCCTTAGAATGTAACAATGTTGGGTAATTACAGAGAAATTACACTGCAAGTTTGCTGTAAATCTTTCAGCCTTAGCCTCTACTGTTTCCCAGATTATGAGGATACTAGGACTGGACTGCATTGCAAGGTTGTTGTTAACCACTCACTCAGCCTTGACCCCAGCTTCATATGAGCACAGGGCTACTTTGAGCCACGGAGGTGGGGAGTCTAAACATATCTAAAATAACAGCGTTGGCATCACCCAAAATCCATTCAACCTGCAGTCAAAGCAGCCTTATAATAACTGGGATCCGCAGCAGCATTTTTTGTTGTTTGAGTATTTCTGACAAGACCCTCAGTAAGATATATGGTCGTGTGCTTATTTTGCACAATTATTCCGCCTTCCCGAGGAGGCTGAACTCCACTTAGGGCTGGGCACTGTTGTATATATAGGATGGCGGGGAGAACGGGGAGGGATGGGAAGCAACAACCGCCATCTTGCTTGAGGGCGGCAGTGGCTTAAAACGTTTAGAAGTCATGCGGCGAGGTGGCCATTTTGGCTGCGGGCAAGCAGAAAGTGGGCGGGGAGTCGCCGACCAATCAGCGGAAAGGAAAAGCCAAAGCGCGGAGGGGGAGGCCCCTGTGGCTCGACTTCCTGCGTGGGCTTCGCGCTTTACACCGGGGTTGCGGTCCGGGCACCGCGCTTAGGAGGAGAACAGCCGCTTCCCTGCCGCTCTCATGCTGCGACCCGACGGCTGCCTCTTGCTGCTGCCGCTGCTCTTCCTCCTGGCGCCGGGGCCCGCCGAGGGGAAGGCGGAGGCGGCGGCCGAGAGGCTGAGCCCCTACTTCGGCACCAAGTCCCGCTACGAGGAGCTGCACCCGGAGCTCCTGCGGGACCCGCTGTCGCTCGGGCCGCCGCAGCCGGGCTTCCCGCTGCCGCCGGCTTCCTGCGCCCCACTGCAGCTCGGCGCCGTCTTCCGCCACGGCACCCGCTTTCCGACGCGCAAGCAGATCCAGAAGCTGGGCCGCCTCCACGGACTCGTCCAGGGAAACGCCGGGAAATGCAACGCCAGCGCCGCCTCCCGCCTGGCGCGCTGGACCATGTGGCTCCGGCCGGACATGGACGGCAAGCTGGCCCCTCGGGGGCGCCGCGACATGGAGATGCTGGCCAGGCGCCTCGCCCGCCGCTTCCCCAGCCTCCTGGCCCGGAACCGACGCTTCGCCTTCGTCAGCAGCTCCAAGCACCGGTGCCTGGACAGCGCCGCTGCCTTCCGCGAAGGGCTCCGGCAGGCGCTCGACGGCCAGCGGCAGGGCACGTCCCAAAAGCATGGTGAGAGTAACCCCGCATCCTTCCCACTCCCAGCAAGCCGTCCATTCTCTGCTTCATTATAACCTGCATGGGCGTAGCTAGGATTTATGTTAGTGAGGGCGGGGACACCCACCTGTCATCGTCCTCTGTTTGGCTCTGTCCAGCAGTTTCCGAATGATATGTCTCAACAACAGTTTTTTTACTACTTTCTTTTGACCCCAAGAGTGATTCTACAATTGCTACTTTCAGTTAAGTATTTGGAGGGGCGACTGCCCCCTGCTCCCCACCCCCAGCTATGCTCATGATAGCTGATGGCACTTTGGGGTGTGGGTGCAGAGGTCCAGACCATTTAAAGACCCCAAGGCGGCAATAATGTACCCCACTTACTATTTTTATTATTATTATTATTTATTATTTGCACGTATTAGGCACTTTAGGCAAAGAAAAAGCATCAAAATGAAATGCACCACGTGAAAGCAGTTTGGCGCCTGGGAGTAAGTGCCATCATTGAATTCAGTAGGACAGGGTTGTCAGTAGAGAAGCCTAGGTTTGCAATATGAGACCCTCCCCACCCCCAAGCAGATACATTAAAACCAAGAGGAAAAGAATTAAATTAAAACACACCCCATCCACTTCTAAAAGGCCACAGAGAGAAAGGCCACAGAGAGAAAGAGGAAAGGTTTTGCCTAGCAATGCCAGGCTGGCGTCTAAATATATATAATCATGGCGCCAGACAATACTTTCTGGAGAAAGCATTCTGTAAGTTGGGAGGCACTGCATAAAAGGCACCTTCTGGTGTTGCCACCCTCTGGGACTCATGGAAAAGTCCTGCAATGCTGATCACAGGGTCTGGGTCAGTTCAAATGCGGAGAGGCAGCCCTGGAGGTATTGCAGTTTTGAACCATTTAAGGCTTTATAGGTCGAAACCTGCAATTTGAATTGGGCCGGAAATTAATTGGCAGCCAGTGCAGTTGGGCCAGGATTGGTGTTATATGTTCAAATGGTCTTGCTCTGATGAGCAACCTGGCTGCCAAATGTGAGCCCCACAGATAATATGTTGCAGTAATCTAACCTAGAGGTTGCCAGAGCATAGACGACAGAAGTTAGGTTATCACTGTCCCTGGGCCACCAGCTGAAGCGGATGGAAGACACTTTGTGCCACCAAGGCCACCTGAGCCTCAAGCGACAGCAAAGGATCCAGAAATACCCGCAAGTTGCATACCTGCTCAAATCATAGTTAATGTGCTTATCTAATATTCCTGCTCACTGCACAGCTAACTTAAATACCAGCCTTTTTTGTTGTGGTTTAGCACTCGCAAAATGTTTGAAGGCATGAAGGTAGCCTTTGGACCAGGAGTGATGCCTCAAGGCCTTCCATATGCATTGCATCAGGTAGATTTTGGACAGAGTCTCAAATAAAGGTGTGTTCTCCCAAGCCCACATTCCCAGCATGTTCGTAGTTCTGTCTCAGTGACATCCCTGCTGGCTTGGTCATGTACACAGAATGGAAGATGGCAGGATCCCGAAAAGGGAGCTGTCACTAGACCTGTTGGCAGACCAAGTCTACATTACAAAGATGGCTGCCAACATGACACAAAGGCTGGCAACATCAGTCCCGTTGTATGGGAATCCCTTGCAGATGACTGGAGTGCCTGGAGAACGACAGACAGGTTGTGCATTTACAGCAGTGACCAGAGGAGGAATGACCACTCGGAGGAACGCAGACAGAAGAAACGCCATAGTACACCTGCATCAGCACAGCCAGACTCCTTCATCTGCCCCAGCTGCAATAAAACATGTCTCTCCCTTATTGGTCTCTACAGCCACAGCAGACGCTGTATCGC
The DNA here is from genome assembly GCF_027172205.1 of Podarcis raffonei. Lineage (NCBI taxonomy): Eukaryota > Metazoa > Chordata > Lepidosauria > Squamata > Lacertidae > Podarcis > Podarcis raffonei. The sequence continues at coordinate 36,359,474 of NC_070606.1, forward strand.
TCCCAACGGTTCGACTTTATCCTCGAAGGCACACTCCTACATTGGCTCCTGAGACTGATAGAAACCAGCAACAATTATGATCAGGAACATCTGTTCTTTTTCCTTGTGTTCATAATAGCAAGCATTTCTATTTTATTTTTTCATAAAATGCCTTATAGGTTCTGTTTATTCTTCCGGAACAGAACTGGCGAATTATGAATTGTTTCCTAACTTTCCTTAAATGTTTTTATTCATCCTTAAATTGACATCCCCCCCCCTCGCCCTTCTACATTTATCAATATCTATTTGCCATGCTAAGTAAGTTAATGGAAACTGCAAGTTCAGAACTTGCAGTAGCTTAGAATATCAGAAGCTGTGGATAAAGAGGGTCAGCATGTCTGTGTCCTGTTTTATGAGCTTCCCAGAAGCAACTGTTGTATGGAACAGTAGGCTGAATTGGATGGATTTTGGTGTTGTTCAGCATCTGGTTGAAGAAGTAAAGCCAGATTTTTTACTGATCTTTTGCTTACTCAAGCTGTTTTTCCAAAAGCCATACTTTCCCATTTTACTTTCTGAGGATTATTTAACAAATCACAGAATTACACGGGCCGCTGTCCCACAGAACCTTTAGATTAAATCTTATTCCACAACAGAAATTAAGCTGAGGTTAATTAATTAAACTATCATTCTCTAACCCTGATTCTCAAAAGTTGGCCTCACTCTCCCCCCTGCACCCTGGTTAGGTTGGCTCTTCAAAAACGTTTGTGCAGGCATTTGCTTTTGTTATTGTATGAAATGACACGTACTGTACAGAGATAGCTCTTAATACTAATACTACTACTAATACATGGCAGATATGCTTGCATAGGTATAGATATAGATTGGAAACGCTGGCATTTAAGACATTTCAGGTATGAAATATATTGCAGTATATTTAAACATACAAATTTTAGTAATAAGGAAATTGAATAAATAAAGTACAAATATTTTATGTAAATCACTTCAATGATTAAGCGATACACTCATTGTGTTAAATAAACAAATAACATAAGACACACTGTTGGTAGCTGGACAGTACTGCATATACCAGCAGTTAAAATTAATCTTGAACCAAAGGTTCCTTGGGTCATATTCAGTGTTTGGGCCATTTGTTCCTCGCTCACGATGAAAACAGTGCATACTGAGAACTGCAACCAACAGATTGAAAAACTAATGTGATTGACATCAGAGTAGGTTAAATTTACATGAGATTTTCATATTAATTGTTACACAGAAGATAGGCATGTTGAAACACATGAAACATTCCGAGGTAGTGTATTTTGTTTATATGTAGGAACCGGGGGAGAGGAAGATCAGTCTCAGATTTTTGTACTGGGCTTTCAGGTAGGGGCACTCAGAATGCTAATGAGCTGTAGCACAAAGTTGGGAGATAAGGAATAATGGATGTTCTAAAGGGCACTGAGCAAAATCACTTCCTTAAGTTCCAAGTGCCCAGAAGTGAGGGGTGGTAGTTACTGGGAAGATAATCATAATTTTATGAACTAGGAAAAGTGCAGAGCTCAGTATTTGGAAAGGATAAAATAAGAGCGGTCCAGGATCGTTCAGATGGTTGATTTTAGTGAGACCCTAAATAGTGTCAGGCAGGCTATTGCCTGTGATGACTTTATAGTCCATTGTTTCTAGAATCAAGCCCACAATATTCTTTCCACAAACCATTTGTCCAGTTTACTTTTAGCAAGGTTTTATGTTGATAGAGGATTTCACAGAAGCCTTGGTTTCAGAACCCTTTTGAGAAATTCTGTGCAAAATGCTTTATATAAAAAAGCAAATGCCCCCTGTATTTGCTTGAAGCAACTACCTTTAACTCAGTGTTTGACTGAAGATTATTCAGTTTTAACAGTATATTTTGCAACGTGCTTGCTTTTGTGAATTTATATTCCACTTTAAAGCAACTTACGACATTTAATAACCTTTTGGCCTTTCATTTTCAGCCACGACAACAGAAGGAATTGAAACCAACGACAAACTGATGAGGTTTTTTGATCTATGTGAAAGATTTGTTAAAGATATAGAAGACAATGATACGGCTATGCATGAGCTGGATGCCTTCAAGGAAGGTCCTGAGATGAAGGAAGTAGTGGGGAAAATCGCAAATACCTTGTGTCTACCAGTGAATGACTTAAACGCAGGTAATGTTCTTTTATCAGCTTCCTACCTGTTCTTAGTTATTACGAAGAGCAAATAAGCAGTAAACATAAACATCTGTTGGAAAAGCTTTAAAGGTTAACTTCTGTTGAACCTGACTGGGGGACATAAAATATTTACCCTTCCCCCGCCGCCGCCCCCCCCCCCCCAGTGCCTTGTTTTCATTTTCATCGCTCTTAGGGACTGGTTCACATAAGTTAAAGTATCTCAGCTGCATGCATTGTATGACTCTCACAAGTGCAGAGATGCACACTTGTGCCACGCAGAGCGAAAACTGAAGCCTAGTTCATGTTTCTGTGGTAGCCTGGAGAGAGCAGACAGTCGTGCTCCATTGAGACACACTCTTAGAAGTATTGGAAGATGCTTGGGAAAATTTGTACGATGGAGTGCGGAATGCAGAAAGGAAATGGCCTATCAACTCTTGCATGCGGTTTTCAGGTAATGGTGCACACATGCCTATTTCACTGCTACAGTGCTTTTTTTTTTTTTTAACTACAAAACATCCACTACCAGCAAGCTCTGTAGCTAGTAACTAACAACATCCATGTCACGAGCCATTATCAACATTGTCTTTTAATAAGCTTTATTTTGGTGTGTGGCACAAGCTACTGGTGTCGGCACCCTTTCAAGAACCTCTGTAGGAAGAGCAAGCAACTAAAACTATCTACCACAAGAGCTGCAACTTTTCCAAAATTATGCCTAGAAGAAATGTACAACTAGTTCTCTGTGCCCACCTGATATCTACCCACAACTGACTGCTGCCAGAGTTGTTTAAAGAACAGCTGGCGGTGAAGCATAGAGGAAGGATGTTTGTGGTTGGTTTTCTTGGTAAGTCTGTTTCTCCTGGGTACATGCAGATGTCTGGGGCTGCCTAAAGGAATGCTCTGGCTTGTGGTCAAACACTTAAGAAGCATGAGAAACCAACTATCGTGTACAAGTTCTTTGTGGCAACCTTTTCCCCCTTCCTGGGCCACAGGCTAACTTTATTAGATTTTACCAGGAAGAAAGTATTTTCATGAGAAAGGAGAGGTCCTCATCTTGCTGTTGTCGTACAAACTTTATGGATCCAGATAGTGATAGTGCTTTTTTTCTGTGGGGGATGCAGGGGTAAGCATACCCCTAAACATTTTGTGAATCTAAGTTTGGCCTCATTGAGGGACAGTATTTCAATATGAGTAGGAAAATGAGAGTACCCCTAAACATATTTTTAGAAGATAAACACTGGTGATAGATATTCCGCATAACTTTGTGAATCCAGATGGCGTTAGGTATTCCAGTCTGCACTAAAAACCCACATGCACCCAGTTTAGTGGGACACAGATGAACAGTGAAATGGGCATCTGGATGTGCATTTGCATTAATTTTTTGCATTATGGGTCTCCTTTTACTGAATCAGGAAGTATTATTTCATTCTACAGTATTTTATCCTTCCTATCAACCGTTTCAGGTGGTTAACATTCCATTTAAAATACAACAGAACATCACTTAAGCACCAATAAAACACAAAAAGTGGGGGAAAGACATACTTTTTATCGGATATATGCATCGATTCAAGTTTTCTAGCAGCATAAAAAGTCCTTTCTGTCTCACTCTTGAATTCATTAGGCAAGGGATTTTGAGCCATAATTGATGGAGGAGGAGCTCTAAGATATGCAGATATAAATGTAGTAAAGAAGGTCAATGTCATATGATACAGTATTGACACTTCCGTAACTCCAACTTCTGAAACATCTCTCTCTTGTTACGGAGTGTAACTAAGCATTATCCTGTTACTAAATGTGCATAGATGCAGTTTTGACAGTTTCATTTGTCACTTGCCTTTTCTACAGATTGGGTTCTGGTGTCCTTTTTCACTTGACCATCTGAACTAACTAAAGAATATTGTGTTTCCTGTAGTGTACATGCAACAATGATTTCTAGTTACTTTAATCATAACCCTGCTAAAAGTGATTGAAACAAGAGCAGGTAGTAAGATGTTGTCTGAGTATACGTATTCACTTATATGTTGGGTTTTTTACAGAATATATGATTATGATTCTTTCAATGGTAGAAAGGTTAACATGTTAAGTTTCACCTAACAGCCTTAAAAACGAGGCTTATATTTATACAGTTTGCAATTTTAATTAAGTTGAGTTTTTGAACAAGTTTGTGAATATTTTCAGAAGCACTTGCATGCATAAAACACTCCAGGCACTGATGTGTTCTTGTTCATACGAATCTAATCAAATAATTCCATTGCAAATATTTAATACCCACCATGTATTCCGTGTTTATATATGTTAAAAACATTCTTGAAATACATAAAAATCCCGCATTCACTAGCTCATTTCTTTTTGCTTATAGTTTGTAGTGTATTATATGTATTGATTCCAGGGATGCAGAAGACTACGGACCCATTTGTGGAATTGCAAGCATAGTTCTTGCACGTCACCCCTCTGTTTGTGCCAGGGATAGGGGAATTTCTTGCCTGCAGGCTAGGTCTAGCTCCTGGTGCCTTTGGATCCATTCTGTCTCATCCCTCTTTGCCCCTCCTTGACACAGTAATTAGACTAGAAAAAAGCTTCTGTTGTTGCCAATGGAAGCTTTTGTTTCAAAGCCTAATTGATGTACGGAGGATAGGAGTTCAGAAGTGACAGAAAATCATGACATTGCCCACACTTGTTATCCATTTCCCAAGATGTTATCCCTGAGGAAATACGACTCTCAGCATACAAAGGGTTCCCTAGCCTTGTTCTATACACAGGACTTGGTTCCCAAATTGTATCTCTTTTTATTGCAGTTTTGTAAAGGGGCATTTCGTTCACCACTGACGTGGTCCTTGTATGTTGCCCTTTCTGCGTAAACATTTCATTGATGGCTTGTGGCATCCTACCTGATGTACTGTCGGTGTGTTGCTAACTGTTGCTTTTCTTTACAACAGATTTGGTTCAGGTGGCATTTTTCACTTGCTCATTTGAGCTGGCCATAAAAAACATTAGCTCCCCCTGGTGTTCGCTCTTCAGTGAAGAAGATGCCAAGGTAGGTACTGTGTATACGTCTGCAACCCCCTTAACTAAAGAAGTGGAGAATTGAATGTTTCAGTGTATTGTGAAAAAAACTGTTATTCGGTCTCACAGAATTATATAGGACATAGCAGGTAGTATTCAACCAAGTTTTTACTCAAGAGTAGAGCCTCTGAAAGTGATGCGGGTGGCACTGTGGGTTAAACCACAGACCTAGGGCTTACCGATCAGAAGGTTGGTGGTTCGAATCCCCTTGATGGGGTGAGCTCCCATTGCTCGGTCCCTGCTTCTGCCAACCTAGCAGTTCAAAAGCACATCAAAGTGCAAGTAGATAAATAGGTACCGCTCTGGCAGGAAGGTAAACGGTGTTTCCTTGCGCTGCTCTGGTTTGCCAGAAGTGGCTTAGTCATGCTTGCCACATGACCCCGGAAGCTGTACACCAGCTCCCTTGGCCAATAAAGCGAGATGAGCGCCACAACCCCAGAGTCATCCGCGACTGGACCTAATGGTCAAGGGGCCCCTTTACCTTTACCTAGAGCTGCTGAAATTAATCAGCATTACTCAGCTAAGTCCATTAATTTCAGTGGTCTACCATGAGGAAAACTTGAATTCTAACCATGAGCTGAAATCTGGCACTCACTTAACATGATTTAATTTGACCAAAACAACCTGCTGCGGCAGGACAAGTGCTAGCACAAATGATACTACCACAGTTTGATCTTGGGGAGTGTCATTTAACATTCCTGCTCTCATTAGATACCCTCTCCTACTCTGCCCAACCTTCCAGCCTGTCACCCTGAGCATCTGCGTGTAGACACCTAGGATAACAGATGCATATATATTGGCTATATTCAGTCTCTTTCTAAGGAACACTAAATTCCTAAAAGTAGAGTCTGCTTTTAACAAGGCTCATAACCAATGTCTTTAGCATTAGCTGCACCTATTGACTTCACTCCTGTGCAGAAAAACAATCCTTTGCCTACCTTTTCACTCATATTCCTATTAAATTGTAGAATTCTGTGCTCATTCCCGTTTGCTGTTCCTGGCTTGCCCCTGGGAGGCTGCAACTGCAGTGTTATAAAGGCAGGTCTCTGCCAAAGCATTTGCTCCTGATTGCAATGGTGGTAGGGAGGGAAGAGGAAAGAACCCATTGCCTGAGGTGGAAAACGGGATATCTATCTATATTGATGGTGTTAGGTACCAATAGTTATATGAAAGTTTGTGTGCGTTGGAATGGCCTGCCTGCAATTTACTATAATATCTTGTTGCGTGTAAAATAATCCTTCTTTGTAACAACTTTCAAATGTGTGTGATACCAGGTACTTGAATATCTGAATGATCTGAAGCAGTACTGGAAGAGAGCTTATGGTTATCCTATCAACAGCCGCTCCAGCTGCATTCTTATGCAGGATATCTTCAAACATTTGGACCAGGCTGTTACAGAGAGTAAAAGGTAAAAAGTTGGTGGTGGTGGTGGGAAAACACATACTCTGTTTCGTGGTCCCATTCACTAAAATGGTTCCATCTTCTTGAATGTGCCACAGCTGCTGTTTGTGGAACGATCAGTATATGTAAGCATTCTTTTTTATGTTTTAAAAGACCAAAATGTGTGTGTGCTTGTGGCACAGAGCTTTCCAAACTTTTCATGTTGGTGACACACTTTTTAGACATGCATCATTTCGCTGCACAGTAATTCAGTTTTACCAGCTAACCAGAGGTTAAACTAACCCCTTTCCAGCCCTGGGAAGAGTGCGGGAAGCGTTCACTCGACACACCCACACACTGCAGCTAACACACTAATGTGGTGTAACATGCAATTTGAAAAGCTCTGGTGTAGCAGGTGGTGGAAGAAGGGGACAGGGAATGTGGGAATGTGGGTTGGGGAACCTTTTTCAGCCCAAGGGTTGCATTCCCTTCTGGGCTACGTTCCAGGGACAAAAAGAGGCAGAGCAACAAGTTTGAATGTTAACTTTGTACAATAGGCTACTTTTTCTACACCCCTGCCTCTTCCTACAGTCAGGAAAGCCCAAAGCATCGCAGTTCAAGGACTCATTCTAGCCAGTCAAAAGCACTTGAGGCCACAGAGCAGGGAAAGTGGCCTAGGGAGGAGGGAGCAGCCTGGAAAAAGTCCTGAATGTCAGATATAGATGCTTACAAAACAAGAGGATGATTTATCGAGAGAAGTGTCTTCTACAGGACTGCCTCTCCTGGCAAGCCCCGCGGAGGACCTTAAGGTCCACAAATGACAACACTTTGGAGGTCCCAAGTCGCAAGGTGGTTAGATTGATCTCAACTAGGGCCAGGGCCTTTTCAGTACTGGCCCCAACTTGGTGGAACGCTCTGTCACAAGAGACCAGGGCTCTTCAGGACTTGACATCTTTCCGCAGGGCCTGCGAGACAGAGCTGTTCCGCCTGGCCTTTGGTTTGGACTCAGTCTGACCCTTATGTTTCCCTCTCCTTATGGTTTTGATCTATGGACTACTTTTAAAATGAATCTGCATTTTAAATTGTATTTTAACTTGTATTTTAAATTGGTTTTTTTCTTTCTCTTTTTCCTATTATTTTTTTATTGTTATTTTACTGGTGTTAGCTGCCCTGAGCCCGGCTCTAGCCGGGGAGGGAGGGGTATAAATAAAATATATTATTATTATTATTATTACATTTAAATTCAATTGAACTGCTATGGTCACAGTTAGGTGTATGAGCAGGTATTTTATTTGGCTTGCAGCCCACTTAAGACTGATTTCCCACTTCAGTTTGGATCTGTGGCAAAACCTCCCTTCAGTTTGTTTCTGGATGCCTGGATATCAAACACATGACTATAACTTTTTATATTCTAACGTGAGTGGAGAACATATGGTGTCCGTTCTTTAGTGAGCATTTGTTTTGATTCGTTTGCAGAAAGGCTATATGACTTCCCATCAAACATTATCCCAGTTTTTAGGGCACTTCCTGTCACTTTCCTTACTGCAATAAGTCATTTTGTTTTATTTTTAAAATGGATTTGTTGCACCAGAGCACTTTAAATTGTGCAGACCTAAATATCCATAAGCTATTGAATCTCTCCTGAAAAATAGTGGCAGTCTGTAGGCAGCTGATTGTTAAACAACAAAAAGCTGCAGGAGATCCCGGTTATGAATTGCCTGCATCGTGTCTAGATTTGATATACCGTATTTTTCGCACCATAGGACGCACTTTTTCCCTCCTAAAAAGCAAGGGAAAATGTGTGTGCGTCCTATGGAGCGAATGCAGGCTTTCGCTGAAGCCTGGAAAGTGAGAGGGGTCGGTGCGCACCGACCCCTCTCGCTCGCCAGGATTCAGGAAGCTATCCGCTAGCCGTGGGAGACCCAGCTCTCCCACGGCTAGCGGAGCGCTGCATTAATCCCGAAGCTTGGGGCGTGCGGAGCTCAGCGCGCCCCAAGCTTCTGGGTGCCGGCAAGGTCTCCGCTAGCCGTCTAGACCTTGCCGGCACCCAGAAGCTTGGGGCGCGCTGAGCTCCGCAGCCCCAAGCTTCGGGATTAGCGCTCCGCTAGCCGTGTCTGGGCTGCGGATAGCAGCCTGTTTCCCGGAGCGTCGGGCGCCCTGAAAGCAGAGCGCCCGGCGCTTCGGGAACACATCCGCAGCCTAGGCAACCCTGCGGGAGGTCCCGCAGGGATGTCTAGGCTGCGGATAGCAGCCTGCTTCCCGGAGCGTCGGGCGCCCTGAAAGCAGAGCGCCCGGCGCTTTGGGAACACATCTGCAGCCTAGGCAACCCTGCGGGAGGTCCCGCAGGGATGTCTAGGCTGCGGATAGCAGCCTGCTTCCCGGAGCGTCGGGCGCCCTGAAAGCAGAGCGCCCGGCGCTTCGGGAACACATCCGCAGCCTAGGCAACCCTGCGGGAGATCCCGCAGGGATGTCTAGGCTGCGGATAGCAGCCTGCTTCCCGGAGCGTCGGGCGCCCTGAAAGCAGAGCGCCCGGCGCTTCGGGAAGACATCCACAGCCTAGGCAACCCTGCGGGAGATCCCGCAGGGATGTCTAGGCTGCGGATAGCAGCCTGCTTCCCGGAGCGTCGGGCGCCCTGAAAGCAGAGCGCCCGGCTCTTCGGGAACACATCGGCAGCGTGGGGAGCCTTGCAGGAGTTCACCGCAGGACTCCCCACGCTGCGGATAGCAGCCTGCCGCCCGGCGCGAGGGGCGCCCTGAAGCAGAGCGCCCCTCGTGCCAGGCAGACATCAGCCAGCCCCACAAGCTCGGGGGACAGCAGGGAGGCGCAGCGCCACTTTCCCGCTGTTCCTCGACCTGGTTCGGTTTCCCTGACCTGCTTTTGGGGGGGAAATAAAGGGAAATTTTTTTTCCTTTATTTCCCCCCAAAAAAACTAGGTGCGCCCTATGGTCCGGTGCGTCCAATCGTGCGAAAAATACGGTAATTAGGAGCTCTGTGAAACGGTGCTGTTCCTTTTCCTAACAGTTGATGGCAGTATAAACAGAGGATGCTAATCTAAATTTTGAATAGGTTTCTCTTAACTAAGCTTAGTAAACTAAAGTACCTAATTGCCTCTTTCACCTACCAGCTTTTTCTGAATACTGATCATTGTTTATCCTGACAGGGGAGCAGAGGGCAGCTGTTGCCTTCTATGGAGGGTGAGTTGAGACACGGGGAGACCAAGTGACTTGCCGTATGTGACACCTAGTATCGAGTAGATAAGTTTAACTTCCAGCCACTAATCCCCGATTAAAGCTGCAGCTAGATGAGATAACGTATGCAGAGCTACTGTAAAATAAGCATTCTCATACCTCGTTCAAAATAACAAGCCACTTTTTTATCTATCATTTTTCTATTAAAATGTACTCTTAGTATGGAATAGTAGAGTATTTAATCAGCGTTACTTGTACCAAGAGGCAAACAGTTCTTTCCCACAACATGAATTAATGTTTAAAAGACACTGTGAAATCATTGGAAGTCTTTAAACTCTATTATAATTTGGGGTTGAACTTAATTTTCTTCTATGCGGAGGTAACATTTTAAGAAGTACCCACCTCTAGATATGTCCTATTGCACAATTCCATTCAGTATCATTCATATATATATATACACACACACACACACACACATGACCAGACATTTGACTAAGCCAGGCATAGGCAAACTCCCATCATCCCTAGCTAACAGGTCAGGGGAGTTGTAGTCCCAAAACATCTGGGGGGGCCGAGTTTGCCTGTGCCTGGACTAAGCTACATAGAAACATAAAATTGTAGAGTTGGAAGGGACCCCAAGTGTCATCTAGTCTAGCCCCCTGCAATGCAGGAATCTCAAGCAAAGCATCCAAGGCAGATGGATAGTTGCTTCATAGTTTCTTCCTCCTCACTTCATAAATTGTCCCCCCCCCCTTAGAATTTTAATTGGTATATGTTACGATTATTATAAGGTTAACACCTGCCTTAATAGTGACCATATGCAAAGGAAAGCACTGCCTCTGTGCTTTTTTAACTGAGGAAGGAATTTCAGCAGGTGCATCCTATCCTATGCATGGATAAGAGACACTTCGCCTGCTTAAATCTTCTTCTACACAACTTTTAAACGTTCAGAAGTTCAATTGGGTTATTCAGCATTGTGATTCCTTAATACCTTATGACCAAGGGTTTATTTGAATCAGTGGAGATATGTGTGTGTGTGTGTGTGTGTGTGTGTGTGTGTGTGTAAGAGAGAGAGAAAGAAAGAAAGAAAGAAAGAAAGAAAGAAAGAAAGAAAGAAAGAAAGAAAGAAAGATTCTCTTCAGTGACTGGGAGGGATCACTATTTGACATTAGAAGACAGCCTTATTATTGACCCTATATGAGATATGCTTCTCTGTGTAATAATCTTTGTGTGTTTAGGGATTAGCTTTGTTTGGAATGGTTTTATGGAATGTTTAATTATATAACCTTGTAAAGATTTTTAAGAGCTCTAAACAGTTTAGGGGAGAAATTGACTTGTCCCAACCACAGTGACTTAAAACTCCATCCTGAGGTTGAGGAACAACTTCTCTCATTTGATTCCTATCGGAAGTTAAGACTCCCCTTGGTGGACCGTAGCCACAGCCTCAGCTTCTGAACAACGCACACTGAACATTTCAAAGCCCTTTGAAGTGAATGGTTGCGCTTCTGTTGTGGATTCCGTTTATTTTTACAAAGGCACGGCCATGTTTTTAGTCCTCTTGCGTGCTATAGAAAGAAATTGAAGAAAACTTAGAAGGAGCAACGGCAGTCCTCATAGTTGGAATCATGGAATTGCAGAGTTGGAAGGGATCCCAAGGTTCATCTAGTCCAACTATACCTGCAAACCCAGTGACCTTTGTGACGCTATCAGCTGGCAGCTGATGTTCGAATAGAGATAATGCATTATATTCTCTTCCTTACTGAGAACAGTACACAGATCAGAGCTGTTTGGTTGTCATCGGGCCAACAGGTGGTAGGGAGGGCAGCATTAGGGTTGGTTTGAGAATTCAGTGTTGAGCTGTGAGTGCCGAGTTCTGTCACCGTTGCCTTATAAGCTTTGGGCCAATTTCTGCCTATTTTTGGTCTTCCTGCGTAGTACTGCTTTACAAGCATAACTGAACGCAGTAAGGCATGTGCATGAGTAAGACATGCACAGGTTTACACTGCCAGATACTTTTCAGAAGGGCAGGGAGAAGCAGAGCAAGAACTGAAGACACTATCACTATAGTCAGGCATTCAGATGGCTCCAGTGTTATTTCATCAGATTAAGCCTTTGCCAATACAGTGTCCTTCAAATACTCTAGGGCTACAAGGGCTACAACTCCCAACATGCTGCCTGGAATTGAGTTTTAGACTGAGCTTTCTTCATTGCAGCTTAGAAATGAGAGGGTAGTTTCTAGTTGTAATATCATTTCAAAAGGCATTTGGTAGTCAACAGAAGGAGTAACAGGAGTCCTTTAACAACGATTGAAGTTGAGATTATGTTCTCTGGTTATGGGTATATACACCTTCCTTCTTCTGAGTCATACCATCTGTCCATCTTCGAGAACAGTGTTCCTCTACCTTCACTTCCCAGATGACGTTGGACCACGACAACATCCCTGACCACTGGCTAACTGGATGGATGGGAGTTGTAATCCAACAACATCTGGGGATCCAAGGTTGAAGAACACTGCTCTAGAGCGTGGGTGGGGAATCTTTTCCAGGGGCCATATTGAAAGCTCCCACCTTGTCTCATGGGCCATCGTGACAGGTAGATGGGGTGCAATGGGAACTCCGATACCTGCAGACTTGCTGATTTGCTTTGTCAAGAAACAATAGAGAATGCTCTCTAAGGCTCCTAATTGTTGGCAAACACGTCTCTACTTGCTCCACACTTAACATCGCAGATAATATCAGGTGTCAGGCAGGTTGGTGTGGCTTGGAGAAAATGGTCTCATAGACCAATCTGGAACCCATGCTGGGCCTGACTAGACTTGTAGGCCGGAGGTTACCCATCTCTGCTGTAGAGTCTAGACTGGGACTGGTGGTATTTGAAGTCCAAAACATCTGAAGCAGGCTTCTTCAAACTCAGCCCTCCAGATGTTTTGAGATTACAATTCCCATCATCCCTGACCACTGGTCCTGCTAGCCAGGTATCATGGGAGTTGTAGGCCAAAAACATCTGGAGGGCCGAGGTTGAGGAAGCCTGATCTGGAGAGTGCCAGATTGACCAAGGCCGATCCAGCCCTGTATTATGTATTGTGACTTGCAGCAGCTCACTCAATAGCGAGGGATAGGTTTTAGGGTTTCTGAACACATCTTGACAGCTTGGTGGCGAGGTATTCTGTGTGCTGAATTGACTTTGGAGTACCCACTTCCGATTCTTTGAAACAGAAATAAAACTTTAAAATGCCAGCATGTAAATTCAGATTTGATTGTTTTCTGATATCTCTTTACTGAATGGGTTTGTACGTTACTCCCAAACTCTTATTACACAAGCTAAAGAATTTTGGATGTTGTTGTTGTTGTTTAGTCGTTTAGTCGTGTCCGACTCTTCTGACCCCATGGACCAGAGCACGCCAGGCACTCCTGTCTTCCACTGCCTCCCACAGTTTGGTCAGAAGAGAATTTTGGATACAGTGGACTATCTCATTAGGCATTAAACTCCTGAGTTCATGCTTGAGAGAAACGCCTTCTTTCTAAACCAGTCAGACACTGCCTTCATTTGTGGGTGAGGCTTCTAAGCTGGCAGCCAACAGATGAAAATGCCAAGCATCACCTTTTGCCTAAAGAAAAAGAACAAAGATCTGTTTGCTGTGATAGTTTACTAAACAGAAAGCAATTTGTGCTTTCAGATGTCAGATGTTGGCAGAAACATTTCTGCTCCCAGAATTTTGATACTGATTTCTGATCAGTGTTCAAAAATGTGTGGTAGCACATTGGTACAGCCTTCATTTATTTGAGTTTTATGTTGGAGTTACCTAGCTTATTCTTATGTGCCTTATTAGGCTATGTATCACCTGCCAACCTAGCAGTTCGAAAGCACGTCAAAGTGATAAATAGGTACCGCTCCGGCGGGAAGGTAAACGGCGTTTCCGTGTGCTGCTCTGGTTCGCCAGAAGCGGCTTAGTCATGCTGGCCACATGACCCGGAAGCTGTACGCCAGCTCCCTCGGCCAATAAAGCGAAATGAGCGCTGCAACCCCAGAGTCGGCCACGACTGGACCTAATGGTCAGGGGTCCCTTTACCTTTAGGCTATGCATCAGAGAAACCTGAGTGTAAGAAGCATGTACTGAGAAGCACTAGCCACGTGGCAAAAGACTATAGGAAGCAATGACTTTGGTAAAGGAGGCATCTCATGAAACAGCTAAAATGTTCATCCTGACCAAAGACTAAATTCACTTGTGTTGGTTTTCTTAATAAAATAAAATAAAATAAATAAAAGAAAGAAAGAAGGAAATTTGGTATTTGTCACTTGCATTGGGTCAGTAATTGTGGGAAAGGGAATATTGTATACCTTCATTTCCTTATGTAAAAACAGTTTTTAGTCTGACTTCTTGGGCTTGCTAAATCACAGTATGGTGGGGAATTTCTTCTGTACTACCCCACCATAAGCACAAAAATATGTATATGAATTCTTGGAGAAATGAGTAATCCATCTTATTTCCTTAAAGCTTGCGACCGGTTATAAAGAACTGAGGATATAACATAACTTATGCAGTACTTTATTATGTCAAAATGTCATTTTTAAACTTCAGAAACAGGATACTTCAAAGCACTCTTCTCTAAATGGGACAGGTCAAACAAGTAGTTGCATTTTATTTCCTTTTTGATGTTACAGGTTAACTTAAAGTACGAAGAACTTTCCTCGGTTGAATTAAAAACTGTATTTTAGCTTTGGCTTGTTGCTTGGCCTTCGTATGCTTGTCATAGCTGCTGCTAATAATTCTAAGACTTGAAAGTTTTTACATTTAATTGTGATGAAAACCTGGATTTATGAACTGGGCTTTGTTTATTCCACTCACAAAACACAACATATGTAAAGCATGGTGTCCCCTAATGCAAATTATAGTTACACCTGTATGTTCCTTTATATAGATTATGTTACAAGCTTCTAAAGGTAGGGACAGCGTAATGTGATAAGTATCATATAAAGCTTATTACTGAGAAGCTTGGTTTAGCTGGAACTCTAAACATACTTGATGCGGGGGACAACAACCTCAAAGCAGTTTACAAAAAGTTAAAACAGAGAAAAATCTACAACCTTACTTCAAAGCATACAAAGAATAAAAATACTGGGGTTGACATTCTGCTTTACTATAACATGAGCACATGGAATCATGAGTAACATGGGATCTCGGACCTTTAAATTTTCTAATAAATTTATTAACTATAAATAGTAGCGTTGATAATAGTTTTGGGGAGAAGAAACTAGACAGCTGCTTTTGCATTACTTTTTTATATTGTACCATCACCGCGGTACATTAGAGTTACATAAGCAACATTGACTCGGTAGGAACTTACAATCTGAAATGAAACAGGCATTTGGTCAGTTGACTGTCAAGGTGGAGGAGTGGAGCTCATGGGCAGAGATAAAATGAGAAATAGGAGTCAAAATATAGGTTTAGCAGGGGCAAAGAGAGTTCTTGAAGGCCAGGCTTTCTATTGACTATAGAAGATCATGGGAAGTCAGGGAAGGAAACAAATGATGTGGTCAGATCAGTGAGAAATGAGAATAATTTTGGTTTTGGTTTCTCGATAGATGGGAGAGGACTAAGATGTGAAAGAGGAAGAGGCCAGAGGGCTTACATGAACCAGAGTTGTAGCCACGAGGACAGAGAGGAACGGTTGGCTTTTTAGTATGTAGTACAGGGAGAAAGGTCCATAACATGGCCGTTCTAAACAGGTGGGTAGCAGTGGACAGAAACTAATCCAAGATAAGCTGTGACACTGTGCCTGGACAATAGGATGAATGAAGTAGTCGCCATTCATGTGCAAAAAAAATCACTACAGAGTGAGCGCATCATCTGTAGATGAGTTGCGAGTTGCACATTCTCTGCTTTGCCATTCATTCTCTTTAGAGAATTGCTCTCTTCCACTGCACCCCAATATCCACATGATCTCAGCAGGTCATCTCTAACCTGGAATGAGATTGAACTCTGTAATCTTCTAGTTCGTTTCTTTAAAATAACATATTATTATTATTATTATTTTATTTTAAAAATGATTTCTTGACCAAGTGTTCTTTAGCAGTCAAATGCCATTCCTACGGTTCAGACCACCAAAAGTAAAACAACTCTTTTACAGTAGCATAGTTTGCTAATTCTTGTAACCATACAGTAGTTGTGCCTCACTGCTTGGGACTCCACTACATTAGTCAAAAAACAGCGTTTTGAATGCGTTATAAACATGCAACACCAGATGGTGCTGGAGAATAATAAAAAAATATGTGATTTTTCCATAGCATTTCTTTTTCTTTTGTTATAACGATTTGATTTCTGACTTATTTATAGCGTGTGTTTTTCCGAATGTGTAGATCCACCCTTAGATTCATCTGACTAACCATCTTTTGCTTGGCTTTTAAACTTTCTAGTTCGAAGCCTATTTCCTCTCCCGTGATCCTCCAGTTTGGACATGCAGAAACCCTTCAACCTCTCCTTGCTCTCATGGGCTACTTCAAAGACGAAGAGCCTCTTAAAGCTAACAACTACCACAGGCAGATGCATCGGAAATTTCGTAGTGGCCGCATCGTCCCTTATGCCGCAAACCTGTTGTTTGTGCTTTATCACTGTGATCAAGCCACAAGTCCAAAGGAAGAGTACAAGATCCAGATACTGCTCAACGAGAAGCTGCTGCAATTTCCACACACGGGAGAAACAGTTGCTTTGTACACCGACCTGAAAAACCACTATAATGAAGCCCTCCAAAATTGTCACTTTTCCGAAGTGTGCGACATGCCAAAAAATACTACTGAAGGTGATCTGTATATAAAGGGGACAAAGTAGAGGAAGCGTTTTTGTGTGTGGAAGTGTTTGATAAAATGTAGCTCTTTTGCTCTTGCTACTTTTTAGGAAGATGTACCATTACACTTTAAAAAAACAACTTCATAAACTGGTTTCTGAAATTCAAAAACAAAATTACAAAAACAAAGATATAGGACATCTCAAAACATTCAGATAAACTTCTGAAGCTGTTTCTGGAAAAAAGCTGCCTTTTCTAGGATCAAGAATGATCTAGGTGTAACCACATGGTATTTGGCATGCAGTTTACTTCATAGCTATGCCAGTTATTTAATGTGAATAGTTTGGAAGTTATTGTGGATCTCAATTGCTGCTTCACTGGAATATTCACTTGTGAATACAGCCTATTATGTACAAACATCTCCTAAGTACAAACATCTCTTATATAAGATTCCAGGTGGTTTTCATGGTTATGTTTTACAAAAATAATTGGTTTTTGCCAAGTATTTTGGAGACCTTGCATAAAAGGTTGCATCTAGTTAAGTTATACTAAAATAGTCCACTGAAATAATGGACTTTACTAATTACTGATTTTAGTGGGTCTGCTCTGAATATGACCTAATTGCGCACAACCCCCAAATTGTAAATCAATAGGAGAATACCAGTGCTGCTTAATCTATTTTCATAATTCAGTCTTTTTTGTGTTTTGTTTTGGTAGCTTTCGCCCAGCAATAATGTGGTTCTGTGGCTGCAAAAAGAGGGGTGGTACATTTGCCAATTGGGCAGATGCCAATCTGTGATGGGCATTTAGGTATTCCATAATAATAACATTGAAGAGAAGGGGGTCACTGCTTTGAGTTCAGTTTCAAAAAGAACAAAATTACTCAGCCAGAGAGAGCACAGTCGTACCTTGGAAGTCAAACGGAATCCATTCTGGGAATCTGTTTGACTTCCAAAATATTTGGAAGCCAAAACATGGCTTTTGATTGGCTGCAGGAAGCTCCTGCAGCCAATCAGAAGCCCCGTCAGAAGTCCGGCTTCCAAAAATAGTTTGCAAACCGGAATAGTCACTTCTGGGTTTGCGGCGTTCGGGAGGCAAAACATTCAAGAACTTATCTGTTCAGAAACTAAGGTACGACTGTAGTTCATAGTGCACATTTTAAAGAGGAAATCCATGATGCTTTAATATGGTTCCCCCTTTAAATCCATTCTTGGGGGTGGTTTCCATATGTAAACTGTAAAGAGACTGCTTTTCCCAACTAAATATATTCAATCATGCATTGAAGCAGGAATTAGGTTTTTCAGAATTGAAAATAGTATTATCACCTCAGTCTTGGCTTTTTTTGGTCTGTTTCTCTATAGCTTTTTTTCATTCCTATGAACCATTCCTTGAAACCGGAGTGTTGTTTTTTTAGTGGGGCACTATCTTGGATACAGTATTGCTAAACACTTTGAAGATTTTGGTTTTGGTTTTTACCAAGAGTTGCTACTAAAAAAAACCATGCTTTTAAGAAAAATAATAAAGAACAAATATCCATAAAAGGGACTGCATCATGGTTATACAGTGTGCAGCGTATCTCTGTGTTAAATTGCTGGTCTATAACGTGAGATGCCATACACCACCATTTTGAAGGGAGCTCTTTCTAAAGAGAAGGTTATACTGACAATTTTGGGGGGTGGGGTAGGGAGGGGAGGTTCTTGATTGGGAGTGTCAGGTGAACAAACCTGTAAGGATAGGTCTGTTGACACTGTAGTCCCGTCTATCTAATTCCACAGGATAAACGAAATGTAGCATATCGCATGATAAAGCTGCTTTCATACTGGATGAATATAAGTATTTGTGAGCAATGTGGTTGCTAAGGTGTGTGCTTACAGTGGAGCCTTTTGTGTGCCTATAATTCAGTTTATGGTTTCAAACTTCTCCTGCATATCATATAATGGTTTGGTTGCTGTATAACAAAAGAAGGAAAACTTCACGATAGTACAAGCTGTTTAAACACCTCAAATGTTGTCAGATAGCTATCACGCCATTCCAAAAAAAAAAAGTAATTATTGGACTGATTTGTCTCATTTGTTAAATGCAGGATAGATGTTTAGGCTTAAGGCACAAAATGCACCATACAGACCTAAAATGTGGGGAGTAGTCATTTCAAGTGGAAGAAGAGCAAATGAGAGAGGCTAGTGAACTTTTCTCAGCCAGCTGCTTTTTCCCCCCTGACTGGGCTTGGAGACAGGAAATGAGCTCAGTTTCGGGAAGGTGTTGTGGTGACAGGGCTGGGAAAGGGTTTAGCACCTCCCATTGCAGCCTCTTCCTCTCTGCTTGAAGTTGTATTCTATACATATATACCTGTATGTGCACACACATATACACGCACAATTTTATACCTGTTCAACAACCCATGTCCTAAGATAAGAATCAACAGAAAGTGATGAGTCATCAAAAGGAAGTGATGAGTCATAGAACAGGGCTATGTAGATAAAAGGTGGAATAATGAAGAGATGCAAAAAATGCATGCAATTCCCAATGAATAACTCTACCAACTAGAGGCATCATGCAGCTTTCCTTTCTACTTGTGGCAGGGCAGGGAGATGGAAGAACTATATACCATATTTTTCACTCTATAAGATGCACCAGACCACAAGACACACCTAGTTTTTGGAGGAGGAAAATAAGAAAAAAAATATTCTGAATCTCAGAAGCCAGAACAGCAAGAGGGATCGCTGCGCAGTGAAAGCAGCGATCCCTCTTGCTGTTCTGGCTTCTGGGATAGCTGCGAAGCCTGCATTCACTCCATAAGATGCACACACATTTCCCCTTACTTTTTAGGAGGGAAAAAGTGAGTCTTATAGAGCAAAAAATATAGTATTTCATTACTTGAAAACTAGGGTGAAAGAATGGCACCCCTTTCTGTACGTTAAATAAAACAATTTAATTATTGTTCTGCACTTTCAGGTTGGCAGTCAGCCTGACCTACCTCTCAGGGTCGTTTTGTGGGGATTATATGAGGGGGGGGAAAACTATTTATGCTACTTTACGCTCCTTGGAGAATAAAGCTAAAGTATATAAACAATAATACTAAGGTAGCTCCATTCACTGCGGTGGGGCCAGCAAGTTTGCTATTTGAAGAAATAATGATGACTCGTACCTGATGCCCTACTTAAATGTGGTATGAGGTTATGGTAGCACACCTGCTTTCTAAATTGCCACTCCTAAGCGCTTGTTAAAATAGTGATTTGAGCGGCTACTTTTAAAGCATTGAAGATAAAACAGGGACATGATTTGTAATCAATTAAAAATGTTTGCAGAAGGTGGGGAAATGTGTTTTAGTGCAGGAACAGGCTTTGGCTTCTGTAATTTACAAAGTGGGTCAAATGCTTCTGTGCTTGAGCTTTAAGCTGGCAGCCCTTGGGTCTTTCATTCAGCTGTTCATTGGTAGTCCTAGCATGGGTCATAACACTTAAGATATCTCCATATTTTAAGACTACAGTGGTACCTCGGAAGTTGAACAGAATCCGTTTGACTTCCAAAATGTTTGGAAACCAAGGCATGGGTTCCTATTGGCTGCAGGAAGCAGCACTGGATGTTTGGGTTCCAAAGAACATTTGTGAATTGGATCACTCCCGGGTTTGCGGTGCTTGGGAGCCAAAACGTTCAAGTTGCAAGGCGTTCATCAACCAAGGTACGACTGTATAATGTTAAATGTAGTCAAATGTCTAGGAAAATGCAGTTTCATGTTTACAGAGCAGCTGCCCCAAAATAGTTACTACCTACAAAGTAACAATTGCATTGTATTTGCCTTATGTAAGCTTTTTCTTTTTCTTCTTGGCAGCAATCCATTAGTCCTCAACAACTTTCAATGAAGTGATGACAAGTGGATTAAAAAGTATTGTTTACATTGCTTCAAAGTAATTAAAACTCCCTGCAACTAAGCTTTTTTTTTTTATAAGGTAAAACTGTCTTCTTGAATGGTTACACAATTTACCCTTATGAGTTTTCTACCTTCCTGCTGATCAGGAAGCTGACACAGCAGAATTGACAACATGGATCATTTGTTAGAGCAGGGATGGAGGAGGGAGAGAGAGAGACAGAAAAAGGTTCACTTAAATTGTTCTGTGTACAGTCCGAACCCAATAATGGTAATACACTGCAATGCACAGTTTGGGATACAGAGAAATAAGAGCATAGAGAAATTATGCAGACAGATGGAGGTGCTGAGAGTCACATTGATGGCTCACTGGAGAGAAATTTCCTTCTCACAAGGCAGTCAGTTTGTACACACATGCAAAAATATCTTAGCACTCCATCGCCCTCCACAAACACCCTTCTTAAGAAACAAAATAACAAAATGGATTTTTTTAGTGGCTCCCTAATTGTGGCTCCATCCCTGTTCTAGAAAAATTTTCTGCGTTTTCAACCATAGGATGAATTCTGGCATCATGCAAATATTTTGGTGAGTCATAACGTGGGTAAATTTATTACAAATTCTATAAAGAAATCTACTTGCACTTATACTACCTTGTCATGAGGAAACAATGCAATGCTTGCTCACATAAACGTTCTCTGCTGCTCGCTTTCATTTGCTGTTCGCATATCGCAGCATCTGTAAATGAATCTAATTTCTCATTTGGGGTAGCTAGTGCCGGTACTTGGAATACGATTTGCCTAATAGACAAGCTGTATGATCTTTGGGTGTACTTCCCAATCTTTGACTAAAAGCAAGGCAAACAGTTGCCTGACTTCTTGAAGTCTTAGACTACTGCCTTAGACTGCAGCAGCAATCTGTATGTTTAAAAATGCAAGAGTAAACATGTTGATGCAAAGCCAGTCCTCCTCATCTCCATAGGCCTTGCATGCATGCTTAGACTTAGAGGACCTGAGTGACACGTAACCTTTTGAAACAGGCAATACTGATTATTTGCATGTTGTGGCAAAGATATTTCTAATCAGGCAAATGGAGGGAAAGGGAAGTAGAGGGCTGTCTAGCTGCAGCAGCAACAAAGGTATTTAAGCCTGTATAACCAGCTTTGCAGTCAGTTGGGTTTTTTGCTTGTTTGTTCTTTGCGGCTCTTAGGAGGGAAGAGGTGTGGGTTTGTTTCCGTAGTGAAAAGCCACAGCTTCTCCATGGAAAGCTTTATGACTCCTTTTTCAGCCTCTCTTCACCACACCCTCCCTTGCATTGATGAAGCAGTCCCAAGTGAAGGTGGAATAATGCACACACATAAAAGCAAGTTGCATACGTGTTAATACATCACGTGGACAGAGGCTTTAGCGCACACAGCGTTATAGATTTTAGGACCTTCCTAAAACATGAATTACTAGCAGGCTTGTGTCTGGCATTGCTTGGAAGTCCTAAGAAAAAAAGAAAAATCAGTACAATTTTGAAAGGGTTCAGTCCACCATCTTGATTCAACATGGAATCCAATTGTATCTTAAGAGGTGTCCAAGTGCACAGTGGACCAATGAACAATTTCCCAGAATAGATACTAGATATAGCTGAATTTAGGGACGCGGGTGGCGCTGTGGGTTAAACCACAGAGCCTAGGACTTGCCGATCAGAAGGTCAGCAGTTCGAATCCCCGTGACGGGGTGAGCTCCCGTTGCTTGGTCGCTGCTCCTACCAACCTAGCAGTTCGAAAGCATGTCAAAGTGCAAGTAGATAAATAGGTAAACGGCGTTTCCGTGCGCTGCTCTGGTTCGCCAGAAGCGGCTTAGTCATGCTAGCCACATGACCCGGAAGCTGTGCGCCGGCTACCCTGGCCGATAAAGCGAGATGAGCGCCGCAACCCCAGAGTCGGTCACGACTGGACCTAATGGTCAGGGGTCCCTTTACCTATAGCTGAATTAAAAGCTTTGAATTGATCTTACTCCCATCTTCTTGGAGTAGAGGTCCCCTAATACCTATATACACAATGTTTTTACCAGCAATAACAACAAAAGAGAGAACAGGGCGATAGTATCTCTTCCATATGACAGTCTTCTGTGAATGGTATAGTATGCTTATGCATATAAATCATTGTGGGAAGTCACGTTTCTTATCATCATCTGAGCATTTGGGATTGGTTTCTATCTGTCTCAATAGACAATGGAGTGTGCCTCCAGGGGTGAAGTCAAACTGGTGCGTTAGCAGCTCTGAAGTGATCTCTCCAGGGCGCAAGCCTGGGCATTGTGTATGGAGGTCCTGGGCTGTCCAGATGACAAGACCCCACCTCTTGGCCTCACTGATGTGGCCCAAAGGAAAGCAGAGCAATGTGTTGGGAACCAGCTTGGCTACAGGAGTTGCTGGAAGGAAGCATTCAAGGCGCCATCCAACCATCTTAGGGACTCTGGATTTGTGTAGGGT
Source organism: Podarcis raffonei (assembly GCF_027172205.1). Classification (NCBI taxonomy): domain Eukaryota; kingdom Metazoa; phylum Chordata; class Lepidosauria; order Squamata; family Lacertidae; genus Podarcis; species Podarcis raffonei. The sequence goes on from NC_070606.1 coordinate 36,382,396, forward strand.
TTACTCCTTAGCCATTTCTTCTCCCACAGATATCCCACTAGGCTAGCGGAGGTTTAGGATCAGAGTTTTCCTTCTCTTAGCTACCTACAGAGGTGGTTGAACCCCACCTGCCACTCACTCCCCTCTACAATACAGCAATCATCTTCCTGACCAGTGGACCCACTATTGGTTTTGTCCGCTCAAGCTGTTGGAGACTGTCTTCACATGCAGGGGAAGTCCCAGACTCACTGAGGGTTTGAGACCCACTGGCTATCCTCACCTGGTTTAGTCGGCCAGGTGAAGCTCTTCCCCGGGTGTGGCTACTGTCCTATGCTAACAGCTTCTAAGAGCCACAGGTGAGAGCTGAGTGCAGAGTCGGGACCAAGGGGGGACAAACCCCAGAAAGAGCACATCATGTCCACTACCAGAAGTACTACTCCACTCCTAGCACCCCATGCATCCCATCATCTGAACAACTGGCTGTGAATTTCAACATCACCGGTGCTTGGAAAGTAGTTCATGCAGAACTAATAGTATGATGATTTCATTTTTTGTAGTCACGTAAAGACATAGCTTTCCTAATGATTGGGCTCAAATGTGCGTGCCAGTAACTCATGATGACTTGGCAACTTATGTTTCCCTGTAAATATTGAGTAATTCTTTCAGCAGTCCTTCTCTCCAATTCCTGACTTTCTTTTAGCAGCTGAATGATGCTAAAATCACTCAAAATGCATCACAGGAAGTATAGCTTGCAGCGGGCATCTTCTTATCCTTGTTATATGTCACAGATGAGAATAGAGACACATACATGTTTGTGTGTGTGTGTGTGTGTGTGTGTGTGTGTATTGCTTCTCTTCTCGCCCCTCCAATGCTAGACCATTCCCTTCCATATACCGTAGTTGGAGATTCTCTTTCACCTGCTTGACAGTAACCTGACTATAGCTGTTTGCTTTATAAAAAAAAAGGAAAGCACAATATCACAATCGTTTCAGCTGTTCTTCCTATATAACAGATGCAGGTCACACACCCCCATAAACATTTATTCTGTGTATATAGACATTTATTGAGGGGATGAGGTAGAAGGGCATGACACTCACATATGCATTTATTTGCATGCACACTGAAGTCAGATTGCAACACACACACATACACCCTCTAAACTGTAACTTCTAGAGCAGAGCTGAGGGGCATTTTCAGCCCAAGGGCTGCATTCTCAGCTGGTAGAGCATGAGAGTCAAGGTCAAGGGTTCGAGCCCCATGTTGGGCCAAAGATTCCTAAATTGTAGGGGGTTGCGCTTGATGACCCTTCCAACTCTACAATTCTATAAAACCTTCTGAAGGTTGCAGGCCAGTGTTGGGCAGGGCCAGGAGCAAAAGTAGGTGGAGCGAGATATGCTAATCTTACCTCCCTGCAGTGGCCTAATGGCTACACAAACTCACACTTCCCTCAGAGGCATTATTAGAGCTCAAGGACACATTTTAGTCAGACGAAAGCACTGATGGTTGCGTTCAGGAGACAGTTCAGAGGGCTAGGTAGAAGGACCTGAAGGACCTTTCAGCTCTTGTGCCTGAGGTTCTCCAACCCTGAGAGAAAATCCAGTGGAAAGGGTTGAAACCTAACAAGTTCTTGGGCAGCCTTCCCCAACCTTAGGGTGCTTTTGGACTCCTGTCATCTCAGACCATTGGTCATGGTGGCTGAGGGTGGTCATACTTCAACAACATCTGGGGACCCAAGGTTGTAGGACATGGGTGCAGTGCAGACAAGTTATTTTTTTAAAGGCATTGTCATCTACCAATGGTAGCTGTTACCATGGTGTTGTTCCAGTGTGACAGGCAATGTGCCTGATCCAGCACTTCTACCAGTTACTAGTGCGACGTATGTTGCGTATGCAGTGTATAATTGCATAATTAGAGTGACTTCTACATGAATGGAAGATTTGTCTTCTCTTAACTGTTCACTTTAGACTAATGCATAAAAGGCATATTTTCGAATGATAATGTTCCCTATGTGAGTTTCTGGCTTGTAGTGGGGCAGCTTGTTCCTTTAAGGCGGTGATCCCCCGCCGCACTGAAAACTCCCTTTGTCAACTTTTGGCCTGTTTACTCTCTCTCTCACACACACAAAAATCTAACGCTCTGCAAAGGCTGTTTGTTCTGAACAGCCCCACTGGAATCAAGTGTGTACACACTTAGCTGTAGTTTCCCAGGTAATATAGCGTGGAAGAACCAGCCTCCCAACGCTGGCATTGTTGTGGCTGACCTGACCAGGATAGAGATGGGTCAGTAGTCGGAGAAGGGCTATGTGAATGCCCAGTGGAGCCAATCCAGTATTCACATAGCCCAGTTCTACTCCCATGCAAGAAAGTAGCAGAGGTGGCTCTGGTGTCAAGAGAGTGGCTCCACTCCACAGCTTGTACCGCTATGGCACTGTAGAGCTCTACGTTCTGCTTATCCTCATGCATCTACTAATAATGAGTTCAGGAGGCTCCCGTTTAAAAATGTCCCTTCACAAAGCATTTTGGGTCTATGTTCTAAAAACAATTTCATCTTAGCTGAGCCTCAGATACTGGATTAGAAGGGGGGTGCTTTATTAGTGTGCTCCTACGCGGGTGGTGCTGTGGGTTAAACCACAGAGCCTAGGACTTGCCGGTCAGAAGGTTGGCGGTTCGAATCCCCGCGATGGGGCGAGCTCCCGTTGTTCGGTCCCAGCTCCTGCCCATCTAGCAGTTTGAAAGCACATCAAAGTGCAAGTAGATAAATAGGTACCTCTTTGGCAGGAAGGTAAGTGGCGTTTCCGTGTGCTGCTCTGGTTCGCCAGAAGCGGCTTAGTCATGCTGGCCACATGACCCGGAAGCTGTATGCCGGCTCCCTCGGCCAATAAAGCAAGATGAACCCCAGAGTCGGTCACGACTGGACCTAATGGTCAGGGGTCCCTTTATCTTTACCTTTTACCAAACTATATGCAAAACTGAAATGATTCAGGTCTTCTTAGCTTGATGGTGTCACCCAGAACTTGTTCCCCACAAAAACCATTTCTAAATCACAATAGTTCCTTCTTGCATCACAGTCTCCTCCTCCAGTTTTACTGTCATCCAGTGATTTTTTTTATTTTTAAAGGTGCTGGTACTTCGTACCCTTTGAGTACACCCCCCCCCAAAAAAAGCACTGTGTCATTTTCTGTGATAAACTGCCCATGACCTTCACTTTGTCACTTGGACTCCTCCCTTATATTATTCAGTTCATTCTCCCTTTCAGCCAGTTTTGCCTTGACCTGTCTCCAGGAAAACTCCACACATTGAAGTTACCTCTCCCCCCTCTTTTCTTTTAGATTCCTCATGAAAACACACCTTTTCCAGGAAGTCTATAAAGAAAACACTCACATTACAGTAGCAAGACACATTGCTTCAACTCATCAGTGCATAAAATTAACGTTGCTGTTGCGTTTTAGTTTTTTTGGGGGGGGGTCCTTGTTTGTTTCTTACTGGTGTTGTGTGATCAACCTGCAACCAATAAAACTGCATGAGGTGGGATGCTCCTTAATTAATTGTGTGCACTTTTATGTGGGAGGAAGTGGAACACCTCAGGGTCTACTTCTGAGTAAATGTGCACAGGATCGGTCTGCTTAGTAATAATTAATTTGAAGACTAACACAGCTGTTGGGAAACTAGTAATTCCCATTTCTGAACACTTGCCAGAGGCAAGATTAGTTTCGCATTTGTTTGAAATCCAACACATCTTTGTGTTAGCAAAAGCTTCAAATGCATTCCTCTTTGTTGCTTGAGGTCAATGTGGAGGCAAGAAGGAAGCAAAATGTTCTCAACTACATCATTTTTCAGCTGCTTGGGACCTCTACACAGTAATGCCCCTGCCTTTTTAATCCTTTGGCAAAAGGATTTATTCTGAGGCTGTGTATATGTTACCGCTTACTCTGGCTCCAGAACGCTCCCACCTCTGCTGTTTTGAAGAAGACATTAGCCGCAATGCATAGGTGTTGTGTAGTTTCTTGAGAAATGGCCCCATCTGTTGCTCTTTCACTCTTACCATCTTCCATCCAATTAGCAAATGGAAGCCATGGTTAAACTGAAGTGGTGTGTACATTTCAGGAAGCTGTTGCACATGCAACAGGTGACAGCGCATGCAGATGACAGCTTCGATGAATTGGAATTTGGCACTGGGGAACGAATCAGGTAATGGGCACCAGGTGAAGACATCCACGCCTCCTCTCTAGTGTGAAGAGCAACATAAAAAGTGACTTGAAACGCTCGGGGGGGGGGGGGATAGTGGCAGGAATGACCTCACTGCTTTTTGAGCTGTTGGTGTGTACATAGCCTGAGTTTAGATGTGAGTGGCAAATAGCTGAATCAGCCATTTACACAACTCTGTTCAGAGTCCTGACAAAAAAACAAAACTGTGAGCAAATAACTACCTGCAGAAAATGTACCTTGATCAGGCTGTGAACTTTGTGTGATGTTAGATAACTAGCTTAAGGGCAACTACAAAAAGGGGATAATGGGAATTATCTGATACTGAGCTCCCTCCATTCTCTTTAACTGAATCCTTTCAAATTACCTTGCTGGTTTTGAGTGCTTCTAGGTGAAGATTCCCCCCCCCCCGAAGATCTCAAGCATACTTTATGAACACACCCAATACTTGCCAAGATTAGCAGAGTCAAAATAACTGCCACAATCCAAAAGAGGAATTGCACAGGGCTTGTTGCATAACAGACACACATTCATAGAACTTTTGTACTGCTTCTCCGCCCCTCTCTATTCAGAGAACTTCTTGCCAAACATCTTAGCTGTGTGAAAGCTTGCTGTTTTCTGAGCTTGGTTAACTAGGGGAAAACATTAACACTGATGCAAAATCAAAGCCAAAAGATATACCATATTAACTTTGCAATCCTATGCAATGTTCACACGGCAGCAAGTCTCATTTTGTTGAAAAGGGCTTTCTCCCTAGTTAGTATGTTTATACTGAAGGCTAAGCCAGATAAATTCTAGATATTTTTTCTTCAGCATGTGCTGTGTGAATAATATTTCTTTTTGTTCCACTTCTGCTTAACATGATTCATCTAGAGCACAGAGAAAGAGAGAGGTTAAAGACGGCAATGAAATGTAATCTACCAGCACTGTGCAACCACAACATTTAATTATAATCTGAACAACAGAAAGCCTCATACATTTTTCAAGCAAAGCTAGAACAAACATATGCTAGGAGGCCATATCTTGAAATGGTGTGGGTGTACTTTTAAATTAATCACTGGGTCATTTCCAGATAAGATTCATCAAAAGCACAAAGACAGATTTTGAGTGCCGTACAAAATGTTACACCCAGAATACGATGATAGTTTCACAAAACCATTGGCCCAAGACAGCGATTGCATTTGATGTATGTAGGCCTGGTCTTTCAGACCTGCATAATCCACTTTGACTCTCTTTTGGGGTGGGGGGCAGAATTGTGTATCCCTTTTCACACTATGTCTCTGGGTCTTCTCTCCATCCCCATTCATCCTTCATTCTCCAACTTGGTGCCCTCCAGGTATTTCAGTGAATGACAAATATCACTCATTGGCCATTCTGGCTGGCATCGACGAGAATTGTGATGTGAAACATCTAAAAGGGCACCAGGTTAAGGAAGGCTAGTTTAGAATCTAAAGTTTTAGGGCAGGGGTAGCCAGTGTAGTGCTGCAGAGGAACATAGGAAGTGACATTATACTGACTGGCAGCAGCTTTCTGGGATTTCAGAAAGTGGCATTCCCAGCCCTGCCTTCAGTTGCTGCTGATTAAACCTGAGACCTTCTGCCATTGATCTACTGCCCTTTCCCACAGCTGATGTGGAATAATAATAATAATAATAGTACTTTATTTATACCCCGCCCTTCCCAGATTAAAAATTGGGCTCAGGGTGGCTCAGGGCAGCTAACAGCAAATATAAAATATTAATTATTGTAGTCCAATAACATCTGGAGGGTGTTGGCTACTCCTGTTTCAGAGCCAAAGACTGGATGAAGGGGCGTGGTACCAAAGCAGTGGAGTTAAGCCACTGCTCTGTTAATATATTTGGCTGGTATTACAAGAGAAGAGGTTTCTGGCAAGACTACTCCATTGATTATGTTGTGTCATCATCCTAAATGTTTACTGAACTACATTCCAGAATTCATGTAGGACCCGCTTAAGGTCTACCTGGCCAGTCCTTATTGCTGTTGGGGTGGCTGAATGTGCTGAAACAGCACAGCTGAAGCCCAAAGGAGCTCCAGGACACACAAGAACTTGGGAACTGTTCTTACCTATACTCCATTGAAGTGTTTCCCTTGAACAAGTCTTGCGCTTTCCCTGTAAGAAGTAAACAAAGGCAAAGGCCAGCCACTATGAAGTACTTCTCCAGGACGGGTAAATGGTCCCCTTTAACATTGTAAGAAGGGGCTGGATGAGATCATCTGAAGGCTGAACGTCTATTTTTCATTTTCAGTCAACCTGAAGTCATTTTCTCCACTGTGGATCTTTGCTTGGGGAGGGATATTAATGGGCTAGATGTGAGTGAATAAACAAAGCCGAACATTGGTAAAATACAATGTTGTGATGCTGGGTGTTACCCTGGTTAGTTTAGCTGGGAGAGTGTTTGGAATCAGCAGATCATTCCCTACTACAGCAGACTTGCCAACAAATATAACAGTTTCTGAACATTTCCCTTTGGGATTTTTGAAATATTAAAAAAGAGCAATAAATGTCAACAAATTTCTGACATCACAACGTATGTATGTTTCCATAAATGCCAAAAACATAATTCTTAAGCTTTTAAGAGGATGTATCTGTGCACATTGCAGCACATTTAAAACACATACTTAAAAAAATAAAAAAGAATATTGGGAACTGTAGTTCTTCAAAGGTGCTGGAACTGTAGCTTTGTAAGGGGCAAACTAGTATCATTTTAAAATATTGGTGATAAATGGCAGTTGACGTGAGCGAGGTAACAAAACTCACACTAAAGGTTACATTTTTCAGGCTCCCCTTTGTGCCACAACAACATAATCCTGTCTACATACAAGAGGAGTGCAATTAACAGTGATGAAAGCATTGCGTGAGAAATCTCTCCCTACAAATGTGTGGTATATCATAAACCTGTGTTTGATGAGGTCGTTACCACCTGACATCTTCCAGGTCATGCAAGATATTTGTGCAAGCCTTTGCACAGGCATTCTTACTTGTTCAGAAGAATTATTACGCTGCCTGGGGCTTCATAGCAACTTTTGCCCCAGTTCTTCCCATAGCCTCAGAGTAAGCTACTGAAATCGATTCAGTGTTGGAGAACATGGGTACCATTAAGCAAACATTTGAGCTGCCTAACTAACACTCGCTTAGATTGGTTGGTGTTAAGCAGCTTGTGGACACGACTGCAACCTTTTAAAAAATGTAAATTCTAATTAACAATTGTGGCACATTGCCAAATGCTACACCTCTCCCTGACCCTGCAGCGCTCTCCAAACATAATTACCAGCCCTACAGATTCTAAGACAGAGGAATGACCGCTCCCCACATCAAATGGGGGGCACCTTTTGCGTGGTCGCGTGCAGCCCCCCGGATCCTATGTGGCTCCCAGCCATATAGCCTGGCTTCGCCCTTCCCAGGTTGGAAATCTGGAGGTCTCCACCTACCTCAAGCAGTTACCCAATCCCACCTGGGAAGGCGTTGCCAGGGGACCTGGCCAGGTAGGAGGAGGGACCGCCATACTCACACAATAGAGGGTGGATCTTACCTGGGAATTGTCAGTTGGCTCCAGAGCTTCTCCCACCCTGCCCTCCCTCAGTTAAGCCTTCCTTTGCAGGTTAATCTCTTCTCCACAGGTACGAGGGCGCTGCTACATTATGGTCGCTGTTGAAAGGCCGGAAAGGAATTTTCCTGCATTGGCAGGTTTTGCCTTCCTTATAGCAAAATGTCACAACTTTGGCGGTTTCAGGCATTGGGCAGAATCCTTTACTCTATCTTCCCTTAATGGGGGGGGGGTAAGCAGTGGCCCACGCTCCCCCTGCAGCGGCGATCCCAGGGTTCCCTGTTAAAGGGGTTGTTTTGAGGGGAGGCATTGGCCATACGCCAATTGGATGTCATTGCTCTTCCCTGCAATGGCGGCGAAATGGGGGGCGGGCTCTCTGCTTGAACATATGTTCTCCAGAGCCAGCCCAATCCCCACACATTCTGGATAACCCTGATGTTCCCCAGATCCCCGGCCAGGGACTGGGAGGGATAAACGCCCAATGCCTAAGCCAAGGTCTCCCTACATCTGAAACTTTAACAAAGTTGTGGCCAATTTTAATTCCGTAGCACGTTGTCTTGAGTTGTTATTCCACTCGGGAGTCGCCTGGGGCTGGGGGGACTCCACCTGTCCATGCAATCCCCTCCCTTTGCTGCCCCACTTTGTCCAGCAGGGCTAGCACACCCCACCTTAAGGTTGGATCCAACACATGTGGCTTAAGAGTTCTTCATCCTCCTCAACAGCCTGCCCAATCGTCTGTGCTCCTTTTGCAAGTTCAGGAGGCAGAGCTGAGGCTTGCAGTTTCCCATCTTCTGGACTGTGTGTAGATAAACTGTACTTGAATTGCTCCATCCACTTTTGCTTCAGGCCCTACCCACCTCTGATATGTGGTCCTCAGGCTGTAAAATTCATCCTGCCCCTGCCAGCTTATTTCAGGAGCAAACTGTACTACTTTTCCTGCCAACCTGTTCAACCTGGGAAGCACTGCAACAAATGGGATGTGTGTGTGTGTGTGTGTGTGTGTGTGTGTGTGTGTGTTAGGCCTGTCGCTCCCCTCCAGTTACCGTAGTCTCCCATGAAAAGCAGCCTCAGGCACTTAGACTGGTTTCCTTTATTCCTTCCATCCACAGGATTCTGGAGCCTTGCAACCTCTTAAGCAATATCCCCGCTTTTCTAGCTGCAGTCCCTACTGGCTGGGCAAGCAACGAATCTAGCACGAGTGAGCAACCAGCCCAGCAAAAGTTAAAATCCCATGAGTTACTATGGATGTTCAGCCTCAGATTAGGGGGGAAAAACAAACCTCTTTAAAGATGAGTGCAGTACTCTGTTTCCTTTGGGCAGACACAAGGGTATTTCAACACCTCATCAAAACAGGAGGGTATTTTAAATGCTTAACTTAATACACATTTGTTTGTTTTTAAAAAAGCTCCTGTTATTTTTTCCTAAAACCTATTATGCAAGGACAAACTTCACAAGCATTTGACCTGTAACCTGCAGTATTGATATTGGCTCCATTGCATGGCTGTTGTGAACCTCTCTCTTGCTCTCTCTCAACCTCCAAAACAGCAATATGGGAATAATATATTATATTTACACTGGCGTTTCATTGGCAGGATTATTTCAAAATGTTGTTTTTTTCTCTTGTGGACAAGATGGACTGTTTCAAGAAGTGGCAGAAAGATATTTCTAGATTTGTCTGGCAGGGCAAGAAACCCAGAATAAAATTTAAGATATTAACTGATGCAAAGGAAAGGGGTGGATTTGCCCTGCCAGACTTTAAACTTTATTATGAATCAGCAGCGTTCTGCTGGCTGAAAGACTGGCTGCTTCTTGAGAACACAGACATTTTGGATTTAGAAGGTTTTAACAATGTCTTTGGGTGGCATGCATATTTGTGGTACGACAAGGTTAAAGTACATAAAGCATTTAAAAATCATATTGTCAGGAAAGCATTGTTTAATGTTTGGATTAGATATAAGGACTTATTGGAGAATAAAACCCCAAGGTGGTTGTCACCAATGGAAGCAAAAGCTCAGAAAAAGCTTAATATGGAGGCCAAATGGCCGAAATACTGGGAAATTTTAGAACAAGAAGGAGATAGACTGAAACTGCAGAGTTTTGAAAAATTAAAAGACAAAGTGCGAGACTGGCTTCATTATTATCAGATAATGGAGGCTTACAATATAGATAAGAAAGTCGGCTTCCAGGTGGAAAAATCTAAATTGGAAACAGAACTGTTAGAGTCCAAAACTAAGATTTTGTCAAAAATGTATAACTTGTTGCTGAAATGGAATACCCAGGATGAGACGGTTAAATCTGCTATGATTAAATGGGCACAAGATGTGGGACATAACATTATGTTTGCTGACTGGGAACAGTTGTGGTCCACTGGTATGAAATTTACGGCATGTAATGCCTTAAGAGAAAATATTATGAAAATGATATATAGGTGGTACATGACCCCAGTCAAGCTTGCAAAAATTTACCATTTGCCCGATAATAAATGTTGGAAATGCAAAGAAAATGAAGGTACATTCTTTCACTTTTGGTGGACGTGCCCTAAGATTAAGGCTTTCTGGGAAATGATATATAATGAACTGAAAAAGGTATTTAAATATACCTTCCTGAAGAAACCAGAGGCCTTTCTCCTGGGCATGGTCGGCCAATTGGTGCCAAAGAAGGATAGAACTTTTTTTATGTATGCTACAACAGCAGCAAGAATACTTATCGCAAAGTATTGGAAGACGCAAGATTTACCCACTCTGGAAGAATGGCAGATGAAGATGATGGACTGTATGGGATTGGCAGAAATGACTGGCAGAATCCGTGACCAGGGAGAAGAGTCGGCGGAAGAAGATTGGAAGAAATTCAAGGACTATTTACAGAAATATTGTAAAATTAATGAATGTTGAATGATGTTGGATAGAAATTAATGGGTTTCTAGCTGTAATGTGATAGGGGGGAAAAATAGGGTATATAAATAGGTTAAAATTATGGATAAGGATTTGCTGAACTAACAATTTGAATTGGAATACAAGAAGGGGAGGTATGAGGAGGTCAGTGAAATATGTTACTGAAAATAAGTATTGTGAACTTTATGTGTTTTTAAACTTTTTTGCTTTTTTCTTTCTGATTTTTCTTTTTATTGTATTAAATTTGAAAATCTTAATAAAAATCTTTTTTAAAAAATTAATGTTTTTTTCTCATGGAATATGACAATAGAGTAGTAAATCCTATCTCTGCTGATTCTTTTGCATGGCAGTAGGCATGCTGCTGCCCAGCCACTACTAAGATGTTGGTGTTCTCCACTGATTTCCATGGGTAGCACTCACTTCCATCCTTGGGGAGGTTGAATCACTTCCAATAAAAACCTGGAACCTCCCTCTCCAGACAGTGAGATGGATCTCTGGTTTCATTTTGTGGAGACTGTGTTCACACTCCCATTTATTGTGCACTCACTGTGGGTTTATCCACACTTCCTCTTGACCCACTGCTTCCTCCCAATCCTGGGGGAAACTGCTCTTAAGTGCTCAGTCGGAACAAACATCAATTTGAGTTTTCCTCTTCATGCAGACCTTTGACTTATTTGAGGTGTGAGTTTGTTTTTGTTGGATTATGTTCCCTGGTGATAACTGGTATTTATTAGCTGCCATTTCAACCGTTTTGCCCTCTTCTGACCCACAAGTCAATTGAATGCCCGCAAAATGGTCACAGCCTGTACTTTCACACCCTTGTGTTCTTGCTTAACCATAGTTTAGCTCGGCTTCACATGCAAACTGGACCATTGTTTGTAAACCAGTTTCGCTCCATTACCTATGAGTGTTCAGTATGCATTTTTCAGGTTTTGCAATTTATTGTTCTAAGAGAACAAACCATATTTAGGAATAACAGTCAGCAACTACATTGGTCAATGGGCCAGTGTATGGAAACAAAAAAAAACAAAAGGCCAAGCCCCTTCCCTTGCTCTTATCAGTGGACACTTTATTTTTATTTTTTTAACAACTTATGAACTGCTAGAAGACCTGGGATATGTGTGCAGGGAAGTAACACACACTCCCACTTTTCCCAGTTTCCCAGCCAGCCATCTTAATTTTACTAATACCTGAATAAGCTCGAATAATGTTTCTTGTCTTAGGGAAGCTCATTGTCACAAGTATGAGAATATGTGCTCATGAGATATTATTTTTCACCAGCTGTAGGACAAAAAGCAACCCTGAGAGAATTCACAGTAAGTAAATCCTCTGAAACAACAGAAGCATAGAATAATAAATGTAGTAAATGTATACTAATCTGTACTAATCCTCATTATTACAAGAAGGGAGCTGTGTTGTGTTGCCAGAGGGGCAGTTTTTATTTGTTCAAGAAGAAATATCTCAGGCCAACATATTCACTCTATTTAGATATTTGTTAGCAAAAGTGACCAACAGTTTAAAATGTTATCCAGGAAATATTGTGTACAGATTGCAGTTCTTTGAGGAAGGGAGTGAGAAGAGTGCTGCTTTTGAAAAAAGGCTCTCTGCTTATCTGTACCTACCTGGAGTTACATCAGTTATATAGTATTCTAACACTTTACTTCAATTTCCTTTGTGACAAAGCTTTTGCTGGATCTTCCAGCCCAGTTTTAACTCTTGGAGCCACAAATAAACAAACAAACAAACACATCTCAATGGATTACATTCCAAATGAGTACAGAGACTCTAAGCATGTTGTTGGTTCAAACTCGTCTGTGTGACATAATGGAAATTTTATCACACCATAAGTACCTTTCTGTGGATTAGCTATTCACGTTTTATGGCTTGGTTTTACATTTTCTTATCTATGTAATCAACTGCTTATAGAGTATAGCATGTTCTCCTTCTATATCACTTAAAATGTGTGACAGAGCAATTGCTTGTTCTGTACAAAGGGTTTATTTTAGTGCAATGAACCACAAGATGTATGCCGGGTTTACCTTCCCACTATAATGCTATTTACAGGGCTGGCCCACCAAGGAGGCCAGGTGAGATGACTGCCTCAGGTGGCAGGATCCACAGGGGCAGCAGATCCTGATGTAGAGCTTTATCTCTCCGCCCTCTGTTCCCAATGTAGACCTTTACTCTCCCATTCTTCCCTGACGGGGAAAGGAGCACCCTTTTGTGGTTTGCTTCAGGTGCCAAAATGTCTTGGGCTGGCCCTGACTATTTACACACATGACAAGAAGAAAGAACAGGTGTCATAAATTTATTTTCCAATTAAATTGCCTTTCTTACTGCAGTAAATGAAGAATGACCACCTAAATGTATCTGCAGCAGCTCTTTGGGGCCAACATGGGGAAACCCTGCCAGACGGGCAGGGTATAAATAATAAATTATTATAAATTATTATTATAACATTTGAAGTTCTCACACATCTGGACCTCCATGGCACACACAGCTACTCAGTTTTTTCAGCATCACATTCCCAGTCTCCCCAAGGCAACACTTAACAATTTAGGGCCAAGGCAGGCTGTGCATCTTGCACTGTTGGCTTTCTACTCTTGATACTAGGGATTCCTGAAAAACAACAACGAATCCCTGCCCTTTCTATACTGTATTATATATAGTGGCCTTGTCAGATGATGTGGGCTCCAGTCCACAAAATCTTATGCCATAATAAAATTTGCCTGTCTTTAAGCTTCCTGTTGTTTATGTAGCAGCAGGCTAACAAGAGCAGCCCCTGTGGAAATTGTCTCAAGTGTGTGAGCTTCTCCTAGCACTGCTGCTTCTTTGCAGCTGGAGTGAAAGAAAATACAGGGATGCAGTTGGCTTGAAGCAGAGGCGAGGAAGGACAGAAGAATTAAGGTAAGTGGTGCTGTGGGTTAAACCACAGAGCCTAGGACTTGCCAATCAGAAGGTCAGCAGTTCGAATCCCCGTGACGGGGTGAGCTCCCGTTGCTCAGTCCCTGCTCCTGCCAACCTAGCAGTTCGAAAGCACGTCAAAGTGCAAGTAGATAAATAGGTATCGCTCCGGCGGGAAGGTAAACGGCGTTTCCGTGCGCTACTCTGGTTTGCCACAAGCGGCTTAGTCATGCTGGCCACATGACCCGGAATCTGTAAGCCGGCTCCCTCGGCCAATAAAGCGAGATGAGTGCCGCAACCCCAGAGTCGGTCACGACTGGACCTGGTCAGGGGTCACCTTTACCTTTATGGAGGAGAGGACTTTTCATGGCACTACTGCCTGAAGCTGCCACGGTGTTGCTTTTGTGCCTGAAAGCTGTGTGTGTGTCTTTTAAATGTGCTGGTAGCACTGCCACCTCACGCCCTGCCTGTAGGGTTGAAACACACCGCTGCAGTGGCGTAGCGTGGGGGGTGCAGGGGGGGCTGGCCGCACCGGGCGCAACATCTGGGGGTTAGGGTTAGGGGGCGCAAATCCACAGGTTAGGGGGTGCAAATTACTTGCCTTGCCCTGGGTGCTGACAACCCACGCTACGCCACTGCACCGTTGGGTCGTTATTCTTACTATGATCCATCGGCCCATGTCTCCACCTTACAGCTTCTTCTTTCTAGAACACATGTGAAGCACTCTTATGCCACTTTAGCAGCCACAGAGAATCCTGGGAAATGTAGTTTCCGTGGGTGCTGGGAACTGTAGTTCTCTAAGGTCAGCAGCCTTTGACAAACCGCTGATTCTCCATGACTGTTGTGTCATCAGAGTGCTTTAAAGGTGTGCTGAGGATGTGGCTGGCTGTGATAGGCTATGATAACAACTGCCGAGGACCAGAAGGAAGTGCTATAAACACCTCCAAGTATCCCTAATATATCGCGCCTTTACTTGCCTGCGTGGCTGTGTCACTGCAAGCTGCTTTGGGCTGGGAAGCAGGGTTTATATAGAAAAACAAAATAGGCAGCCACTTTCGCAGCCCAGAATCACCCAAAGTGTCCTTTGACATACAGTACTTTGCTTTTTTTGCTCTCAGGCTTCCCTAAACCAGCGTTTAAGGCGAGGGAAAGCCCGGGGTTGTTGTTGCTTTTGTTCGTTGCACAAAGGTGAGATTCTTGGCGAGGGTTGGACCTCGCCTCCGTCCAGCACCAGCCTGCAAACCTATAGCCAGGGAAACGCGTGGGTGAGACGGTGTCCCCTATCCGAGCAAGAACACACGTTTTTGTTAAGCGAGCGCCGTCTGAGGCGATTTAAACAATAAAAAAGCGCGGGTCCTAACTGGCACGGGGGGGGGGAGGACGCAGGCACGAGAGGAGAAGTTTTCCTGTGAATATACTCTCGCGGAGCCCTTTCCCCTCACAGGGAAGGAAGAAAAAACCCGCACTCTTCCCGCCTGTGGCAGCCGGGAGCAGAGCAAGCAGCGAGGGGAGGAGCGAGAGGAGGGCGCGGGGTGTGAGCCGTGGGCTGGAAAGGCGGTCCGGGGAAGTGCTACGTGTCTCCTCGGCCGCTTTTATACCTACTCCCTTCCCCTCGCAGCTTCTCAGCAGCCCGCGGGAGCCAGCCGCTTGCTTTCCTGCCCGCCACCCCACCCTGTCACTGCTGCCAGGAGCCGAGGGAGCCGCGAAGCCGGCGACATGTCCGACACCAAGAAAAGGATGGTAGGTGCTGCCTCAGCAGTTCTCTCGCGGCGGCGGCGGCAGCAGCAGCAGTAGCAGCAGCAGCGGCATAGTGCCGGCGCCCTGCGGGAGGCGCCTTTTTGTTTCTTTATAAGCATCTGCCCCGCCACGCTACGCTCGCGCGCTTCTTTTTCTCCCTTTTCGCTGATGGGCGGCTGGCTGCAGCCCCCTTCTCCGCTGGGGCAGAGGCAGTCGCGCCAGGGTGCAGCTGGAAGATGCCATCCTGGTCCGCGCAGCAGCTCCCGGGTCTACCACCAGCGGGGCAGGGGAAGTCCTCTCCCTTTACTAGTCCTCTTTGCGCCGACAGAAAGGTGATTTTTGTCAGAGAGACCATCGTTAGAGGAGAAGGTAGGTTGCGTTAGCATCCTGTGGCTAAGAGTTAAACTGGCACTTTGTGACTGAGGTGGGTTGGGGTCATAGCTGTCAACGTTTCCCTTTTCCCCTTATTCCGAATAGGATTCCTCGCAAGAAAAGGGAAAAGTTGACAGCTATGGTTGGGGTGTCTTCCCAAACCCCATGGTTATGGCCATGAATGCTGAGCAAACTTTTGAGTCCGCTAGGCTGGTGTGTGAGTGTGAGAGGACATTGAAGTCATGATGCCCGTGTCTTGGCAAATATCCTGTTTTTGTTGTAGAGTCGTGGCTGCGTTCAGACGCATGGTACCCTTAAAGCACCTTTGAAGCACATTCATGGATGCTTTAGCTGAGATTCCTGCATTGCAGGGGGTTGGACTGGCTGACCCTTGGGGTCCCTTCCAACTCTACAATTCTACGATGCTATTATTCTTTCACTCAAAGATTTCTGGGCAGTGTAGTCTACCCATCATGGAGTTACAGTGCCCAGGACTCCTAAATAAACTCTCTCTCTCTCTCTCTCTCTCTCTCTCTCTGTGTGTGTGTGTGTGTTCTTCAAATGTGTTTTAAAGGCATAGTAGTCATCGTCTTAAGAATTGGCACTGTTAGTGGGGCTTCGTTTCCTAGTATAGGAGTTTGGGCTGCAAGTCTCAGGGCCAAGTAACCACAGGTGTCCTGGTCTAGGTTTACAGGGGGAGAGTCAAAGACCTTGTGACTATTATTTCTTTAGTGGGGCCCCTGCCCCCAACATCTAAGAGCTGCCTGGTCAGCAAGAAATGAGAGCTTTGTAGCTACTGAGAAGAAATCTTCTCACCTTCTGTGCTGATTGGAGACAGAGTGAAAAGAGGTGAGTCAGCTGCTGAGGATCGGGTCCTAGGGTCACTCTGGTGAAAGCGTTCAGGAAGGGACACAGAGGAATTGCTGTTCTGTATGCTCCAAAGCTAAGCATTTGGGAACACTGAAAACGTGAGCCGCTTCGGTTTCAGGAGAATGGTGTGCAAGTCCTGTTACGTACAATGGAACTTCAAGGAAAACATAAGCTCTCCTCTCTTGGCACCATGCAGAGGAGATTGGACATGAACCGCAAGCAGCCACCTCTGTCTACTAACCCACCCTCTTTGTCATCCCAGTCCACATAACAGTGCCGCCTACAGGGAGAGTGCAGGTGGTCAAGTGGCAAGTGGTGGCTCCTTCCCTGACATTCAGCTGTGCTTCACCACCTGTAGAGAGCAAGTAAGAGAGTGAGCAGATTGGGCTTTGTCTTCTTAGAAGCAGTGGCCATTTCCTCTTTTTGCTCGCTCACTCATTCATCCGGGGGCTTCTTTGGGGCCCAGTCATTCCATTGCACAGCCTAGGGAGCAAGGATGTGCAAGCAGTGAGAGGCACTGGGGTAGCCATCCTTTGCCTGATCCTTCCTGTCAAGAGAAGAACAGTCTGAGCAATTATATGGAAACGCAGCAGCTGCTCCTGCCTCTTCTCAATCACCCTGTCTCATTGAGTGGTATGTTATGGATTGTTTATGCCAAGGATGGGGAGCCTCACACCCATGGCCCCCAAGTGACCCCAAGGTCCCCCTATCTGGCCCCTGGAACTCTCTTCAGGCCACACACCCCATAGTGGTCCCGCTTCACACCCTAAGTGCTTTTGCTTGGTTGGAATGCATCCTGGAATTTTGATGATGCTTCTTGCTTGCCTACTGTGGCAACTGTGATTATTAAGTGACAGGGCAAAAACACTCTGCATATGGACAGAGGAAAGAAGTCTGTTTCCATGCATCAAAAGCTTTGAAAATAGATTCTGGATTTGAAGCCTAAATCAGTTCAATGCTTGCTTGAAAGTTTCTAGATTAACATTTTAAAATAACAAGTTTTTAACAAGGGGTGCTTGATTAATATTGATTTATTAGCATTTCCTACACCCATGGGAATTTATGTACACATTCTATATTGTCTGAAACATATGTTCCATTTAAAAGTGGTTTCCTTCGACATTCTGCCTGGCATTAACAGGAACATACATGTGTGATGAATTATAGATTCAAATACTTTCTTGGCATGACTTGTGAAAGCTGCCTAAGTTGGAAGTGTCTGTTTTGTGGTGCCATAGTATTCGGGGGGTGGGCGGGGCGCTGATGTATTGTGTCAAGATGCTTAGGGAATGACTGCATAGTGGGGATGTATTTGAGACATTTACCTGACAGGGTGATTTAGCTGGTTTACCTTTCCTTTCAGTACCCAGCATCATTTTCTTTGCACAGAACCCAAAGTTTAACCTATGTGGTCCCCTGCCCATCAGCATAGTAGACACGAGTGATAACAATATGTTAAGTCACTCTGTGTAGATATACAACTGTTTTTTAAAAAAAGAGGTGTGGTTATTTAATTAAGAGCATTTATAACTCTGGATTCATTTCACTGGATACTAGGATGCGGCAAAAGGTACAGATTCCATAAAATTACATTGCACTATTTGCAACCTACAATTACTGACCCAATGCAAGCAACAAATACCAAATTTCCTTCTTTCTTTTCTTTATTTTATTAAGAAAACCAACACAAGTGAATTTAGTCTTTGGTCAGGATGAACATTTTAGCTGTTTGATGAGATGCCTGCTTTACCAAAGTCATTGCTTCCTATAGTCTTCTGCCATGTGGCTAGTGCTTCTTATCACATGCTTCTTACATTCAGGTTTCTCTGATGCGTAGCCTAAAGGTAAAGGGACCCCTGACCATTAGGTCCAGTCGTGGATGACTCTGGGGTTGCGGCGCTCATCTCACTTTACTGGCCAAGGGAGCCGGCGTACAGCTTCTGGGTCATGTGGCCAGCATGACTAAGCCACTTCTGGCGAACCAGAGCAGCGTACGGAAATGCCATTTACCTTTCCACCGGAGCGGTATCTATTTATCTACTTGCACTTTGACATGCTTTCGAACTGCTAGGTTGGCAGGAGCAGGGACCGAGCAACAGGAGCTCACCCCGTCACGGGGATTCAAACTGCAGACCTTCTGATCAGCAAGTCCAAAGCTCTGTGGTTTAACCCACAGCGCCACCCTCATCCCCATCCACATTTTAGTGTATTTGCAATGACTTATGCTTACAAGCAATAAATATGCATACTGTATTTGCAATGACCTATGCTTACAAGCAATAAATATCAGTTGTGTTGGATTTAAGGATAAAGATCAGCTAAAACCAGGCTACAGTTACTGCAGTTGATTGCTATAGCAAAACACTGAAAAGCAGCGTGGAGAAAGGGGTACTCCGGGGGTGGGGGTGGGGAACCTAACAAAACCCACTAGGGAGATAGAGTTATTTTGCACAGCAAAGTTTGCAAAGTTTCCACAGTGACCACCTTAACTACTTTGTCTGCCATTTCTTCCAAGGTGCCAGTAGAGTTAGATTGCAGGACACAACTTCTGTATCTGGAAATGTCTTCATTGAGCACAGAATGCTGGAAAGTCCCTTCCTTGTAGTAATTATGGTCCAGAATGCTGTGTTCCTAGAGCAGAGAGAAAGAGGGGCCCAAAGTACGGGAAGCCAGAGGTTGTTTCAGGAGAAGGAATGATATTAGCAAGACACACCTAGGTGGCTCAGGCAAGAAAACCACCCGCTGTGTAAACTGCAAAGAGAAAAGCCAGTGTTCTGAAATGCTTAGCAGTTACAACATCATCCTCTGTGCCCGTTAGGAGACTTGCCAGATACTGAGCATATAATCTTGTGGCTGGGCTGGGGTTATATGGTTCTTTCAAGAATGTTAATAAATCAGAAACTGCTGTCAGGGCTCGGGTACAGAGATGTCAGAGTGACAAGGCTGGGGCCCAGATTATAGTTTTATATCCTGTAGCTAGGTGATCCCGCTGTATTATTTACATTATTTCATCAGAGTTACTCGGCTGGTAGCATATATTCTGCTTCAACTGCAATGCATTCTTGAGGAAGTAGCTAAGAGATATAAGATGACAGGAGAGTAGAAACACTGTAAGATCCTCCCTCCCTCCACTATTATCATGGTTTTCTTCATATTGTGACTGCTGCAGCCTAGGAAGCTCTCTAATCTCATTTGCTTCCTTTTTAACGTTCAGCTTCATTGTTTGACAAATTGGCACTCTTGACTTGTGTTTCCTAGGCTGTTTGAAGGTTCTCTCAAAAATCTTATTGTACACAGGACTGAAGTGACAATACAGAAGATGTAACTCTTTATTGCTCTAATTTCTTTTGGGTGAGCAGTGATGGGAAAATATTTGAAATTGTTTAGGGGCAGGGGGGAAAGCAACAACAAAGGACAGCACCAAACAGTAATGTGGCCCTGAATGTTGTCCCTGAATGTGTTCAGAAATGTAATTGAATGAATAAATACTCTCTTTTTATACCTGCTTGAAGTTTGCTTCTTTTCTTTGTCTTTTTGAATCATGTTTGTAGGACCCAGACTTACAGAAGGCCTGAATAAAGATGTCATATATGCCCAGGAAACAACATAATATTTTGATGTGCCTGGGATTTTTGCAGTCCCCAAATCAGGGTGTGCACACTTTCAGACTTCACATAGCTGTTTACAAGAGAAGAGAACTACGAAGCGTGAAAGCTTGTAGCACTGTTGCCAACATAGCTTGGGTGGGTCTTATAAACCATGATTACTTTTGTCTCTAGCTGATTGTCATCTTTCAGTATATGAAAACAAAATAAAGAAGAAAGAAGCCCATTTCTCCCTAGTTGGATGTTACACTTACATAACTATTTGTTATTTT
Organism: Podarcis raffonei; assembly: GCF_027172205.1. NCBI lineage: Eukaryota > Metazoa > Chordata > Lepidosauria > Squamata > Lacertidae > Podarcis > Podarcis raffonei. Next base: position 36,402,793 of record NC_070606.1, read on the forward strand.
TTTTAGAACCTCATGTCCTTGGCTTAGATCTGAACTGTGCTTGTTAAGAAACAACTCCAAATGTCGGGAATGGATGTGTAGATAAAGAGTTTCACTCACCAACATTAATCACAGCCAATTAGGCACATTGCATCTCACAACAGTTTAAATGCTTAACATTGTCACAAGGGACACCTCAGGGTTTGTACAGCTGTCATGTTTTCTGGATATGTTGGTGTATTGTATCTAACAAGGAAAAAAAACCATAAATAAACTGATGCCAACAGACAGAATTAGTGACCCCTTGCTTTTAAAAATGGGTAGTTTAAAGCTGGGTGAGTGGAATGCACGCTTTAAAACAGTATAGTAGTTTGTTTGTTTTTGTCTGAAAATAAAATACCCAATGTATTTACATATAATCTACATTGAACTGCTTGACAGTTCTTGGCAATAGGAACTTTGCCAGCATATTAAAAGTTGAAACTAAGGGCTCATTGCAGCCAAAGTCCTTTCAGTACCTCCAAGTCCCATTTGTTTAAGCATGGGAAATCAATGAGACTAAAAAGTGCCTAGCTTTGGGTTGGGGCATACCTCAACCTACTTTATGTGCCCTATTTCCATTCATATTTACAGTGGTGCCCCGCAAGACGAATGCCTCGCAAAACGAAAAACGCGCAAGACAAAAGGGTTTTTCGGTTTTTGCGTCGCTTCGCTAGACGATTTTCCCTATGGGCTTGCTTCGCAAGACGAAACGTCTTGCGAGTTCTTGTGAGTTTGTTTCCTTTTTCTTAAAGCCGCTAAGCCGTTAATAGCCGCTAAGCCGCTAATATCCGTGCTTTGCAAGACGAAAAAACCGCAAGACGAAGAGACTCGCGGAATGGATTAATTTCGTCTTGCGAGGCACCACTGTATTGGGAAGTTAAGTCCTATTGTTTACAGTGGAGCCTGCTCCTCCTCCTGAGTCAGTGTGTGGTATGATCTAGGGTTGCTCTACCAAATAAGTGTACTCTGGGGTTACGTGGCTTAGAGCCAGCCAGCCACTGTAGCTTTGCCTGTAACAGCAGAATGATGTTCAGACACTGACAATCAGATGGTGATGTTTCTCTATATGCTGTGAAAAGGTTCATGTGCTGCTTTCTGCTTATCCAGCTTTTCTGAAAGGCACACAAGAATGCCACACCCCTTTTCTCTTGGATAGTTAGAAGCCCTCATGTGCATAGGATTGCGACCTAGGACATAGGGCACCTGTTAGTTGCCTGCACCTCACTTCTGGGAGTATAGGCAGGAAACAACCTATACTCAGACTGGCTGTGAGTTACCATTACCTCACAGTGAGCTGGGTTTAGACTTGTTATTTCCCAGGTTTCCTCTCGCTCTCAGCCTCTTTCAAAATGATCCCCCATGCCACCTGACCTGACTAAACCTTAAGGTACTGAGCAATGTAATTGGATATCCATCTTCACTTGCTCGTGCTTCCTAAATACACAGGTGCAGAATGTAAACATGGGTAATGCGCAAGTTCACAGGCAAATCCTGTGTAAAAATCAGATACCGTATTTTTCGCCCCATAGGATGCACTTTTCCCCCTCCAAAAATGAAGGGGAAATGTGTGTGCGTCCTATGGGGCGAATGCAGGCTTTCGCTGAAGCCTGGAGAGTGAGAGGCATCGGTGCGCACCGACCCCTCTCGCTCTCCAGGCTTCAGGAAGCTATCCGCAAGCCTTGCAAACCTGGCGGGAGTTCCTGTGGGCTCCCAAGGCTTGCGGGCAGCAGCCTGCAGCCCCGGTGAGTGTCCGCAAGCCTTGCGCGCCCGGTGGGAGGTCCCGCCGGGCGTGCGAGGCTTGGGGCGGCAGCCTGCAGCCCGAAGCACGCGGAGCCCTCCGGAGGGTGCCCCGTGCTTCGGGCAGGTGTGCGCAAGGCTTGGGGCGGCAGCCGCGGCTGGGGGAGGGAAATAATTTTTTTTATTCATTTCCCCCCTCCAAAAAAACAAGGTGCGTCCTATGGGCCGGTGCGCCCTATAGGGCGAAAAATACGGTGTTTTTAACACTTCTCCTGGATTAACAGCTCTATTTGTACAAACACTATACATAGCAAGTGTAAAGGTAAATGGTAAAGGCCCCTTAGATGATTAAGGCGAGTTCAATGTGACTATGGGGTGTGACGCTCAACTCGCTTCAGGCCAAGGGAGCTCGCGTTTGTCCACGGACAGCTTTCTGCATAGCAAGTGTAGTCAGACAATTGCTTCCTTACATTCTGGGTGCATTTACCTGAGGGGGGGGATACTGTTGTTCTGTTACCAGCATTACTAATATGCATTGGAATAACCACTCTGTAGTTCAGAGAATGTAGGTTAGTTAGCTGTCATCATTGTTTATGTACTAATCCGCAGCGGTACCTATTTATCTACTTGCACTGGCATGCTTTCGAACTGCTCGGTTGGCAGAAGCTGGGACAGAGCAAGCGTCTCTGTAACTGGACCATCTATTGTCTGCAGACTGGCAGCGGCTCTCCAGGGTTTCAGGTAGGGGGCAATTCCCAGCCCTACGTAGAGATGCTGGAAGCTGAACATGCGACATTCTGCAGATGCTCTACCACTGAGCTGTGGCTCTTCTCCTTGCATGTAGACAAGACATATTAATATGATTGGTAATATGCAAATCATTTAAATTAATTTGTTAAAATCCAGGAAATTGGTCACCTAAACACTGTTAACTAGTTCACAATCTTATTTTTCAAAATCGTAACAGTTTCATTGTGGATTAATGTTCGACGTAGGAGTCACCAGGATGGATGAGACTATTACTCTGCCCTCTAGAAATTCCTTAGATGAATGTTATATAACAGCTCTATAATACATATAAGTGATATAATCTTGCAGGACATGAGTGGATAAGCTGTCAACCTTATGGACTTGCTGCCATAATAAATGTTAACTTGATAACCTTGTTGGCAGCCTGGAAGTTAAAGGACAATACACTTGGCGAGTGAATGATTTTCTCACATCGGGAGCAGAGTCTGAAGGCCACTCATGGCTGACATGTACTGGCAAGGCAGACTGAATCAAGCTCATAAATCTTTCAGTGTACACTTCAGGACTGTGAGCTAATAAACCTTGGGTTTAAAACTTGTTTAAAATTTTCAATACAGAGGTCAATGAAGGAATCAACCTAGAAGTAAGAATTGCATTCTGCTTTGCTATTCCTTTTTAAAAACGGGGGGGGGACCCCCAAAACCTGAAATTTAACTTACGTTTAATCTGCTTCTAGCTATTCAGCTTGCTCCATAGTAGACTGATTGATTCCAATGGATCTTATTTTAAAGCAAACATGTTGTAGATTGAGACCCAGGACTGCTGTCCTCAAATGACATGCTCTAGATAACTCAATTATTTTAAGAGTTGTGCTATGCCTGTTTTAAATCAAAACCTTAAGAACCATAAGGTATGGTTTGCTGCTCATCTGGGATTACTCTGAGAGAGAAATGTGAACTTGTGCTTTGGTGCTCTTTTTGAGTTGGGGAAATACTACAGAATGCAGAAATGGTGAGCAGCTAGGCAGGGGAAGAAATGACATGTGGGAACTGGGTGGGTTTTCAACAGTATTTGAAAGGCTGCTTCGGACAGCAATGCATTATTTTTTTTACTGATAATTGACACATAATCACATAAACCGACTTTAGCAAATTTTAGAAGAGTGGATGCATGCTCAGACAACAATGAAATCAACAGAGTGTGCATAAGATGACGGTTTACGGTAATATTTATGTCCTTTTTGGCAGCAAAACCATGTTGCATTGCTTTTGTTGTTCTTCCACATTAATTGTGCTGTTTCCTAGTCACTACTCATTAGGGGAGTTCTTTGGCTGGAAATAAATCATTAGAGAGATATCCTCATGGGACTTGTCATAGTCCAAAGGATGTAAAATCTGGTTAGCTTATGCTGTGTGCTCAGTTGTATGTGTTCTGTGCCAAGATGTGTTAGAAAACTGCAAGGTGTAATCATGGCAAGGCCGTTGTAGATCAGGTCAACGTATGACTGTGTGTCTTTCATTGTAATAATTCCACATTCTTTCTTCCTACTGGTAAAAGCCCGTTTGGAATCCAGAGATCTGCAGTGATTAATCTTCATTACTATTTTGAACATGACACTTTATATACGCTAAAACAGCTCAAATAAGGCCAGACGGAACCATTTCCTTGGAATTAAAGAATGAGACATGCCCAACATTCCAAACAGCAGAATTGTTGTGCTTCAAATAAAGTGCTTAAAAACTATTCTGTACAGATAGTTACTGTTACTGCCTTGCTAACTAGGTCTTGAAAGTATTGCCACACAAAGACACGTTAGTTATTTCTGGAATGTGAGGGACCTTAAGAGAGAATTATAGTCAGTTTTTAAAAGTTTTAAAAAGTTTCCAAGCCTGGTCAACTAGACAGAATTCTTGGTCTCCCCAAGTTATCGGAGGAGTAGCTAATTACATGTTTGAATGATCATCAAAAGTATTTGGCTTTTGTACAGCAGGCCTATGAGTAGAAATGACTGGTGTTTTGAAGTCACCACCCACTCTATTCCCTTGGCAAAAAAAAGGCAAATTAGAGACTAGATGGTAGTTGTTCATTACCAAAGGTTCTAAATTTGGCTGTTTAAGGAGCGGTCTCACTGTCACCTCCTTGAGGTAGGAAAAAACCATTCCCTCTCTCAAAGTGGCATTAACAACCCAGTCCCCCAAATCTCAAAATGAAGTGCAAGGGTCAAGCAAGGAAGTTGTAGGTCTTAAAACTCCAAGCAGTTTGTCCAGATCTTCATGCAAAACAAGCTAAAAATCATCTGTCCTACAAGCGGAAGATAGTATCCTGGTCCCATCCATCTCTGAAATTGGACAGAATTCTACAGCTTTTATTTCAGTCTAGTAGATCTTGATTTCAGGTACACATGCAGGGCCTCTGAGGCTTCTCTCAAGGCCCAGGCAGATTCATAGGAGTGCAGGCAGCCCTTCAGAGAACCTGGTCCCTTTAAAAGTCCATATCAGCACTGTAACTTCAAACAAAAAATGTATGGGCATCCAATGCAGCTGGTATATTTTATATGTAGCTGTGAGAAACTGGGTCATAAAGTTTTTTGTACAGTTCTCCTGTGATCCCCATTTATGTGTTAGAGGTGTAAACATTGTGATGCTGTGGAAATTAAGGTTTAAGACTTCGTTGCCATGTGAAAACTTTAATTTGGTTCCAGATTATACAAAGCAGACTTATCCAGTGGAGACCAAAAAAGGAAATTACTTTTCCCCCAGAAGATAAGAGTTACACTAGGGATTCTTATTTTCATAACAGAAACTCCCTCAAGTAGAAAAATAACTATTTCTTCCCTACTGCTCTCCTTTATTATGTTATTCTCTGTCACAAACACCTAGTTTCTTCTCAGGCACCATAGGTTAATAGGTGGATGGAGGGCTCAGGTGCTTAATGAAAACATTTCACCCACATATATCACTAAGTATAGAATGCCAATGTAATGTTACGGAAGAGGATGGGATCTGCTTTCTGTTGATGAGGTGGTTTTGAGGGATAGTTCTCTAATCTTTGCAAACTTAAAGGCATGCAGCAGCAGCAATGCTGAGAGTGGTCAAGTTAGAATTCATGCCTTTGCTTGCCAACTGCCCAAGAGTCATGGCAGGTGTCAGAAAATAAATGGATCAACATACTACACACAGAAAGAGACAGACAGAATTATAGCTGTCCATTAACAATTGAGTTGCAAACACAACTCACTAGATACAAAGTGCACGAAACCAAGGCCGCTCAGAAAACACAAATCGAGTAAGATACACAGAGTACATCTGCACCAATAAAAAGATACTAGACAGGAAGAGAAACAAGCTGTTACAACTGATCCACAAATAACAGTTCAGTAGTCCAGCTGCTATCAGTTGCATGGCTCCATGGGAGGCAGGCTCAGCAAGCTAGCCTATTTCATTTAAAACTTTGGTCATGAATGTAAACAGTGCTTGAAATACATTCTCATGTATATATTCAGGGGAGAAGAGTTTCATTTCCCAAACCATTAAGAACTCAGAAGACTGGTGATCTAGGGCTGCAGAAAGATTATGCAACACAAGTGAATGTTTTCTTTTCTTTTCTTTTCTTTTCTAGTTTATTTTTGGCGAAAGAAAGGCATTTTGTTGGATTCAATGAGCAACTCTAGAGCCAAGTAACATCTGTTTGTTATAACAGAAGTTTTCTGCCATTCTCCCCACCATCACCTCTCTTGTGCTTTATTTCTTGGCCCTAAGTCTGGAGCTTCCTGAGATCTTCTAACCAGTTTTGGACATTATAATACTGTATAATAGTTGTATGTCTGCAACCCTTTTGAAGAGTTATAGCTACAAAGAGCAAGAAGCAAGCAAGGAAGCCATTTCTTTACATTCCACCTTACTGGCTGCTTTAAGACTGTAATGTGAAGTTTAAAGGTTATAATCCAAAGGGAAGTGGCTTTTTAATAGTTAAGAATAGAGCACGTGCAGTAAGAGCTTACACTGGAGTGTGCAAATAATTGCATTGTCAGAACATCCTAATGCCTCTTTTGTACCAATACATTGATGCAAATATTTAGACCTGATGTTAGCATAACTTTGAATCCCTGCATGAGTAAGGCAGGACTATGGCAAATATAATTTCTTTTGTTTGTTTAAGCACATGGTTTCTCCCAAAGAATAAGGGAAAACACACTTTATCCCTTGCAGAGCTACAATTCCAAGTACCCTGAGGAAACTAGAGTTCCCAGGATTCTTTGTGCATTGGATGTTTGGTGTGAATATGACCTGCATCCCACCCCTTGCTTCTCATTACTTAATCTGATTTGCCTTGGGGCAAGTTTCTTCCTTGTTTCTTAACAGTGGTAAAATGTTACTTCAGCAAATATGTTAAGTATGTTAAATACTAACTTGGGTTCCTCTCTCAATCAGAATTTGAACGCCAGAGTTTAACACCTGAAATATTTCTAGACTGAGGTCAAAGAGACTGCAATTCTACAATGGCTTATCAAAGAACATTTTATGGATAAGAGCAATTACTTTAAACAAACACAATGTTCTTGTATTATTGCAGAAATTAAGTACATTGCATTAGCTGAACATCTTGAGCTGAAACCATAATGTTAAAAAAAGGGAGATTTATAATGTGTCGTGAATGGTATGAATTTAGATAAGGTTGCACAAAATGTCATAAGGTTGGCCAGTAACTACATTATAAATTTGCTCTGCACATTTCAAGAAATCACAGATACTAAAAAAGTAATAATAGTGAAATGTTAACATCCAAGACTGCAATAAACTGATTTTACTGCAATTGTACATGATGGATTTTTTCCCCTTGACATTTTTCCCTCAAGTGTGTTTACTTCCAAGCTGTGATATATAATGCCATTAACTTACACAGTATTGGTGAAATACAGCTGGTTTATTTCTAGTTAGTGGAGATTTTGTAGCCTTGTAAAGCAAAATAAACATTGTCTAAAATATACGACACTCCATTTTGCTTTAGAATTTTGTTTCAGTATATCTTTCAGGTCCAGTATGCATCTCAATATGGAAAGCAGATTTTTAAATTTATTTATTCAGCACTTTAATGTGTAAAATACTTGCCTTAGGTTGACTTTAACGCTATCTGCTTTGTTGAGCAGCACTGGGTTGTCAAGTTTGATTGTGCACACACACGGACAGCCAGCTGCTATAGAGGCATTCAGGAGACTGATATTAATATTAACTTTTCAGATAAAAAGTATTATTTCCTCCAATCCTTTTTTCTTTGCTTTAGCCACCTGGACCATCACAGCACCAGTCTGACTTCAGACACTTCCTTTCTCTCCTTCTTTAGATGATCAGCCCTGTTAACTGATCTGTCTGGTGGGGCTAACGTCAAGCACAGCAACAGGAGTGCCGGTTAGCTTTGTGGACTTTGTTGTTTAGTCGTTTAGTTGTGTCCGACTCTTCGTGACCCCATGGACCAGAGCACGCCAGGCACTCCCGTCTTCCACTGCCTCCCGCAATTTAGTCAAACTCATGCAGGTAGCTTCGAGAACACTGTCCAACCATCTCGTCCTCTGTTGTTCCCTTCTCCTTGTGCCCTCCATCTTTCCCAACATCAGGGTCTTTTCCAGGGAGTCTTCTCTTCTCATGAGGTGGCCAAAGTATTAGAGCCTCAGCTTCACGATCTGTCCTTCCAGTGAACACTCAGGGCTGATTTCCTTAAGAATGGATAGGTTTGATCTTCTTGCAGTCCATGGGACTCTCAAGGGTCTCCTCCAGCACCATAATTCAAAAGCATCAATTGTTCGGCGATCAGCCTTCTTTATGGTCCAGCTCTCACTTCCATACATCACTACTGGGAAAACCATAGCTTTAACTATACGGACCTTTGTTGGCAAGGGGATTCCTTATTGTGAACTTCCCTGAGATCTATGGTTATAGGACAGTATACAAATTTAACAAATGAATAAATAAAAATTCTTGAGCTGGAGGTCATATGTTTTTAGCAGGAAAATGGAGAAGAATGAAATTTCCCCAACCTTATCAGGAGCTATGTTTTGGTTCATCAGAATGGTTTTGAAGCTTGCATTAACTTGAGAACAACTATGTTTCAATATGACTCCTTAAAAGTGGGAGACATTCTGTTTTTAATCTTGGGTTTATCAGTTTTAGATAAGCTTTGCAGTTAACAGATGATTGTGTTATGATCTATGATGATGAAGATTATCTTGCTTATCTTGAACCGGTGCAGCAGTAACAAAGGTAATGTTCTTTTATCGTTCCCCCTTGGACAGAAGGGACTTGAGTTGAGTCCCAGGTTCATTTAAGGTAGTGAAGAAGAGAGGGGAATGGCCATATGGAGCATGTGATTTGCATACAAAAGGTTGCGGGTTTGGTCCTCCACATCTTTGGGTCTGGCTGGGAAAGATGCCTGATGGAGCAGTGTAGATAATATTGATCTAGATGGAGTGACAGTTGGATTTGGTGCAAGGCAGCTGCTTAAGGTATGTTGTGTGCTCTGAAATAGTACCTAAGCATTTTCTACTTTCACATATATGCAAAGTCTAGAAAGCCCACATACTATGTCCTGCTACAACTTTGAGGTAGTAACTTAAAACAGGAACTTTCTTTAAACCTGCTCTTCCATTGCTACAGTATAGTACATGCGCTTGGAGCTTATTATTTGTGGAAAATTGGTCACTATCAACTTAAGCCCAGTGGGATCTAAATATGATGAATTTGCTCAGGATTCAGCTTTGGTTGTCCTTCAGTGTTATGGATCCTTCCATAGCAATTTGGATATGCTTATAGTTTGCCTGTGTTGTGCAAATTTCATGTTGCTTGCCATAGGCAACCCATCCTTACTCTGAATACAAAGCTCCTTTTTGCCTGCTGTTGTAGATGCTTAGACAGGATTTTATATGTGAACTTAAGCTAGGATAAGGTAGTCTAGGGTTAAACTTTTGCTCTGCCTGAGGAATATGGCTGGTAATGGCATTTGGAAAGGCAGGGCAGTTGTTCAGGGCCGATGGTTGTTTGAAGGGCTCATCAAGCTGAACCATAGCTATGGCGTAATTATCCACCCTCTTCAGTTCCTGTGCTCAGAAGATCAGGAAGAAGTGAATTGAGAAGTGTGCAGATGATAAACTCTTTCCTTGAGGGATGGAGAAATAGCCACTGTTTCTTGTCTAGGGCTTCACACAAAAAATGGGAGATGGCCTTAGTGGTCAGCAAGCTGTTGTAAAACCAGGACCTTGGCTATTGCGTGATCTTTGCATGTGTTTTAAAGGAAATGACAATGGAAGAAAAGTGTGTCTAATACAATATAAAAAGACTAATACACAGGCACTGGCTGATCTTGGAAGGAACAAAACATTCAAGTGCATTTCCCAATTTTTATTCATGTGCGTTGGCCCTTTTGATTGTTTTGTAGAAACTTGCATTCACTTTGCTTTGGGGAAAATGTATGCTATGAGATTTATTCTACCTTTTCCACCTATGTTTCATATTTGCTTAACTTTTTTTTTACCTAGTCACTTTCATTAAAAGAGTACCATGTAATTATTCTGTCAAACTGAGGAACCCTAAAGGTTACTTGGAGTAGCTTATTAACTTGAAAATAAGAGACGGTCCATCAAAAAATCCTCCCTGTAGGTCCCATCAACCCCCATGGGCTGCTCTATTGGGTCCCCCAACCCTTAAGAGGACATTTTGGGATGGGGGGGAGGACTATAGGAGCAAGTGGAAGAAGGGAAAATTCCATTGCATGAGCAGGTTTGCTCCTGCAACATTGGATTTCCCTCTATATTATTGTCACAACATAGGATCGGAAATCAGTTGATCTAGTTTTTCACTAGATTGTGGAACTAATGCTAAGTGGAACCCTTCAATTTGCTGGACTAATGAACAGACATTATTGTCTAGCTGCCATTTCAACTCGAGTCCATTTAATTAAAAGCAGTGTTTAGAGTAACTTTGGTGGCAGTTCTCAAAAGCAGCCACAGTGAACAAAAGCAACTTCAACATTGCAGTTGGATTTTTATTTTTGCAATTCTCTTTTAAAAAATAAAATAAAAATGCACGAACCTCATGTGTAACTTTTGGTGTTCTGTCTTGTTTATTTGCTGTATCATCTTCCACTACCTTAAATGTTTTCACTGGTCTCTCAGGTTAGCAGGGTCACTCTGGATGTATTGTCCAGCTCATGGGTAATAATTCCCAGGCGTCTGGCAAAACTTACTTTTCAAGCCTTCTACACAAATTTCATCAGTTTACAGAAATGACTCAAAATAATCAATTCATTTCAACATTGAGAGGAAAATAGTGTGATATACAGTATATGTATTGTGTGTTTACAATGCAGCAGGATGGTGTGTTAACTTCTACAAACTTTAAAGATTCTGTTTCGCAAGTTTTTCTTGTGTGCTTTAAAATCTTATTTATGTGCAGTTGCCCTTCCTGTGTTGGAAAATGGGCATTGCACACATTCCCATTTACCCAAGGGCACACATATTTACATTTCACTAGGACTGGAGCTATACTGCTGCTGTGATGAATACTCAGGGAGGGGATGGAAAAACCATACAGCTAGAAAATACAAAAATGGCATTAAAATGACAGGCATTTTCCCCAGCATCCCTAGAAACGCTGCCAATGGACCAGTCAAGAACTGTGCCAGCAATGACACCCAATGCTGCTCACACATTGAGAGAGCCAACACAATGTGATAAGGATATACCCCCAGCCCACATCCCTGCACCACCATATACACAACATGCAAGACAATCCTGCAGTGCCCCAGTTTCATCAGCCCTGCAGACTCAGCCCGTAACAAGTCTGCTGTTGCCAAACCCCAAGCATCCCTTCAGACAGTGGTCTGAAGCCCCCTTATGCGCCTTCCAAGCACTGCTTTATGAGCCCAACATGCAAAGGGGAGGAAGGACAGCCTGTACAATGCAGCACCCATGCAGCTCCCCCTGGGCAGAGTACACACAGTCCTGCCTGGCACCCCCAGTTGTTGGGAGTGGCGTAGAGTTTGGTATGGCGTATTTGTACCTGGAGTCTCGAGCTGAGGTGCTTTAGAGCTGTAGGCAGAGAAGTGTAGCAGTGAGCTCAAGTTCTCAGGTGTGTTCTGAAGACAGACTGTTTTGTGCAAAGGTATCCCTTTTTTGTGTGAAGTGCCCTTTCTCCGGGTTTCCATCACCAGAGTTCTGCTGTGCAAGGGTCTAATTGTGCAGAAGGTGGGGCCAGAGAGATACAGCTCCATGCCACATGCCATAATATCAGAGAAGTGGTCTCACCATTGTGGGGCTTGCATACTGGTTGTAATGTGTTTTCATAGGGTGTATGTGGAGTTACACTATAATCTAGGCTCTGCCATGGTGACGTGAGCAGATCTGTTGACAGAGTACTGCTTTGTTTTTGTTTTTTTAAAAAAACCTCCTGTTGACTTTATTGGGGGGGGGGGAGATTTCTTGCACCAGGTTTGGGGCTGGTATAAAGTTGTGCCATCCATGGGATTGTGGCCATTGATTTAAAGGGCACAGGGGTTTGCTGCCATTATGCTTTCCCCAAGATGGCCCCATTCCGCCATTTTGCCAGAGTGCCTCTCCCAATGTCACTGCACCTGTGCCAACATGCTGCCTACAACTCCCATAATCCTTGGCCATTGGCCACGTTGGCAGGATTGATGGGAGTTGCAGTCCCACAACATAAGGAGGGCACCGTATTAGTTAGCCCTGCTGCACCCTTTTAGCTTGTGGAACTTCAGAACAAATTTGCGCTCCACCTCAAATGATTAAGGATCTCTTGAAAAATCTCCACTTGTAAAGTGACGATTTACAGTTGAAAGATTATTGCTTCCTTCATTTCGCTATAATTTACTGTCAGGGAACTGCCATCGGAGCTAGAGGCGGAGGGAAGGCTCCAGAGGGATGCCAGAGAGGGTCCCAGTAGGGAGAGAGGCAGCCCATCTGCTGGGGAAGGAAATCAGCGCAACACCAGTGGAGAAGGGGGGCAGATGGGGGAATCGGAGAGGAGGCTCCAGGACTCTTCACCGGAGACCAGTGGGGAGAGCACGGGTCCTCCGCTGCCCACACCCTCCCTGCGCAGAAGACTTCCGCGCAGGGAGAGTAGGAGGAGACTTGGCGTCAAAGAACTTCTTTGCTGGAAGAAGTTCAAGAAACGCCCACTGATGGATTCTGCCAGCGACTGAGACAGCCACGAAATGAAAGGCTGTCCAGACAGAAAGGGTTCAACCAGGTAACCTAGCCAGGAGTGGCAGCAACTTACGCACGAGCAACCCCTAGAACCATTACATTTACCATGACTATAAATTGCTTCCTTAATTTATTAGTAATAGAAGGGGGGAAAGGTTGTATTTTATTATATGTTACTATGCAAAAAGAGTTTTGAATTTATTAATGAAACTGCTGATTCATCGCTGCAGAGGACAAAACAGTGTGGATTTCTTTTGACTATGTGATTGAAACATATTGTTTTTCTCTGTTTTGGGAAGACTATCCATTAGGTTTGTCACACTTTGTAACAAATTTTGAAACTGCCACTTTCTCCTTGTCATATTTTAGCAATGTTTTAGCCAAATCAATAAAACCAATATGAAATATTCACTTTGTCACAGCTTTGTGATTCCTTTCTTTCCCCTCAATGGGTGGCATATTCCTGATGGGTCCCTGAAGTATGGATAATTACTTATTTAGTGAACAGAAACACAGTGACATATAAACACCTATATAAATACAGTCGCACCTTGGAGGTTGAACGGAATCCATTCTGGAACTCTGTTCGACTTCCAAAACGTTCGGAAACCAAGACGCAGCTTCTGATTGGCTGCAGGAAGCTCCTGCTGCCAATTGGAAGCTGCGGAACCTGCGTTGGACATTCAGGTTCCAAAGAATATTGGCAAACTGGAAAATTCACTTCCGGGTTTGTGGTGTTCGGGAGCCAAAACGTTTGACTTGCAAGGCGTTCGACTGTATATTCTTAATTGGTTCTGATTATGCCTCAGTGTAACAGCACTTGCAGTTCCACAGACAGAAAGATCTAGGTATATTAAAATGAACTTTATGTGCTGCATTTCATGTTTAATGATACATGAAAGCTTGATTTCTTAACAGCTAGAGTATTGTTGGGCTAGCAGCTGAGGAGGAAATTTTTTGTCAGTTCAGAGACCTTGGCATTTTGGTCTGTCTGTCTCCAAGCTGAATAGCTGCTTGTTTGAGGTAACTAGGTTGTCTTTGTGGATCTCCTTGGGAGAAAAAAAAACCTTCTGTGTTACATATCCCAGTAGAGGCGAAAGACTGGGGTACTAGTGCCAAAATTAACAGGAACAAAGTGCTAAGATTGTACCAATGGGCAAAAGTGGTTTCTCTCAAGTTTGCTCAAAGAGCACTGAATGAAAAATGAGATTCTGAAAGAGCAATTGCTCTGGCACTGGTAGGTAACTATAGCTGAGGCCATGGAATAAATGAGTATTTATGTAGGAGATTCTGTACCTCCATGTCAGACTGCTGCTTTTTAGGCTACAAGGAAGCCTTTTTGGCACTGGAGACACTGAGGACTAAGGCTGGACTCAGGAATACCCTGCTCAATTATGCACTACGCAGGAGTGAATGAGGACAGCGTGTACACAAACTGTAGAGTTCCTAAAGGAACATCTTGTTCAGGGGCCTGCCTATTCTGAGGGAGGATGCCCTGCTATCTAAAATATTCCCTGAATGTGTATTTCCACCATTTCCCTGAAAAACCTCAAAAGGTACAAGGTGTACAACTGTTAGTGACTGCTACTGTAATGAGCTGCTCTGATTTAAACTTTATTCTTTAAAGTTTAACTTCAACCTAGATCCCTGGCTGTCAGCTAGCTTTCTTGGAAGAACACTTTAAGAACTGAATGAGGGGTTATAGCCCATCTCCTCAGCTCCATTGGCTTCCTAAGTGGGCCTGCTGGCAAGTTCAGTTCCCACCTTATTTCACATTATTTTCTGGCCTACATCGGCACTTGAGTGTTCCGTTACGCCAGAAGCGGTTTAGTCATGCTGGCCACATGACCTAGAAAGCTGTCTGTGGACAAACGCTGGCTCCCTCAGCCTGAAAGCGAGATGAGCACCACAATCCCATAGTCGCCTTTGACTGGACTTAACTGTCCAGGGGTTCTTTACCTAGGATACCGTAGTAGGTACGAGCATGTTGCATGTTAATTTGGAGGGGTTTTTTTGTCGCTGAAACAGGATTTTCAAAAGTATCAGCGTTCCCAACCCCACTTGCCTTGCACATTAGCAGTGTTATAGTTTGAAGCCTAGGAAGTGGGTGAGTAGTTGATAGTCTGCAGTTTGCCTGCTCCTTCATGCTTTCTAGATTGGTTGCTTCATCTGGGATGCAGATGTGTTGTGAAAAACCAACACTGTCTCTCTCTCTTTAAAGACTTGGGACTTCAATGGCATTATAAATATACATGTTTCTCTAGAATATATTTGCATTAGATTGATAAGGTCTATGAATAACAGTGATTTCTTTTAGATCAGAAAGATAGATTTCAGTTATATGTACAGTACTGGTAAAGACAGCTTTCCGCGTTTGTCAAATTTTAATAAACATTTCTCCCCCAACAGTGCAGATATATTCTGCTTACAACTTGTAGCGCAAAAGCATAGCAACATTATTTTATATTATAGAGTTGCAATCTTCTTCTAGGAATCATTCTCAAACGTCTGATATATATACAGAGAGTTTTGATGACGACATTTTTGGCTGTACTCTAGTTGTTGCTGTTTACGTTTCTGAATGGTTGTGGATTAAGGCGGTATGTCCTGGTGAACAATCAGACTTTGTATAGCCCACTTTCAACCAGTGTTGGAAACTGAGATATGAAAGCTAGGAGCTAAATGGCATCTTAAGCTTAGGTTATGGGTGCAACAACAGAATGTCTAGGCACATTTTTTAATAAGAATACCAAGCTGAAAATGAATGAACTAAAATATTATGTTCATTTTTCACATGATCTAGTCCTTCTCCTGCCCACCCCCCTAATATTCTTAAGAGGGTCTCTTATCCAGTCTTCAGAGAGTAGCTGGAAATGGGGAGGCAGAAAAAGCTCCTCCTTTCCTTCCACTCTGCAGTTTTAATCTGAAATCTTGGGCACAGTACTGCACCCAGAGCTCAGAAACTGCTTGCGCTAATGAAATTCCCTGTCACAAAATGCACCTAAAACAATGGGAGTTTCGAACACTGCTTTCGACCCATCTGATTTTTTTAAAAGGTTCATAAGGTTGCCTGACTGTAATAATATGAAACTTATGCATATTGAAAACAACAGAAGATTTGTTGGGAGGGATGAATAAGTGTGGATTTATTCTGCACAAAACACAGCTGCTAGGGACTTTTGTCTCTTTAAGAATGATTCAGCTAAAAGGCGAAGAAAGAACAGGTCAAAAGGGAGTTTGGGCCCATGCTGGTATTTCCTGCAAGCTAAATAACTCCAGCAGGGTACAGAGCTAAACAAACCTTGAACGTTTCTAGAGTTTATAAAGACAAGCTTCTTACTTGGGACTCCGTGGTGATAAACAAAAACGGATTTTAGTTGGAATTTTATAGAGTTTTGGGAGATGCTATAGTGAAGATTCAAAGAGTGCGATATACAAAGTCCTCCTTTCAAATCTCTCTTCAATGTGATAAGGAAGCTTCTGTCTGTGACTCTTAGGCTGTGTACACACCATACATTTAAACCACACACCTTGCCACATCAAATCTTGGGAAATTTAGTTTAAGGTGCCGGGAAATGTAGCTTTGTAAACTACAGTTCCCAGAAATCTTTGGGGTGGAAATGTGCTTTAAATGTATCTGCAGTCTTAGTCCCTGATTCTGCAGTATGAGAATCAAAGTATGCGGGGATGTTGACTTCCAGGATTGTTGTAAGACTTATTGAGATAAGGGAGGGTTGTCCAATGGTGACCTTTAAGCTAACTGAAAGGACTTCTGCTTGTGCATGGCTGAGAACCTGGTTTTCACTGATTCCAACCCCCTGCCCTGCTCAGCCACCTGCGCCCCAGCCCAAAAGCTGCTCCTGAGGATTGAGGGGTGCTCCAAAACAGTATGGAATATAGCACAGAATGGTTCAGTGCATAGTGTCCTGTCTCGTATGAACAGAAGTACGTTCTGCAAGCATGGGGGTTGGGGCTCTGTTCCCAGAGCCCACTTGAGAGGGCTGAAGATTCCTGAGGATCAAACCCCTCCCCCTTTGTAAAGCCTCATAGCCCTGTGGTTGCGCAGCAACATGTGTTCCTTCTTCTTATTTTTGCTCTATGATACGCTCAGGTTGTTTCGTTACTGTCAGTCATGACATAAACGGTTTCATTTCATGTTATCTGTGTGTGTTTCTGTGTGCTTAGAATCTCCATAGGTCCACCAATGTGGTCTACCAAGCTCACCACGTTAGCAGGAGTAAGAGAGGGCAAGTCGTGGGCTCAAGAGGTGGCTTTCGAGGCTGTACAGTGTGGCTCACAGGTATTGTACTCATGATTAACTCAGCAAGTTGGCGCATGGGAAAAGCTATTCACACAGTGAACAAAGTTACTGTATTGCAACTGATGGGTCCATTATAATAAGTCACATATAAGGAGAAAGAGGTGTTGTTTAATGTTCAGTTCAGCATGGCCAAGAGGTGTGAGTTCCAAATGCTTTAATACAGCGGTGGTGAATTGCTGGCCCATGGTTTGTGCTTGGCTCCCCAACCATTTTATTTTTATTTCATTTGTTCCTGCCACAGACACCCACCAGCCTTGCCAGTGGCGTGGCTCATCTGACAAATAGTTAGGGGGTGACAACCCCTGTGTGTCAGCTGATCTACGTGTGCCCTGTATCTGTGTGTGTTTGGTGCGTGTGGCATAGGTGCATATGTGAGGCAATGTATTTGTTACTGTCACTGGATGCTCAGAAATTGAGACTTCATGTAGAGCCATACTTCATGTAGAGCAGTCCTGGGTGGCCACAGCAGCTCCCTGGCTCCCATTTCCCCAGCTAGAGCTTTTTTTTATGTCTATCTGTAGCCAAAATGGACTGAAAGAAGCTTCCACAAACTGTTCTGTTAGTCAACACTCCACTGTAGACACCTTTTCCCTGAGCAGTTAGAATATTTGTGAACATTTCCCAGCAGCTCAGTCAATGGATAAAGAGACTCATACATGACCAAAGACAAACATACATACCTGTTGTTTGATAAGTTAGATAACTTGTTTATAAAGGAATAAAAATGTTTTATTAAATGAGTTTAGTTGCATGATCTTTGAGAACTTATTTTATGACACATTTGTGAATGTGATGGGTCCTTTGGTTTACATGAAAAATCACAGATTTTATGCACTGCCTATTATTAATACAGGTCTTTCTGGTGCTGGCAAGACAACCATTGGGTTTGCACTTGAAGAGTACCTTGTGTCTCATGGCATCCCTTGTTACTCCCTTGATGGGGATAACATTCGTCACGGACTCAACAAAAACCTTGGCTTCTCTGCTGATGACCGAGAAGAAAATATCCGCCGCGTTGCTGAAGTTGCCAGGCTGTTTGCCGATGCCGGACTTGTTTGTATAACAAGTTTCATTTCGCCATTCTCAAAGGTAAACCTTTCAAGAAAAACAGCATATTTCCCATGCTGTAAAAGCTACTTTTACTAGTATTTGTGGAAAGAAGATACATAATTTCCACCCTCCCTTCCCAACAGGTGGGCGGGGTTTGCGACACTGAGCGGGCTTACCTGGTCTGGTGCCTCCCACCTGGGTCAGGGTGGCTATCGTCCGGCCCCCGGCCTGGGAGGACAATGGACGGCCAGCTGGGGGTGGGGTGAAGGCCAAGGGAAAGAGGCCAACCCCTTTGGCCAAACCTCACTTTGTTTCTTCCTCTTCAACATTTGGGGGCTAAAAATACAGTCCTTTAAATATATTGTTTCCATGTAAAGCATTGTCAAGGAGTGTTGGAATGGAGGTTGGTCCAATATTTTTATTCAGCATTATGCAAGAGAATTCTGTTTATAAAATATAAGCATGTTTCTGGCAGAGAGAGAGAGAGAGAGGCTGTGTCCTGTGTTTGTGTGCCCTGTAGGTCTGGATACATCCCATGTTTGGATTGATGTTGGCATTTTAAATGTGGGTATATCTCTTCTTTTATTTTAAATGTTAACTTAATGCTGACGTATCGTGCTGTTTTGCTGCTATTTGTGGGTAGATGCCCTGAAAAAGCAGGATAAATACCTAGAAACAAATATACAAATAATATGAGAGAGAGAGAGAGCTTTCAATGTCCTGTCATGTCTCTCTCTGTGTGAGTGTGAGTGTTTGTACTGTAACACAAAAGGAAACAAATGTTAGCATTGGTATGCTCTTATTTACTCTGCTTTCCTTTTATACAGGACCGCCAGAATGCAAGAAACATTCATGAGGCAGCTGGACTTCCTTTCTTTGAAATCTTTGTGGATGCTCCCCTGAATATCTGTGAGAGCAGGGATGTGAAAGGCCTTTATAAAAAAGCACGAGCTGGAGAAATAAAAGGTATGCCAGTTTTTGCATCTACTGATAATGTATTCTATTCCCCACATGGAATCCCCAGTTCACATCACCCCCCATCCCACTTCTTCCAGAAGTCTCCCTTGAGCAGCAGACTTGCTTTGGCTGAACTCTGCTCCAGTCTGAATTTGTGTGTTACTAGATACCCAGCTGAGAGATGCCAGGGGCCTCCCATGGCTGTGCCATGGCTAACTGCAGCTATGGACCCAACACAGCTGTGTTGCAGGAAGGAAGGGGCACTCTTCTAGATAGCTAGATAGGAAACTCTGCTGCCTTGGAATGTAGCGATTTCTCTGTTGTGTTTTCACTTAAGTAGTTGATGAGAGGTCTCCAGCAGTTCGTGCAAAAGATGCAAAAGCCATTCCTAAGCATGGGTGTCCTGAAAGAGAACACATTTCATTGCCCTTTTTAACCGCTTGACTGCCATGCTTATGTTTATGTAAATGAATATTCCACACTCTAGGATTCACTGGAATTGACTCAGATTATGAGAAACCAGAAGCGCCTGAGATTGTGCTGAAAACCAACGTATATTCTGTCACTGAATGCATCCAGCAGATTGTGGACCTCTTGCAAGACCAGGTACACTGTTTAAGTAACGAAACCTAGAAAAGCATGAATGTCTCTCCCCCCCCCCTTCCCAGACCCATTTTTAAAAATGAATATTGTCACTAAGGGCCTACACATCTTCTTTTTATCCTCAGAACATTGTTCCGCCAACTGCGATCAAAGATGTTCTTGAACTGTTTGTCCCTGAAAATAAAGTTGAACAAGCTCGGGCTGAAGCCAATACACTGCCTTCTGTGAAGATTACCAAGGTAAAAGAGTAGTAATCTGGAGGAGTGAAATTGTGTTAATCTGCTGTCGCAAAACCATCCAATGGTAGTAGATTTCTTCATCCTTACATTCCTTCCTGTGTTCCAAGGATTATGCATTGTTTGGTGCACTGTGTATCAGGGAGGTCTATCAGTGCATGGAGCCACTAATTCTTGTTGGTGCCACTTCACCACCGTCTTCATTCACATCTAAAGCAGCATCATAATACCACTTTAAACAGTCATGGCTTCCTCCCAAAGCATCCTGGGAGCTGTAGTTTGCTAGAGGGCACTGAAAGTTGTTAGGACTGCAGACCTCTATTCCCCCTCATAGAGCTACAATTCTCAGAGATCCCTGGGAAGAGGGCTTGATTGTTAAAACCTCTCTGGGAATTGTAGCTCTGTAAAGGGGATGGGGGTCTTTGAACAACTCTCAGCACCCTTTAATGAATTACAGTTTCCAGGATTCTTTTGAGGAGAAGCCTTGGCTGTTTAAAGTGAAATGATGCTACTTTAAATGTATAGTGCAGATGGGATTAAAGCCTGTGGCAGTATATTCCCAAGAAGGCTCTCCAATCCTTATTTCTATATATGTTCTATCAGAAGATAACCAAAAAAAGACCCAGAACTAGCTCTGCCATCAAGCCGATCGAGCAAACTGCACCAGCTTGCCAATTTTATAGTTTAGTATATTTTTATTACTCTTGGAGGGGTGCCATCTGAACGTTCTGCATCGGGTATCAAAATCTCTTGGATTGCCTTTTGAATGCTTTCCAATCCTAGATTTTTACTGGCTTCTTTTAACTACTTCTGGATTTTAATGGATATATATTTATTATAAAATAGTTGTTTTCCTGTTTGTATTGCATTTTGGAAGTGATCTTTGTAGATTTTAATTATGAATTTATTGTAAGTTCATTGCCCATCACTTTGTCCACCTACCTGGTAGAGAGGCGGCTGGCAAAGGCGGTAAATAAACATTCCCAGGGCATCTTAAAGACTGACACATTCACTGTGGCATATGCCTTTGTAGACTAGGATCTACTTATTCAAATGCAAGATGCGAGAGTAAATTGGATAAATAGTTCTGTTCCAGATAATCATCCATATCACTCTGTCTACTGTATACCTAGGGAAATCAGAGTCCAGCTAAATATACATAGCCTTCTCATTGTGTTCAGTAAAATACTGTCATATGTAATCAGTACTTAAAACATTTCTTTGCTACCTTATGCCTTAGTGTCATCATTGGGTGCACCAGGGGTGAGGAACTATTTGTTGAACTATAACTCCCATAATCTCTGACCATTGGCTATGCAGACTGGGCTTGTTGGGAGTTACATCTGGAGAATTAAGGCTTTCCCTTCCTGATTTACACTATGGAAAGGTTCCTCAGAAAGACTCGTTTCCTCTCAGCTAACTCTGGCAGAAGTTGCTGGCCCCCTTATGTGTCATGGACATGCGAATGAGAGAGTTTACAAGATGGGTTGCCATTATGCCTCAGGGAGCCAGAATCCAAAATCCTGCGTGTACCTTAGGTTTTCCCAGTTCCATAATATTCAAACCGTATTCTAAGGAACCCTCTAAAGCTTATCCAGACTTTCATAATAATAAGAGGAGTAAAAGGCTGCTTGTTTGCCACTGCCAGTCTCCCTCTAGAATGCACTAAGTTGATAAAGGAGAGTCTTTGATGTATGCTTAGGCCACCAACCTTTAACTTACCTGTGAGTTTGGGGACCCATTTCCTAATTGTTATTATTATTTTTACTGTGTATCTGTGTACTGTGTACTGTGTATGGTGGTAGTGCTGTTGTTGTGGCCCACTTCAGATCAGGCCACAACCATGTAAGTGTGAGGGAACTTCACCATCTGAAGACCAATGTTCTAGGTTAGTCATTCACTTCAGCCAGGACTACACCAAGGCCCAGTGGCCCCAGTCTGCACCCTGTGTTAATTCCAGGGTCAAAAACATTCCTTAAGGTACTCAGCTACACACAGGTGTCCTGTGGCCGACTTACAGACAAATCAGTTTAGAAAGGATTCTCTGAGGGCAAGATGTTTGAAATTCCTTGTACTAGCTAAGAATAGATCTCTTTAAATGCAATGCCCTTGCTGTTTTCTTTTTTTAAAAAAACCAAACAAACATAAAATGAAGATTTAACAACTGCTAGTCAACACTGAGTTTATTCCAGGCTTCTTTTATCTTTGATGCTTTTGATCCCAATGCAATTGGACTCAAAATGATTCCCACAACACCTGTGGCCATCTACTGGATAATATTTGCAGGTGCAGCCATTTACGCTTCTACAACTGCATGATTAGAAATTAATATCTGGCTGCTTCTGTAGAAATTCTAGCTTTTTTTTTTTTTTGAGGGCTGTGTGTGTATTATTATTAATTGCATGCCCTTCGTATATATTTGAGTTGGGAGTATGTTGATATAAACCGGCTATAAGCAAGCAGTAAATTTCCAGAGCTGTGAGGGGGATCCAAAACCTGCCTCCTACACAGTGTCTACCAGGTTAAGAGGCTTTACAACCTTAATGATGAATCCAAGTGCACCTTTTATTTATTCTTATATCAGAGAATGGTTGGTATTGCTGTTGAAGGAAGAGGAATTACATGTGGGGATAATATTGCATTGTAGCGAAGGTTTCCCAATATTGCTGGCATTGTGTGATCTGGTCATGAACCATGAGAAATCTCTTGGGGAGATACAGTTCACAGTATATGGGTTTCCCTCAACATAACCTGCCCATTATAATGACTGACACCTGCTAGTAAAAAACATGTGGTTGTGATGTTTTATGCCTTTTGTTTTGGTCATAAGTAACTTACACTTTTTAGTAATTGGGCTTGTATTTTAGTAGTGGAAATGTAGTTGCTTTTATCTAAGAAAATATTTTTTGGGGGGGCCAAACAAGAATTGGGGACGCTCCATTGTATTTAATTAGAAAGTAATTTGCAATACTTAAATGTGTGAAAACAGGCAGTCTTTACTTGTGTTGTAAATCTGCCATATGGTGTTCTCTTTTTTTCAGTTGGATCTACAGTGGGTTCAAGTCCTAAGTGAAGGTTGGGCCAGCCCATTGAAAGGGTTTATGCGGGAGAAAGAATACTTGCAAGTTATCCATTTTGGCACCTTGCTTGATGGTATGATTTGCCGGCTCCTACACTTTGTCTTTAGAGCTTTTGCCTGCCTATATGCACATTGCGGGAAATTCAGCAGAAGAAATCAGTTCAGAACACTTACCTGTTGAGGTGACTGGAGCATAGCTTTTGAATGAAACAGTTCACATTACTGCTGTATTGGGAGATGTGAAAAAACCTGCTGATCACAGGTGCATCCATGCCAGATTCTGGGCATGTCCAGTTGAACTAGACCTAGCCTCACTCCCAAGGGCCACAGAAAATGCACAAAGCCTAAGCCTTTGTTTTGGGGGAGCATTTCAGGCAGTCATAAAAGCTTTCCTCTTTATTTCCCAAGTCGCTGGGCTTTAAAATGCTATTTGTGGTGTAATGGATAGAGTGTTGGTCTAGGAAGCCTTGGGTTCAAACCCCCACATGCATGAATCTCAATCAGTTATCTTGGATCACTAACTGGGCATAATGCAGCAAAAGTGAGTTGTAACTAAATTCCCCCAAAACCTAGAGCTGAAAGTAGTTTAAGGGATGCTTTATTTCCCATAGGGTATGCACACATTTCTTATGTCCCACCATTGCCCCCTGCAAATAGGATTTTGTTTTTTTGAAAGAATACACAACCTGGAAATCTTAGGAAAGTGGAATGGAGCCCTCTTCACTTAAGTCCTATTCCACTGCTTGCCATAATATTTATTTGCAAAGAACCTTCATGAGATAACACGTGTGATCTTTTAATCTTGCCTACTATATGGAGTTGTTGTTATTAACATAAAATAGGAAAACCTCAGAGCCCTTATCATGTGCAACTAGCGGCCCCAAATAAAAACCTACATTCTCACCTGCATAAAAGGACAGATTCAGTCAGTGGGTTCCAGCCTTGCATCATAATACAGAACAGGATGCACAACTGCACCTGCGTTAGCTGCACCCTTGAGAACCTTTTCCTCTCTTCCTGCATTGGTCTGAATGAAGCAATAGGATGTTGAGGGTTAGAACATCAAATTGAAGTTATTTGCCTGGGGGTAGGGGGGTGGGCCAGTTAAAATATGGTTGATAATTGTGCTTATATTTTGCCAGGAAGGGGTAGAGTTGATATATCCGAGCTTGGTACGTATTCATTTGTTTTCTTCCCCCACTATGGTATGAAAATAATTACAGTTATGAGATTTTCATTTAAAAGGTTAGAAAATGTATGTTATAGAAATGAAATTTTGATGTAGAGGGCTGCAATCTGTTACGAGTATATTCGTGATCCAACCAGTTACCAGTACCAGGTTCCTCAAGCATTTTTATTGGCTGGGAAAGGATATGTCTTAATTGGCTTTGATCCCTGATTGGCAAAGCTCTTATTAATTTCCATAGATCAGGCTTGCACTCAGTTCTTTTGTTTAAGGCGATTCCTCACTGAATATTAGCCATGTGCAACTTGTCAACCACTGACCCACATGCAGCTCTCCAGTCCCATACGCTGAATATTTGATGATAAGGCCATTGGCGGAATCCGCAGTTTTATCTCTAAAATCTATATATTTCCAAAGAGCTTTCGATAAGACTTAAATAAAAATGCATCTGGTTGAATTGCACTATGAATATATTAAAAAGTTCCTGATTATGCATGGATTAAATATGGGTGACCTATAGACTTGGTAAGTATAAAATTTAAACTAAGGTCAGCAGAATCTGCACGGTGGCTTGGATTCAAAGGTTCCCCCTCCGTGAGCAGAAAACCTCTTTTGATCATGGAAGGGCTGTGGAAGAGTGTTGCATAAGAACAGTTCTTCTGTTTCCGCAATACCATTTGCTATTATTGCTCTGGATTCCATACAGTAACTGGTTTTACTTTACATCCCTGACACATGTGCAAAGCAAGCCCTCGCAGCTGGAATGCAGAAAAGCACTTACACCAGCCACTTGCAAACACAGCTATTTAAAATCCCCAAGCACCAAGAGCCAAGCAAGCCTGGCTTTCCTAATGTTTGTTAAGTGGCTATTGCAAGCACTTTTCAATGGGGACATGTTTGCTCTCCAGCCATGATGTCATACTTTCCAGGGGTGAACGGCATGTGTCCAATGTAGTTGCACAATTAATTTGGATGCTGCAGTGTAGTCCAAGATACTTTATTGCATTAGACCTTCAGCTTGTAACCCAGCCATTAAGGCTTGCTTTGCCCAAATGTAAAGGATTTAAATAAAGTCTTCAAAGAACAGTGCTAACGACTGTACTTGCTTTTTGCTTGTGCGTCTTTGGATCCAACCCATAACCAAGATGATCCTTGGATAATCTCAAGGATAGTTAGAGTAGTGCAAATAATCACCAAATCCATTAAAATTTTACTTTGGAATTGTAATGAAAATCACATGCATTCAATGGTTAAAACTGCCATGATACTTCATTTCAAATTTGTCATTGATTATATTTTTTATGAACTGAAACCTTCAAAAAAAGTTTTAATATGTTTGCAAGCGTTAAAAACAACCACCAGCTAAAAAAAAAATTGGGTAAGTTTACTAGAGGGTATAGTTTTTACAAAGTAAATGTTGTGTTTGAACAACAGCAAAACAAAACTGATTGTAAATATAGGAACACTGGATGCACAACAAAACAGAAAGGCAAAGTGATATTTTGATGCTAAGAAATGGCATAAACTCAGTATGTGATAGCCAACATTAGTCACAGTCTGAGTAGACCTATTGAAATAAATGAATTTACATAACTCTGAGTAGGTCTTATGTTGGGTATTACTCAGTATTGCACATACTGGAATGAGCAAGAGCATGAGTAACAGGGTTTTTTAGTGTGTGGGGGGGTGGATATGCATTTGGAAAATGTGCATTTGGAAAAATTGGTGTGAGGGATGAGACATGTTAGGTATATTTGTTTATTAAGCACTTTACTGTGTTGAGGGCAATATGAACAAAATCATATAAGGAAAGAATGCACTGAATTTCCATATTACTGTATTAAAAGACTTTTTTCTCTGGGGCCAGAACCTCCTTTGCTGCACCTTCATCTTTGAGAAGATAATGCTTCTTTGCATCCTTGTAAATACTCTCAAAGTACTCCTGTTTTGTGCCTTAGGCCTGTCTCACACCCTGTGTTCCTTCTTCAGTCTATTCAAACACAGCTGGTGTTTTGATATTCTATTATATATTTTGATGTTATAATGATGTTATATTATAATGGATGTATTAGAAGTGTTTTGTTTCAACAAATTGTTGGGTCCTGCTTTTCATTTTGAGTCCAGTGTTTGCACTTACCAGCCTTTTGGTGCTGGCATGATGGGTTTTGGTAGCAAATATACGGGTGAGGATTGCAGAAGGGTTATTGCAAATTGATGACCCTACAAAGAATTTGACCTTGCCCTTCAAATCCATGGAGCACACACTCTCAGCACAAAATGGCCCAATTTTTCATTAATGAAAACATAGTTCACATGTATGTATATATGTATGGATACATATCTTGGAGGAGTGCTACACTCACCATTTTCCTTCCCCCATTGCATGAAAGACAAATATCTAACTTCAGCTGGGTATGACAGGCAGAGGAGATCCAGTCAGTGAACTACCGTAATCCAGATAACTCCCCACTAATTTATTAATCCCTTTTGGTTTTGCTCACTAAACTCCTCTTTTTCCTAGTCAGGCCTTTCAGTTGACCAGACCAAATATAGGCCTGGACTGAGTCTGAGGCAGACCTTCTAAAAACACTTTGAAAAAGCTTTGTTGGTTGGCAGCTTAATTCTGCAGACAAAATACAGCTGTGGCAGAAGAAATTGAGCAGGCCACTCTGCTGATTTGAGAGCACACTGAACCGAACTGAACTGAACTATAGCTTGCTATAGCTGTGCTGTGACTCCACTGAGTCACCTACTTGAAGGAGCAATTTGTGCAGAGTTTATGGCTATATATGTCATTTGATCAGTGTAGCAATCATATGTCCTCTTTTTCCAGGACACTTCCTCTTTTTCATGGGTAGAGTCATCCTAGAGATCCATAATTAAAAGTAGAAGTTGGCCAATGTCTCCTCTTTTTTCGCTCTTCAAAATATGGCAACCCTACAAATTTATAGATAAATTTTGCTGCAAAATCAAAGAAAACGAACCTTAGTTTAAAAAAGAAGAGAGTAGCTACTGGTGAAGAGCAAAGGTCCAAAGATCACTCATATAAAATGCTAACGATTATATGAGTCTTGGAAGCAATCAGCAAACAAACCAGTAATCATTACAAGACATCATATCGTTCTGAACTCTGGTTCTGAACTAAGGGATTCACTTTGTCCTTGATCCAGGAGTTGCACAGCCACTCCTAAGTGTTCCTGTGTGTTTTTCCCCATTTGCTCCAATAAGAGGGCACAGTACTGTGTGCATAAAGGGATGTTGACACAGAACTCCTCCTATTGAATGAAGAAATCCTTACTTGCACCTGAATGCTCATTCCTTGTGGCAACATGCGAGGAACCAGTGTGTATGGATCTGTAACGTTCTAAATAAAAGCAACAACTTGAAAGTCCAATAAGGAGGTAGATATTGCATCCTCTAACATCTTTGTTGAGGTTGATGTGGTACCAACAAACTGTAGTGGTATGAAAGGGTGATTGTTTTTTACAAGTTGAATAAACTTTTTATTTAGTAACTCATTTGGTGTCCAACCTTTCAAGTCAGTTCAAGTTAAGTCCAAAGTATGAGGTTATGCCATCCAGTGTACTCTCTTGTGACTCCCCGTGCTTTGGTGTTATTTAACCTGGTTTTAATCACAGATTTAATGTAAAATGTTTTTCATTGCTCCGATGCTTTAATTATTGCAAATGGTTTTTTATTGCATTTTGAAGGGTATTGCCCTTGGAGCAGAAACACCAAAAGGTTCATTTATAAAACAAATACATTCACCATTGGGTCTGTCAACTGTGACAGCTCCTGGACAGAGACAACCTTAGCAAAGTGATCCATTCTCTGCTAACCTACAGATTAGACTACTGCAATATGTTAAAGGTGCAGCTGTCTTTGAAGACTGTTTGGAAACTACAGTTAGTTCAAAATATGGTTGTTAGACTGTGAAGTGGGGCAGCTGATTGGGAGGTGTCTCAGCATGGAGAAATTGGATGGGGACAAGTTTTTCTCTTTTACACATCAATTTATGCTGGATCTGTTTTTAATTGCTGCTGTTTTTATCCTGGGGGTCCCACCCTTTTCTTTTCTTTTCTTTTCTTTTCTTTTAAAGTTTTATGTTGTAAGCTTCCCTGGGTGTTTTGTTTTAACATTAAAGCATGATGTATAGATTAATTGATTGATTGATTAAATAAATAAATAAGCAAGTAAATCGCCAAAGGACCTTCTCGTTTCAGTGCTTCCAGATGAGCAACTTAACCATCCTTTTCACATATCTGTGTGCCCTGCCCCATCTTGTTGAGCCACAGCTCTGATCATCAGTGGCTATTGGCCATGCTGGCTGGAGCTGGAGCCCAGCAACATCTGTGGATCCATCCCTGATGTACTTTTATATATATATATATAAAGTTAATTGAAATAAAATTTCTTTCAACAGATGGCGTTATTAACCTGACCATTCCAATTGTACTACCAATAACTGCGGAAGACAAGAAACGCCTGGAAGGATGCAATGCGTTTACACTGGAGTACAATGGGCGGAGGGTGGCCATACTGCAAAATCCAGAATTTTTTGAGCACAGGAAAGAAGAACGTTGCGCACGTGTTTGGGGAACCACATGTGCAAAGCACCCGCATGTAAAGGCAAGTGATCACAGAATAAGTTCCTCTATTTCTGTGGCGATGAATATGAGAAACCTGTCTACCTATTTAGGTTGATAGCTCTGCATCACTTCAATAGAAAATATAAATTCTCCAGCAAGAATTAGGGCCTCCTCGGGAGTGGCCCCAGGACTCTTTCAAGAGGTGCGGTTGCATACCCTCCTCCAACGGCAATGTAAAAGCTCACTCACTTATCAGGAAAAACTTTGGGGTTTCAGTAGCCACTTGCTATGTTTTTAAATTGCTCACAACATATCTATTTTGGGGCAGGTGAGAAAGGTGATACAGTCGCATTTGTAATTACACTGGGCGCTTTTCAACTAAATTATGGTGCTAGTGCAAGGATTTGCGCTAGTGTAATGGGTTGTCCCCCCACGTGCCACTTACATCATTTCCAGTTGTGCTCTGGAGAATTAGTGGAACCCCCAGAACAGATTTAGGGGGTTTAGGAGAGGGTGAGATCATTCCGTTGCACAGTGAGAAATGCCTGTGCTGACAGAACAATATGCTTAACGCTACGTTGAATACAACACATGGTTGTTGTTGTTTACTGTGGCTATTAATACTGGGTTTTTAAATGCCTTGAGGTTTTTCTTTTCTTTAAAATGAAGGTTGGCAAGGTTTGAAATAAATACATCTTTGTATTAGGAGCTAAAGATAGCAAGTTTCATAAGAAGGAAGTATGCAGAAGTCTCAATGGCTATTTTGCACCAGTCCACCTCCCACCCCCTGGCCTTTTGAATGGCTGCTGAGACATAAAAGTCCTCCTAAATTCCCCTGAGATCCTAGCCTTGAAAGCTCAGCTGTTAACAACGAATGTGAATCATTTCTCAACTTTCCAGCAAATTCTAGCCTACTTGCTTCCTTCACTCACGAAACCTCCCCGTGCGATTCTAACCTGGAAGAATCAAACTTGGTTCGACCAAGAATGCAAACAGTGCAGAAGTTGGCTTAGATTTCTTCAGTCTGATATGAAATCAGACAGCTCCCAGAGCAAAATCAGGGAGTTAGCCCAATTCCGTTCATACTACAAGAAGTTGCTTCAACATAAGAAATTGCTCTTTGCGAAAGAACGCTGGACGGCCCTGTCAGTGGCCATTAAAACCCGTGACGACAAGAAATTCTGGAATTTAATTAATGCAGGTTTAAGACCCCACTCATTCATCGTTAATAACATCACAGCAGCCAGTTGGCACTCTCACTTTGCTCAGCTGTATTCCGCCCCAGATCCTGAAGTAAACGTAGTCTCTTCTCTTCCAGCATCTGCCTTGCCCACCTGGGAACCAGTTTCCCCAGAGAGATGTTTACAACTAATTAGCATGCTATCAGGGGATAAATCCCCGGGGGAGGATATGATACCACCTGAGGTATTTTTATCGAACCAGACGTGGTGGGCCCCTATTTTAGCATCTCTCTTTACCACTATTAATGCTACTCTTAAGATTCCACCTAACTGGAAACAGAGCATAGTCATCCCAATACATAAAAAGAGGGACCCACAAGATCCGCGTAACTATCGACCTATTAGCCTGCTGGACATATCATACAAGGTTTACTCTAGATTCTTGTTAGAGAAATTAATCGAGTGGGCAGAAGAAACAAAGCTATTCCATCCGGAACAGGCTGGCTTCCGTAAAGGTCATAGTACATCTGGCCAATGTCTTGTTCTATTTACATTGATTGATAAATACCTAAACAGGTTCAACTGCAAACTACACGCGGCTTTTGTGGACCTGACCTCCGCTTTTGACTCCATCCCTAGAGATAGGCTATGGCAGAAGCTTAGTTACACCAACATAGATAAGAGACTCCTCCACCTTCTTATGGAAACTCATAATGACATATCGGCCAGAGTAAAATTTGGCCCTCTGGGAGCTCTTTCTGATTCTTTCCCTCTGAATAAAGGGGTCAAACAGGGCTGCCTCTTGGCCCCTTTTCTATTTAATTTCTACATTAATGACATCGTTACAACCATGAAGGCCCTAAACCAATCTGCCCCCTCTTTACAACAGCGCAAGATCCCCATATTACTCTATGCGGACGACATGGTGATACTGTCTTTAACCAAGCAGGGCTTAAACGACATGCTCAGAGGACTCATGACATATTGTGATACCAACTCCCTCAAAATCAATTTCGCCAAAACCAAAATTCTTACTTTTGGCACGAAAACTCGGAAGCCATTCTGGAATTTTGAGGGCCACTCTATTGAATATTGTTCAGCATTCAAGTATTTGGGCATCACTTTTCAGCATGGGCTTAGTTGGTCAGCTCACCTAAATATGACCATCCTGGCTGCCCGTAGAACCATCAAAGCCTTGGAGAAATTCTTCTATGCAAAAGGCGGCCAGTTGGTTCCTCCAATCAGAAAAGCATTTATCAGCAAAGTCCTCCCGATGTTACTGTATGGGGTTGAAATCTGGGGGTGGAATTTAAAAACACTACAACGGCTCGAGATTCTACAAAACTCTTTTGCACGAAAGTTACTGGGCCTCCCCAGGGGCTCGGTTGCTGTACAGTTAAGAACAGAACTGGGCCTCCCCTCTATTGTTGCGAGAGCCCACATT
This sequence comes from Podarcis raffonei, assembly GCF_027172205.1. Lineage (NCBI taxonomy): Eukaryota > Metazoa > Chordata > Lepidosauria > Squamata > Lacertidae > Podarcis > Podarcis raffonei. The sequence goes on from NC_070606.1 coordinate 36,434,157, forward strand.
AGAATAATTAGTTTTTATTGTAAATTAATCAAAGCCCCAGGCTCCCTACTAGCCAGGCAAGCCTTTTTAACTTGTGCTTATAACAACAAATGGTCCAAGGCCATGGAGATTATCACGGCACGCTACTCCCTCCCAGATCTTGACACGCTGTCATCTTGGGACCATCATAATATCCGGGCCTGGATTCTTACAAGAGATGAGGCCATGGACCGGGCACAGTCCGCCACAGCTCGCCTCTCCAAGTGGCTCCCTAAAGTGAAAGTGGTAAGATCACTTGCCAACTACTTGATAGACCTGACGGAGCCCAATTTGAGAAGAGCGTTTACCATGGCCCGTTTCCATTCTATACCCACGGCCTTCTTGCAGGGGATTTACTTTAAGACCCCCATTACTCAGCGTCTATGTCTATGCACAATGAATGAAGTAGAGGACTTCATACACTTCTTTTTCTACTGCCCTATTTATGAGCTAATAAGAACTAAGCTCCTCCTCTTGATCCCGCCCACCATCACATCTAAGGAAGACTGTTTGAAATTCCTTCTTGTGGACGCAAATCCCCAAATTTCACGTGGGGTGGCAATCTTTATAGTGCAGGCTTTGAAACTTAGGGCTACACTGACTGGGTAGTGTGTCCCAGACCTGGACCTGTTTTAATTCTTTGTATTACCTTTTTAACCAAATGTGCCGAGCCTATTTTGGGGCCATTATATGTTTTATATACATCTGCATTTTAGATTCCTGGCGCTGGCAACTAAATTTTTATATTATTGTTTTAGGGTAATTTAAATGTCACAATGCCAGTAATATCGTTTGAATTTTGTTTTATCAGGTTGCTTCTCTCTAGCATTTTTGTCTTATCTTGCTATGGCTGTATGCTAATGCAATAAAGGTTTGATGGAACTAATAAACTGAATGGCTGCTGGGGTTGCTGAAGGCTTGTGCCTTCCAGCTAAGCCTGAGCCTTTGCAACTCTCACCTAAGCACTGCCTGAAAATTGAAAAATTGAAAGGATGGCAGTGCATGGGGGGCGGGGACAGATTAGAATGCACCAGTGAGAACAGAATCTGCCCTCCCTGGCATGCTCAGGGCTCCACATGTCACTCCTTCCAACCTAGTTCCTGGAAAGTCTTTCTGAACTCATTGCAAAATCAAGTTTATGAATCGGAAGCTAGCAACAGTAGACAATTTATACTGTAAATAGGCAAAGTTCCAAGATCTAAGTATATGGCAATATGGCCATCATATCAGAATTTTCAAGCAATGTTTTTCTAAACATGTAACTGGGAGAGGAGAAGCGAAAGTTGTCATTCTCTGCTTCAAATTATCTTGAACTTTCTTGAACTGCCTGGAAGCCACAGTTTGCCTGCCACTCCTGCTACATTTCTGCTTTTTAAGCAGTCAGCACCACAAAACCTCTTTGATAAGGTCCCTCCTTCATTTTACCATGGCTAGCAGCTGTAACCCCACAGTTCCATTATAAGTATCATTTTGCCTTAATTAACTGTGGTGTCCTTTGATAGATGGTGATGGAAAGTGGAGACTGGTTGGCTGGTGGAGACCTCCTTGTATTAGAGAGAATTAAGTGGAATGATGGGCTGGACCAATACCGCTTGACTCCCTTGGAGCTGAGACAGAAGTTCGCAGAAATGAATGCTGGTAAGTGTTTGCATTTGCAACATTGCTTATACCATGTGGCAGGGAGCAGGGCCTTCTCCCTGGTGGTTCCAACACTCTGGAACTAGATGCCCTGCAAGTGTTAAGGAACATATATAAACCACACTGATCCAAGACATTATGTTGCCTGATGTTGAGCCCAAGTGGCGTCCCCCACTAAGGTAAATTGTTAAAAAGATTTGCACCATGCAGGCACCAATTCCTGCCTTCATCTATTCCCACCCTCCAGGCAGAAGCAGATGGTTTGACCCTGCTCTATAGTCCACTGAGACTAACACAGTGGTGGCTGTCCTGTCCTTCCAAATGATGGGACAGCAGCATTTTCAAAGCCTCAAAAAGGCAGTAAAACAGGAGTTTTCCTGAGCGCATAGCTGGCGTTGAGCAGCTCTGTTGGAGAGCAATGTTGGAGAGAGGTTTTGATTTAGGATGCTTAATTTTCTTATTAGGATGATTGTTTCTGATGTGCAGATTTGGAAGTGTCTCTGTGACGGCTTTATTGTTCTTTTATTAGGATTTTTGTTGTTGTGGAAGTCAAGAGATGTTGAAAATGAGGCAGACCATAAAATGTTTAGAAATGAAAACAATGTGATTCTCTCTTTCATGGAAGGTGGGGAGAGAACGAAAAGTTATGTTCTTTGGATCGTGCCTTGGAGAGAAAAAATTAGTTTCCTACTATAGAAAGTCAAAGGCCTCCCAGGAGTGAATGATATTCATGCTAGAATTCCAATGCTGATGTTGGCTTTATTAACAGGGATGGGGAACCAGTGGCCCTACAGAAGTCACTAGACTCCAGCTTCCATTGGCCCCCACCAGCGGTCAGGGATGATGGGAATTACAGTCCAGCAACATCCAATGTGGAAGGTTCCCCACCCCTACTTTATAACGACCCTGGTTTAGGGATCTCTGTGTGTATGTTTTATATTATTATTAAGCCTGTAAATATTAAAAGCTGCTGCGTTTAATGTAGGTCCATATCATCTACTTTTCACTGCTTAACATCATGGTGCAGTTTTGCATGTCCTGGATCCTTTCACATCTGAATCATAGAATCATAGAGTTGGAAGAGACCACAAGGGCCATCGAGTCCAACCCCCTGCCAAGCAGGAAATCACCACCATCTGCATTTCCCACTTCTTATGTTTCAGATGCGGTGTTTGCTTTCCAGCTGCGCAACCCTGTGCACAACGGACATGCCCTGCTGATGCAGGATACCAAACGGCGCCTCCTTGAGAGGGGCTATAAGCATCCTGTGCTGCTCTTGCACCCTCTCGGGGGATGGACCAAGGATGATGATGTGCCCCTCGAGTGGCGCATGAAGCAGCATGCTGCAGTGCTGGAGGAGCACGTGCTGGATCCAAAGTCCACCATTGTGGCCATTTTCCCTTCTCCAATGTTGTATGCTGGACCAACAGAGGTATGCATCGTTTTGCTGTCCTCCTTTGCTTCTCCCTACAGTGGGATTCGTTTCCTTTTAAATTATTTCTCTTAAGTCTTGGGAATTCCCTGGGAATTGTAGCTGCAGTGATGGGGACTACAAATCTCCAACAGAACATGACCAATGCCCTAACAGAACAATCCAATGCCCTAACAGAACAATCCTGTGCATACTTAGTTCAGTGGGGCTTATTCTCAAGTAAATGTGTATAGGATTTTCGCCTAAACTATTATTTACAGGATTCTTTGGAGATAAACATTGCAAACTGGTGCAAAACCATTGTAAGCTCAAAAGGGCTTACAAATATCAGTGAGAAGACAGTCACAGCCCTCAAGCTCACTATAAAGGTAAAGGTAAAGGGAGCCCTGACCATTAGGTCCAGTCGTGGACGACTCTGGGGTTGTGGCACTCATCTCGCTTTATTGGCCGAGGAAGCCAGTGTACAGCTTCTGGGTCATGTGGCCAGCATGACTAAGCCGCTTCTGGCAAACCTGAGCAGCGCACGGAAACGCCGTTTACCTTCCTGCCAGAGCGGTATCTATTTATCTACTTGCACTTTGACGTGCTTTTGAACTGCTAGGTTGGCAGGAGCAGGGACTAAGCAATGGGAGGTCACTCTATGGCGGGGATTCAAACTGCCACCGTCTAATCAGCAAGTCCTAGGCTCTGTGGTTTAACCCACAGCACCACCCCATCCCCAGGCTCACTATAGATGCAACACAAAAGAGGGATTGGGAGGGAGCAGGCAAAATCAAGTTCAGGCATTAATTCTTAGTTACAGGGATTTTGTGGTGAGCATATGGAGCTGGGGGGAGATGGAGAGGGGAGTAAAATTGCTGATCTTCCAGCAAAGCCGAGGGAGAAGTCCTGTAGCCTGCCTTTTCTCCTCTCCTATAGTGTGATGGAATGGCTGCTGAAAGTTGAGGGAGGACCATGAATTTGTTATGGGTTTTCATCCAACCCCCTTGGAAGCTTTTAAGCAGAGGTTGAATGGCCATCTGTCATGGATGCTTTAGCTGAGATTCCTGCATTGCAGGGAGTTGTGGACTTCCAAGTCTACCATTTTGTGATCCCTCAAAGTTTTTTCAGCCAAATTCAATCCATCCATCCATCCGTCAAACTCTAATCCTGTGGCACTTCCTCAGGTCCAGTGGCACTGTCGGGCTCGGATGATTGCTGGAGCCAATTTCTACATTGTGGGCCGAGATCCAGCTGGTATGCCTCACCCAGAGACCAAGAAAGATCTGTACGAACCCACACAAGGTGGGAAGGTGCTTAGCATGGCTCCAGGACTGAACTCTGTGGAAATCATTCCCTTCCGAGTAGCAGCATACAGCATAGTACAAAAGGCGATGGTCTTCTATGATCCAGACAGGTAAGTGACACGGTAAATGACCACCTGTAGCAGAGGCTTAGTGGTTTTGTAATGGCTTACCTAGGCCTATGTGCCCATGTGCATCAGAAACGGTTCTTTTCCACATTCTCCTCCACATGAACTATGATGAGACTTCAAATGAAATGGCACGAGGTATGTTGAAAGGCAATTGAAGCCTCACAGATGAAAAAAGTATATGTTGTTAATTCATATTGCTCAAAACTGTGGGGAGGCTCATTTTGCAGCATGCGAAAATGTTTGAAAAATCTGTTTCTGGGTTTTGGATTAGCCAGGATGTTGAAATATAACTGCCTGTAGCTGCGTGGCAGCTAGCCCTGTCCAAGATTCATTTTGGAAAATCACAAAATCAGAGTTTACAAAAAGACCTGCCGAGTTGATAAGTGCCCATAGAGAAATAGCACGGCAAACATTATGTTCTGGTTCATGGGCTTGATTTTCTCCTGCGTGATATTGTGAAGCGCAATCTTGAAATCTGGGTTTCAGTTCTAGGATTGTTGGAGAGACCATTGCAACCATATTCATCTCATTTGTATGTTCATTAAGATGAACAGAAAATTTGCAACTTCTGTGCGTTGCTGCTGGTATTTTATTCTTTCTACAGTCATACCTTGGAAGTCGAACAGAATCCTTTCCGGAAGTCTCTTCGACTTCCAAAACATTCAGAAACCAAAGCATGGCTTCTGATTGGCTGCAGGAAGCTCCTGCAGCCCATCGGAAGCCACAGAAGCCCCGTCGGATGTTGGGCTTCCAAAAATAGTTCGCAAACCGGAACACTCATTTCCGGGGTTGTGGTGTTCGGGAGCCAAAATGTTCGAGAACTAAGCTGTTCGAAAACCAAGGTAGAACTGTATTTGTAATGTTTTCATGGATAACTTTTTTTGCTTACTAGGCACAATGAATTTGACTTCATTTCTGGCACACGCATGAGGAAGCTGGCTCGTGAAGGCGAAAACCCCCCTGAAGGATTCATGGCGCCAAAAGCTTGGAAAGTGCTAACTGAGTACTACATGTCACTGGGGAAAAATAATTAATTTTGCTTTTATCCAAGTGCGTCTTGGTTTTTAAAGATGGGCTCTTTCAATTGATTTATATGCTGTTCTACATCTTCTACTTTGAAATTTTCTGCTGTTTGTGGGCATTTTCTTCCCAGCTTTCCCCCCTCTGAAGTTATTAGGACATTTCCTCTTAATTTCAAAGGAAAGCCATAGAAGAGATTTTATTGTACATATATATATATATATATATAAATAAAGAGAAAGATTATGGGAGTCCAAAGCCATATATTGATTTATCACAGCCTTTCGAAAGAGGTTGTCTGAACTGTGCAGAATTATGCAGCTGAAAAAAATTGGAGTTATTTATCTGTTCTTCTTTGTTGCTTTTAATTCATTCCCAGCTTGCTCAATGCAATTAAGTAGGACTTTTGCTCCTCCTCCTCCTGAGCAGCACTAAATGAGAAGTTTACCTTCTGCCTAACTTTGGCATGGCCTTTCATATCCCTTTTAGCGGGTTGATGCGACATTGTTTTTTAAATTATGGTGATTATTAATAAACACCAGCATCCTGATTCATCTGCAGAAACCCTCATAAGTCCACATCAGATTTCTCCCATCTCAAATCAATTTTCAAACTGTTGCAAGCAATTTGGAGAGTCCTGGGAAGTTGATTTAACACTTAGCAGGGGCTGCAGGGCCAGCTCAGAGCACTTTGTTGTTTGAGGCAGAACAGCAAACAGTGCCCTGCCTTCCAGTTCAAAGTGCATAGTATCCAAAGCCAGTCTAGTTATTTTGGCACCTGAGGCAGAAAATTCGCTGTACAGCTCAGTTGGTTAGAGCATGATACTGATAAATCCAACGTCGCAGGTTTGATCATTGTTCTACTTTTGAACTCCTAGATTTTTACACATTGGACGGTAAACATTGCAGGTGCCGTGAGGGAACTAGGGTGTTGTGGTCTGAAGTTGATACCATGAATCCATTGCTGAGGTTTGTCTGCCACATTCAATATGTGAAGCTCTTTGGAACAGCCTGGAACTTTTATTGAATCCAAGCTTTTTAAGTGAATCCCTAGCCTTCATGAATGCAGACTGGATGTTGTATTGGCAAAGATGGTTCCATAATGCAGAACAGATCAGCCATCCCTGGGGCTGTATGGGAATTCCAGCTGCTAGTCATATTCTCACAATTTAGCAATAGTTGTACTAAACCTCATTGAGGTTTCTGGTTAATCTAAGGTTCTTCCGAAATGTGATCTAGGCATTCGAGTGCAAACACGATTTGTTATACAAATATTAATAAGCTTACAAAAGCAGTGGTTGTTTGTGCCAGTGCTTCAGTCGATTGTGACTGCATATTAAATTTATTATGAGACTTTAGCATAGAGGGGGGGAGAAAGCAGGATATATTCCTTCTCTTCAATCTTAACTGCTGTAGTTAAAATAAAAAAGGCACTTGAAGCCCAACACTGAGTTAGGCACAAGAGCTAGCACACTGGTATCAGTCCACCTTATTCTTTCAGAATAGTAACTAAATAGTTCCCTAGTCTGCTAAAAATGCCTTTTTTAACAGTGCATTCCTATGCATGCTAACTCAGAAGTCTCATTAAGTTTAATGCCGCTTACTCTCGGGTGAGTATAGGATTGCTGCCTTAATTTCTTCCACATGTGAACATTGTTCATATGGAATACAAAGAGAAATGTATTTTGTAGCCCACGTAGGTTTTACATTCAATTTACAGATTCTGGAACCGTAGCATGTGTTTTGGTCATGAAAAGCATCCATAGATTTAGAAGAGGAACCATAGATTTAGCAGAGAGAGTCCCATCTATTTGTCTTGGAGAAGAGGACAGCTTATCTGCAGAATTCACAAAATGCTGGTGGTAGTAGTAGTTGGATTTAAGATAACACAAACCCATTGAAGTCAATTTCACCAAATCCACCTGATCTGAATGTTATTCAGTCGTACAAGGGACAGAGCACAGAAACAGGCAGTACTTGTGTATGTAAAGTTGCTGTAAAAGTTAAGAATATAACAGGTTAATGACAATACATGGGGACCAAACCCTTCTCCCATGTGAGCAGATTGCATATGTGGGACTCCCTCCCTTCCTGCTCTTCTTCTGATAAGTTTTCCTCCCAACATGTTGAGAGCTGAGCTGGCCCAACAGAGGCCCTAGGCCAGGGAATGGACCGGATTGCGCCCAAACTTTGGCCAAGTGTTTAAGTCAATACAAATTGCAAACTTAAAAAAAGGATCTGCCTCTCCATCTGTCTTATCTAGGAATGAAATAATAAGGTTTCTAAAGATTGTGAAATGATGTTCTTATTTCCTGTAGCAATCATGCAACAAACGCATCTTTACCGTCTCAAAATCGTATTTGAGAATGCCTTTTAACGGTTCCAGCTTTTAAAGTTTTGGAATCCTCATGACAAAAACCCTAAAAGTATAGTAGGGCTGCATCCAAAAGTTGTTCTGTTGGCGCAAGGACTTTTGCTTGTGCACTGGAATTCCTCCTCCCCCTGTGCATCCCAGATCTGTTCTGGTGGTTCCTCCAAAACTCCAGAACAGATTTGTGGTTGGGGGTGCGGCAGCATTCAGGAAGAGGAAGGGGAAGTTCCGTTGTGCAAGCAGAAGTCCTTGGGCTGATGGGATGACTTGGTCAGATACAGCCCATGTGTTCTTACAACTTGTGTGAAACAAATGCAGCCACTGGGCAGAGAGAATCAGCTGTTTTTGCTGTACAACAGGCTGCATGGGATCTGCAGCAAACTGCAATGAATTAACTAGAGATTGAAAATCAGCTAATGTATATTAACAAGAGTGCCTTTTGTATCCAAGCCCTCTGGAAGGGACCTTGAAGATAGAAACGATCTTGCCATTTTATAATTTAATTGATATTTTAAATAGTGTTTATATATTTCTTTTCTTTTTAACCTTATACTACTATATCCATTGCCATCAGTTCAAATATATATGGGGTACTACTCCTTTTAAATAGTTAAAAGAAGAATATTCTGTAATATTTTATAGCATATTTATTACAGACACGAGACTGGAATGTATGCCTTAACTGATATATATATATCTTGATTAAAATGTCTTCTGAATTTCGTATTCTACTACTAGAATTTGCTTTTAATATCAATAAATATTTCTATGTTTAACTATTTCCTGACATTTCTTATTTATCGAAGGCCAAAGCCTGCTGCCTACTGTCTGCAACCCCAAAAGCCATTGGCTAAGATGCTGTGATGTCATGGAATGTTCTGTGTGGCACTGTGTCATGCTCAGTGTGAAGTTGCCAGTGGCAGAATGTTGTCAGGGTCCAACTTGGAAGAAAGTGAAGCTTCATTTACATAGGCAGCTATGTGCTGTTACTAGGAAGGCAAGATGGAGACAGGAACAAATCGGGTGTGCAGAGTGAAGGCCGAGAACAGAATAGGAAGCAATCACATGGCAAGCTTTTGCTAAAAAGCATGATGTTAAGTATTTTAAATCAAAAGGAGAGTCAGTAAGATGATTCCATGGAAGTGTCTCAGAAGTACTGAGCAGAAGCAGAGAGAGAGCTGAGGAAAAAACCCAAAGGCGAGACAGAAATCTCTGGCAGCTGATTTTCCCCTGCTGCTTCGTTATGGCAACACTATCACTGGAATGAAGTAACCTGGTTTTAACCTGGTTTGAAGGGGGAAGATGGCTATATGGAATGAGACTGGAGCTTCAGGTAGGGAGGGCTCTGCACTGAAATTGGGTTACATGTTCTACAAACCCAGCTCTTCTCCACTTATTCCCCACTTGCCTCACATTCAAACAACCAGTTTGCACATGACAGGTTGTGCTTGGGCAGCCCAAGAATGTGCAGAAGGGACTGGGCTTGAAACACGCATGCAGCTATGTCCAGTCCCTATGCTCCGTCATCCACCACAGGTGGGTGAGGCATAGATGCATGGAAGGATGTACGTAAAAGTCCAATCCAGGCATTAGGCTTTTGACATACGGTGAGGGGAGATGTGCTAACCTGAGTCCTGCTCTTGTGCCTTGCATTTGTAAAAGTCACACAGCAAATCAGCATGAAATGGTCCAAGACCTCTAGTGGCTTAAATAATTCTTTTAAGGGAGAAAAAAGAGTTCCTCTTTAATGAAAAATGAGATTAGGAGGGGGGGGAGTGGAATTAATTTTTCCATGTACACACTTTGGAGATTTAACTGCTCACTTGAAGGACAACAAGCACCTTTTGGACAAGGTTAAGTGTTTTAAGCTCTAGAGCTCTGTAATACCACAGATTTCTTTACAAGGGATGTCTGAGACCAGAAGTAGGTATGTTTGTGAACTTTACTCAGGCATCTGGCCTTAGTACCATCTGGCACTTACTACCATGAGGGAGAAAATGGGGGCTAAATTGAAGATTGTGCTCAAACAAGTTTATGCAAACATATCTCCCTTTCTAGGGTGTCCGGATCTTGCGATACACTCAGCAGCAGTGTTAGAATGAAACAAGGTATATTCGGAACAATGATACTGACTCCAGCCTTCCTTTAGGACAGAGAGTGTACAGGAAACTCTAGTATAGAGCGTGTTAAAAGAGGAGTGCCACTCAAGGTGACCTGATTTCTCAACAACACACAAGACCCCAAATTCCTTCCTGCTGGCATTGCTTGTGCACAGGCAGCAGGGTGTGGCAGCTGCCTGGCAAGCCCTAGAACACTCAGGTTCATTGAGATTCCAGAAATCACAAGGCAGGGCTGATAAGAACAGCATTTACTGGCACAAGAACATATATTATGCTTTTGGTCTCCATCCAGAGGAACTGATATTAGATCCTGCACTCTGAAAGCAGGATTTAAATAGCATTTGCATGTAATTAATATGCACCCAGGCAAAACTGCTGTGTCGGGCCATAAATACAGGTAAGATTAGAGTTGGAGGAATCTTGTCAACTTCTTGCTGGAGCTGGAAAGTCCAGTTTAGAGCAGCCTCACCCAACTTGGTGCCCTCCACGTTCTTTGGACTACAACTGCCATCGTCCTCAGCCATTAGTCACACTGGCTGGGGTTGATGGGAGTTGGTCCCAACACCATCTGAGAGACCAGGCTGAGAAAAGCTGGTTTAGAACATCTCCCAAGAGATGGCTGTCCAGATGCACCTTAAAGCCCTCTAGTGAGGCAGACTTCAACCATCCCTTTAGACAACTGGTCCATTGTTGAACTGAGTTTACGGATAGGAGAACTTAATGGTCAATTGAAAGCTACCCTCCTGAACCTTAAGTCCATTAGATCTACTCTGCCCCCTCTAGTAGCAGAAACAAAGCCTCTTTTATGAGACAGCCCTTCAAGTATTTTTAAGAATGCCATCATAGTCTCCCTTAGTCCTCTCTGGGAAAACCACACGCAGTTCCTTCAGCCTTTCCTTATCAGACTCGCTTTCCAGGCAGCTGACCATCTTTGTTGCCCTCCTGTCAATCCATTCCAGTTTGCTTACGAATTTCACAGTGTAACACTCAGAACAAGAGACAGTCCTCCAGCCTGAATGAAACACTATGAGCTTAAATAAAGGGTCAGAAATAAGTTGCAAAAGGAAACCAATAATTCTCCTGAATTTTGAAAAGACAAGCAAAGGGCTTTGGGGAGGCTAACATTACAACTTTTACAAGGGTCGTACAAATTATGCTCGGGCATTCAAGGAGGCAAACTTAATTCAAAACGTCATTAACTCAAATCCATCAACATTCTGCTTGCCATCACTCCAATGCAACTTTCTTTTTATAAAAGGTATGGGACTTCCTAATTTGGATTATAATGGCAGCAGGGAGAGAGCCGTGCTAAACCAGGTGCTGCTCTAGTCTTGCTAGTCACTGAGGGAAAAGCTTACTACTGAATAAAGCTGCACTGCAAAATCTTATTATGCTCAACGAACTTTACACCTTTGCAATGGTAGGGGAAACATGCAGGCTGAAGACTGTAATCCTGAACACACTAACAGCAGCAACTCAAGCAGGGGGATCTGGAGCAGAGCTCACAGCAACACAGACAGAAAGGGGTAGACCTCTATCCCCCATCTCCACCCAAGGCCACCCACAGCTTCTTTTACAAGATGAACATTACATCAAATGAGAGGAGGAATTAAGAAGGGGAAAGGGTTATTAGAATAGAAAGTTTTTATTTTTGGAGAAAGAGGAGAAGCTGTAGGGTTTAGGTGAATGAGAAGAAAGGTGCGCTCCTGGACCAAACCTCTGAATTTTTGCGTTCTTGTCTTCAAGTTGGTTTGTTACTTGCAGGTCATGGCATTTGTGGATACTGTAATATCCTCAGCTGGGTTCAACCACTTGCAGGATGTACAATCTGAACTTATCCAGTCATAGAATCCTGGATCTAGAAGGCACATTGGAAACAATATGCTCCAAATGGTTCCCCAGTCAAGGTTTCTATCCTGCCTCTGTTTATATACCTCCAGTGAAGGAGAGTCCAACCATCTCCTGAGGCAGTCTGTGCTGCTTTTCTTACTGTTGGGAAGTTTCTGCCTACCTGCAATTTTCACCTATTGGTTCTAGACACAGTGGTGGAAACAGGAGGATTCCTTAGCCCATTCATCTCGGGGGCTCTTAGATGTGCCCCAGCCTGAGGGGGTTCAGCAGATGAAGCAAGAATATGAAGCCTACTGGGATGTTGACTTCCTCATGAGAAACTTCTCTGCCTCGGAGCCAGCCACTGCTAGTGCTACTTGGGTTGGCCAAGAGGAACAACCTGCAGTGTCCACTGCCTGCCTGCCAGTAACCACTGAGGAGGGGATGAGAGGCAGGCTACCCAAAACCAACAGAGGGGTGCCTGATGCTCCTTGGGCACCAGGGTTTGACACCAAACTCCAACCAGGAGATAGCTCTGTGAATTATGTTCCTCCTGCCCATCACGGCTACGCCCAGAATGTGATGGATCCAAGAGCCTAGCATTGTCCAGTGATCATCTGCAGCACTTCCTTGCCCAGGCAGATTTTGGGGCTTTTGCTCCCACCGTACAACACCATGGAGAGCCAAAGCAGAGAGTTCATGGGCAGTACTACCAGCTGACCTATGTACACCCAGGTCCTTCTTTGCAGAGCAAACATGGATCTCACAGTCAGCTTCCACCGGCGCAATCCCAGCTGCCACACTGCAGTCTGCTGAGCAGCAGTTTCCCTAACTACCCTGGCCACTACCAAGCCACATTCCAGCTTTACCAGACAGATGCAGCTGTGTCTACTACATCTTCCCTTTACAGCACCCTGACGCCTCCCTTGCCTGCCAAGGAAGCCGCAGACAAGCCTAAGAAAGGACACAAGGCTTCATCCCGTAAGCAGCCCGCCAGCCACATCTGCAATTATCCCAACTGTGGGAAAACTTACACCAAGAGCTCCCATCTCAAGGCCCATCTTCGCACTCACACAGGTGAGAAGCCATACCCATGCCTGTATGAAGGGTGTGCTTGGAAATTTGCCCGCTCTGATGAGCTGACTCGCCATTATCGTAAGCACACTGGGCAACGCCCATTCAAGTGTCAGGTCTGCCTGCGCACTTTCTCCCGTTCGGATCACCTCTCCCTCCATGTGAAGAAACACGTGTAACTGATGCCCAAACCCTGGACTGCAGTGGACATTCTGGGTCAACAGGAGGTCTTGAAGAAGAGGGTGGTAGGGGTGGGTCATTGGGTAACTGCAGGTGTAAGCCTTTCTCTCCTTGTAGCCCCTTGTCCTTTGCAAGTGCTGTGTTCTGCATCTGTGGTAGGGAACTAATTAGGCCTGGCAAGGGTCTTAATCTGGCCAGTTAGGCCACTTCCCCCTAAACTATGGCCATCTCAATGGTGTGGCAATTAAAGACATGGCTGGGATTGGCTGCACTAGCGAGTTCTGGTGCAGCTGCTCTCTGTGCTGATCCAGGCTCTAACTGGATCAAGTCTGCCACTGTTCTATATATGTATTAATTTCTATGAAATAAAGCCAAGCCATTGCAGAATGATTGGGGTAACAACTCATCTATCTCAGAGGTGAGCATTTTGTGGCCCTTCAGACGTTGTTTGGCTAAAGTTCCCATCATACCATTGCTTGTTCTGGTTTATGGGAACATTGCTTGTTCCTTGCTCATGGGGAATAGAATCTTCTCCCTGTATTTTGCTTTTCTGACCCAGTCGTCATCCATGCAGACCAATGTCTTCAGTCCCCCCAGAATGTTCCTGTAGCTACGGCTTGCTCACATATGTTGAGTTGGCGTCCAAGGGATGTGGGCACCCCAAGGCAACTGCGTCCTGCGGGTTCTCTAACTATATAAAGGGAAAGTGGAGTAATAGTACCATCCAGGGGCAAAAGCCTACAGCTTTCTTTATTAAAATTAATTGGCTGAAAAAAAAAAAAAAAGATGAACATTACATTTGTGTGCAGTTTGCCTCTTACTTGGGGGGGGGGCATACCACCCTAACGGAAGAATCTTCTTGGGAAATGAAATGGAACACAAAGACAGAGCTGGACTTCGAAAGGAGGCCAGATAAGAGTTTTATTTCTTTCCCCCTCATTTACATTTCACCATTAATACGTGTACTTTTGCTTGATCCTAAAAACCATGTGGAAAATGTTTTTGCTGCAGCAGCACACAGGAAAAAAAAGCACAGTTGCAAATGTTTTGCTACAATCATCATCAAGCTTATTGCTTCGTCATCCATTTAAACACAGCCAAGGCCAGTCTCATTTGTCACAACATTTTTTTTTTGGATTTGGGGGTTGGGACCATACAGATAACAATTCTTGGTTAACAGTAGTAGCTGTATTGTTTTCTGCTGAGACCCAAGGAACTCTGCTTTGCATTCAGGTAGGAGCAGGTGTGCCTTAGAGACAAAGCACTTTGTTCGTTGCTTATATGTTAAGTACCGTATTTTTCCGCGTATAAGACTAGGTCTCCCCCCCCCTAAAAATAATGTCAAAAATTAGGGGGCATCTTATACACGGATGTATCCTCCCATTTTCTTAAATCTGAGTCCCCAGAAATAGGGGCCGTCTTATACATGAGGGTGTCTTATAGACGGAAAAATATGGTAACTCACCAAAGCAAAGCTTCCTCAAGCAAATGGGAAAAAATTGTGAAAAGAAAGACAACTTTTCAGCTTTCAAAACGAGGAAGGATAAGCAATGGCCACCCACAAAACTACTGTTCGCAGGTCCACTTTAGACATCTTTGTGTGTTGGAGAAACAAGTATAGACTCCTTCCCTCCTCCTCCTCCACACACACACACACACACACACACACACACACGGCAGGAGCTCCATGTACAGCTACATGGTACATGACATGTACACCTGATCTTTTCTCTGTCTCTTTTCCAAGAGGTGCACACAATGAACCCCAACCTCACGTTAAGTGCATGGTACAGGGGAAAGGTGTTCAAACGTTTTTGCACTGTGCAAAAAAAGGTTGCTGAATCAATCTAGTGTTCCAAGAAGTAGGGTAAGCCATGAAGCAGCATAACTTGACAATTCCACCGCCGCCGCCACCACCACCAACAAATCCCAAGTGGGCTGAAAAGCTCCACAAAGATTTCTCCAGAATAAGTGACTGGATACTGCTTAAGACTCAGCCTTGAAAAACGTGGAGAAAACGAGCAGAGCATTAAGTTGAAATTACTGTAAGGAAGAGATGGCTTGGTTGCAGTGAAGGCAGTTGTTTCAGCAAAAAGGCAAAAAAACATTGTTAGGGTTTACTGGGGTATTTGAGGGAGCAATAAAAAAATAAAACAATGTTATCACAGTAAAGACTTCAATCCAGAGAAAATGTGATTTGCCTGATTTTTAACTGAGAGAGAGAAGTGCCCAAAACTCAGGCAGACATCTGCTGGACTGGGGCATCTCTCCTTTTTGAGGAAAGGATGCTGCGAATAACAACTTAGTATAGCAACTTCAGAACCTACACTTATAGTGAAGAATTAAGTCACTGGCTGGAAAGCTAGAGACATACCAGCAGACAAGAGATAAATGTGCAGAACATGCAGCGACAAAGCAGGTAGAAATATAAGTATAAAAGAATTATTGGAAGGATAAATGCCCAAAGAATTGTTCTGGGAATTATTATGGCAGAATGGTCCAATTTATGTTGCATTAGTAATTTAAAATCTTCGTATGGTTTACTGCCCTCAACCATTCTAAATCATGCCCAGCAAACAAGCACTATGGGAAAAGCAGTTGGGGGGGGACACAAACACTTTGAAATTTCCAAATAATGTATCACATATAGTGATATAGCTAGGCTTCTTGTTTCAAAGGCTCTATTGTTTGAAATCACAGGAATACTGAGCAGGATCCAAAGAGACTTGTATGGACACTTAGTATTTCTGTGCAGGCAGAGAGATGATGCTGAGTTTCCTGAGCTGCTACTACCTTTGGAGCCTAGCAATCACAAACGAAATTCCATTTTCCTCCAGGAAAATTGGCAACTGTAAATAACTGGAAAAGGGATTCAATAAAGCCTTTCACTTGGTTGGGGGGGGGAACCTTCCTGTTGAATGGCACACCTTCTATTATTTGGGGCTGCTTTGCGCCTGAGTTAACAAAATTGTAAATTAACATATTGGGTAGAATGCAAGCAGGAACAATACACTGACAACTTCTTATTTTTGCAGGAAATGGTTATATTTTTTTTTTTAAAGGCACAAATTTTCTGATATGAACTCATTATTTGGAGGTTTAGCTCAATTTGTGTGACCTTTTTATTCACAAGCAATAGGAAATGATAGAAACAAACAGCACGCCTATGAGGTGCTCAGATAATTATACTGATTTTGAATTCTGTGCTTTTAATGAAATTCAGAAAAATAAAATGAAGGGCATGAACATAAAAATGCTATCTATTCACTCTCTCAAAATATAGACACTCATGATTATCAAAAGGAACTGACAGGTGACAGACTGTACAAAGCAGTACTTTTGTCATAATTCTACCTATGCACTCCAGTGTCCAAGGATTCAGTTTTGCAAAAGCAGCTCACATAAACCGCTCTTAAAAGGATTCAGTAACACAGATGTATTGGCAGACACTAGCTGCAAGAACAAGTAACAACATTTCAGACAAAAAATGGCTGAAATCCAGAGCAGCACATAAATAAGCATCAGGATTTTCCTCTAGAAGTTGTTCCACAAAATCGTCCCCAATAACCATTTTGGGACTGGATGAGAGAGGTTTTGAAAGACAAACAGAGTAAAAGAAATCACATACTGCAGCAATATTTCCCCTTAAAGAAGGAAATGCTTCATGCAAAACCTCAAATACCTGTTCAATCTAACCCAAATAGTAAAACGGATCTGGGGATTTACTTACAGGCTCCTTCTGGGAAGAAAACTGAGAAAAAGTGATGTAAACACAGGTTATAAACCCACACCCACAAGCCCCTCTGGATCTTGACCTGAAACCTGCACTGCACTTGGTTTTATTTAGCCACAAACCATTTGCTAACTTCCTTCCTTGAAAGAAAATGCAAGCCTATGAGCTAAGATGCAGGAACATTCTGCATTTTATATAAACGTGTTGTGCCCAAAATAGCACCTGCAAGAATAACCATAATCAAGTTATAAAACGAGTTGAGGGAAGTCTAGAATTAATCATTCCCTTCATCAGTTTTTTTATGCATCTTTTTCAACACTCATTTCAAAAAAAAACCCCCAACTTACGAAGGCTGTGACTGTTTTGGGTAATTGGCTACTTTGATTAGTGTGGATTCATATGACCATTGAACAGCTTTAAGGGTGAACAAAATTTTACTCTTAATGCTGAAATGCCACCTCACCATTACTGAAGAATATCTGAATGTTATGTCATTCCCTCTATCCACTAGAAGACCTGTGGAGAGCTTCTCAATGGAGCAAAGGTAGGGGAGAAATTAAATGAAGCAAATGTTTAAGATCATTGTACTTAATGTTATAATGTTGTGACCACTTATAGATACCAGCAAGTGAGACAATATAGTCTTACAGTGATAAAGGAACTTCAGCAATAGGAGCCCTCCAGGTCTTTGAAGTTCAGAAATTCAGAAGTAGAAAAATAAATTTTGGTAATATGCAGTTACTGATGTTCCATAATGGTTATCATGTGACCATATAAAAAAAGTTATTTAAAAAAAAGTATTGGATTCTTATAAAATCAAAAGGTTCACGAGGCATTATGTGTGTTTTTTCTACCTAAACTGATTGGCACCAGTGGATACCATAAGTTAAATGGAAGAAGTCAAATTTGTCTGCATTCCAGAAATTTATTTTCCTGAAGCAGGTTTTCTTCCTTCATATTAAGGTACTACACAAAAAATAGATGTTTACTGAAATATTTTAATCCCCTGACTTGGTTTGATCCTGAAAATGAGGTTGTTTTTTTTAAGGAAAAGAGGGAAAAGAAAAAAAAGAGAGAGAAGGCTTTTCATATTCAAGTTATCTACACATTATGTCTATATATAAAAACTGTGTGGATATATATATATATATATACATATCATACACACACTCATACATATATATACATGAACTGAGTTTGCTCCTCCCCAAAGAAACAATGTGCCATACTTGAACCAACCAACAGGCTTTTAAGGCTGAAACCATGAAGCAAGACATTATTTTTGAGCTAGACTACATTCTCCCATGTCATGATCTGTTACAGAGGCCATATCCAATTTTGCAATATTATCAGATTTCAATAACTTAAGATATCTGCATATAAAAAAACAATTCTGTCAACACTTATTAAAAGGATATTTCTGCTTCCAATTCATTTCCACTATCTAAACGACAAAAAAGTCACCAAATGAGACCGTGTGAGGGCATTCCTTAGCCTTAATCTAAACTAACGTGCATTAGAACACTCTGATTTGTAGCATCCTTGGACTTCCTCATCTTCTCAATTGCCCGGTTCAGATCCCTCTGCTGCACGGGTCGAATTTCATCTTCTTCGTTACTAAAAAAACCCCAAAAAGCATGAAGAGGATTTAAATGCTGTGCAACACAAGTATGGTAGTTTAATACTCAGTAAGGAAACACACAAAGAACACGGTACATATAAAAGGTGAGTTCTTTGAATGACTCTCGCTTCCTGTTCTTTGAACTCCTCTGTAAAGTCCAATGTGGAATTAGTGAATATTCTGCTTCCCATAGGCAGAGAGATGTGCACACTGTTCCTGCCTCAGGCGCACACGGATCCCACCAGGGAAAGTGAAGGGATAGGAAGGATGTCATTCCGGTTTTTGTTGTACTCTGTGTAAGGTAAAGGGACCCCTGACCATTAGGTCCAGTCGTGGCCGACTCTGGGGTTGTGGCGCTCATCTCGCTTTACTGGCCGAAGGAGCCGGCGTACAGCTTCCGGCTCATGTGCCCAGCATGAGTAAGCCACTTCTGGCGAACCAAAGCAGCGCACGGAAATGCCGTTTACCTTCCCACCGGAGCAGCACCTATTTATCTACTTGCACTGTGATGTGCTTTTGAACTGCTAGGTTGGCAGGAGCAGGGACCGAGCAACGGGAACTCACCCCGTCACAGGGATTCGAACCCCCGACCTTCTGATCGGCAAGTCCTAGGCTTTGTGGTTTAACCCACAGCACCACCCGCGTCCCTTTGTACTCTGTGTACATTTAACTAAATGTGAAGTTGTACTTTCCAATGCAACATCCTGAGATAGCTCAGTCAGTAGAGCACGAGGCTCTTAATCTCAGGATCCTGGGTTCGAGCCCCAAACTGGGCAAAAGATTTTTGCATTGCAGGGGGTTGGCCTAGATGACCCTTGGTACTCCCCCCCCTTCCCACTCTACAATGCTATGAGTCTATGATTTCTGTTTTTTAAAAAACACTTTAAAGATAGACACCGGGTTAGAGATCATATTAAAAATCTCTGTAGTTTCAATGAAAGTTACCTGTCTTCATATGTTGAATTAACATATTCCCTGACGCAGAGCAGCGCGGCATCACGGCACATTTCCTTCAAGTCGCTTCCTGAGAACCCGTCTGTTTCCTTAGCAACTTCAAGGAGATTGACACGCCTGTCCACCTACCAGCAAACAAGCAGCAGCATATGAATGCCTTGAAAACATTTTACCAAGTTCTAACAGCGGTTCAGATTGAAGGAGGATTAAGAAACGTTATCACAACCGATTCTGTTCCAACATGGACCTTAGCAAACAGCAGCAACAACAAAAGGCTATGGGTATAACCCACAGTGAAAGCTGTGCCCTTTCAGCTTAACCGGCTTCCATTAGAGAATATTAAGCACCGTGACTGGGATGCAATAGCTGGCTGAAGCCATTACGGATCCTACAGCCCTTCCAATAATGCAAACCATTCCAAGTTCTGCTGCATAAGAAACAACCGACTTACATTCTCATTCTTCAAAATCAGCTTCAAGATTGCCTCTCTCTGCTTCAGTGCCTTTAAATTGAGAACAAAACATTTGTTACAAAGAACAGGGTGTCAGCATTCTCACTGATTTTGGATAAACAGAAATTGATGTGCTGTAATGGCACGGCATCACGCTTGTGCAATTCCCATTCGTGTCACTGGGGCTACAGAAGGACAGCAGAGTGGTCATGTATTCACAATCTTCAAAAGTAAGTGAGGACTACCCCTTGAAGCAATAGGCTTTTACTCTCCCCCCGTTAGCAGCGCCCAAAGTTCCCTTCCCTCTTCAAGGAAGAACTAGGACTGGCTGGGACAATAAACTCCAGGGGAAGGAACTTTAACCTTTTTTTAAACTCCTAGATTGTATTACATTTTTATCAGTATATTGTATACTGTCTTAGGGATCCTTTGGTCAGAAAAGTAGCTATAAATAATAAATAATAATGGTCAACAGATAACTGAGGAGTCAGGCCATACAATTCACGGCTGTGAATCTTCTATGACTTACAGGTTGATTGACATGAAATCGTGTGGGCATTCTTCTCATAATAGCTGAGTCAAGATCCTGAGGGCGATTGGTAGCTCCCATCACTATCACCTAAAAGAAGTCAAAAAAGGAAGGAAGAGCAGAAAGGTTTTTTGTTGCAAGACGAATCAGAATCAGAATTCAACACAGGCCAGACAAGCTCAGGGAATATATAGCTCCCACGAGTATTTAAAACCAAAAGTGATTAGTGCCCAGGATTTGGGTGAAAAGTAGAGATACACTTCCTGTTTTGAAAGACAAAAAAAGTTCACCGCAGCTGAAGATGCAAATTTTGGCATGACAATCGAGATTCTAAAAGGTTTGGCTCAGCTCAATGTACTTTATGAAGCAGTATGTTCCATAATATATTCCAGAATTCTCCCCAAGTACTAAAGTGCTTTGGTGTAATTGGTTTAAAAAGCTCTCCTGCCCAATATGAAGCAAAATAGGTCAGACTCAAAAACCTGAGAAAATACCACCATATTTCCTCTAAACAATGAAAGAAACAGGCTGATTAAAGACGCCATCAATAAATTGCTGGGGAATAATCTTAGAAGCCTTCCACCCCAAAAGTTATCTGTTAGTAACAAAACTGGTATCTGGAGTCAATTGTCACACTTTCAAAGTTGCATGTGGTTTCAGAGATATAAAATAGCTCTAATGAAAAGTTCTAAAATCTAATCTACAACTGATGCAAAGTAATATTTAACCATTCTAGGTTACGTGTCTCCCAGTGACCATTTCCCAAACTTGAACTTGACCAAGCATAAATACTAAGACTTTTTATGGAGTGGGGGTTTCTTTTTAATTCATTTAGTTCGACATTCATCCTCAAATACTGCTTTCTCAGTCTTGTACCCTTGCCCTGCAAATGCCACTGGCTTAGATTTGTTCCAAGCATCATCACTTTTTGTACAACACCCACAATGAGACAAACACACATTTGTGCCACAGACAACCCTATACAGAGAAAAATGCAATGTGTAAAGGAGCCCTGCTTCGAAATATTGCTGTATTTCCTCTGAGAGGGAGAGAAAGAGAAAGAGAAAGAGAAAGAGAAAGAGAAAGAGAGAGAGAGAGAGAGAGAGAGAGAGAGAGAGAGAGAGAGAGAGACTGCCCTCTAGAGTTGAAAAGACAAACCATGCCAAAGGAATTCCCCTTTATGCAGAGGAGAAAGTGAGGTAGTGGCCTGCCAACAGGACAACACTAGTCATTAGTAGTGGGAGCCAAAGATATCACCAGAGCCTCTGAGCATATGAGATCTCATTGAAATTTTGGAGGCTTCCTATTGTAAGCCTATATTGGACAGAGAGGCTTTATCTGTAACTTGCACGCCAATTTCCCTCCTGCAAAGCTGACTTGAGGCCTTGTCCCTCTCTGATCTCTGTGGTGGCAACCACAAAATTCTGTGGTTATGAGATCACCACCTCAAGTTTCTTAATCTGAGATGCTTCAGAGATACAGATCTCAACTGCCAGAGTCATCTACCCTTTTCCTGAATGAAGTAAGGCTTCCTTACACACACGACCAAGCCAAGTAAGAGTGAATCCAATTAAATACCCAATATGACAATCATCTCAGGAAAGATTGGTGGCCGTCTACAGGATACTGAAGCCAAAGTCCCAGGAGCCTGCCTTGTGTAGCTGCCTTGAGAGGGGCATTCCTGTCCAACCTTTTAAAACCTCCACATGGGAAAGTGAACCTTGGTGTTAATTCCTTGATCTCAAGGAACAGCAAAAAGGTAAAATAAAATACCAGTTTAGCTGCAGCTAGCAGAAACGGATGAATTTTGCATGTCCTTGCTCTTCAGCATTTAAATTGTCCTGGCCTTTTTATGCATATAAATTTCTGCCCTTTTCTCTTAAAAATTATTACTTACTTGGCAGTTATAGTCGGTGTCCAGGCCATCCCAGAGACTCATGAACTGGGCTTTCATCATAGCTGTGGCTTCATGATCGGAACTTGAACGACTTCGTAGAAAGGAATCTGAATTTTAAGAGAGCGTTTGAATTAAGTGTGTGCTCATGGCTATTTTATCTTATTATTCTGGCTACCGCTGTTGTATTGAACATTATTGAATAAACATGCACCAACCACATAACACTAGATGATTCCCAGAAACCATACAACTAATTCTATATACTTGGGGGGGGGGTCTTGGCTGGTGTTTCTCAAGCAAGAAGCCCACAGTTCCTCTCTTGCCATAGAGTAAACTACTTCTGACTATGATATGGGAAGAATGGAGAGAAGGCTGCAAGGAATGTCAAACTAAGTGAATTTTGTTCAGATCCTGCAATACAAGCTGCCTCACCTAATGCTGTTCATTTTTCTAGATGAAAAGGATTAGTCTCTCAGAGAACTGGATGTGCCATCATAAAAAAGAAGAATCTGTCATATCTTCTAAGTAGCATCACCTCCAACTATTTTTCCTAAACAATACAGTCATCTGCCAGCACACAACTACTATTTTAAAAAGTGAATGAAAAAGTGCAAGTTCAACAAAGAATGAAGTATGCAAATGTACAGTACTAAACTGATTAACACCAACTATTATTGATTTCTTCTGGGCAAATAAATTGTATTTGCTTGGTTCAGAATTCTCCCCCCTCTAGCATGCCTCCTGCCTCACTCTTGTAAGAATTAAGTGGCATACAACCTATAATATTCACACCTAAGTGCAACATTAGGCAAACGTTACTTTAATTTCCACCCCCCACCATATTTTAATTGTTCAGCTCCTGGAATAGCCAAATTGACAATATGTAAATAATAAATTAAGAGCTAAACAATTAAAACATGCAAAAATTTAAAGAGGTTTAATTTGTACATTACTTTTGAAATTTGGAGCTTCATAGTAAGTGTAAATGAAGGTTGAAATGGGTGAGGTAACTCTGTTACTTCATCAATATCTGCATCCAAATGAAAGCAGAAAACCTTTCAATTTCTTCCTGCAGTAAACACCAGATACTGAGTACACATATATTTGGCATTAGCAATAAAGATCTTTGACTACAACCAAGTTAAACTTGTGCTACCAAGCATTTCCTTATTTTCAGAGTGACTGCCTTCTTAACATTGATATTTTGCCAAATAAGGCATGCATACCTGATGAAATTCATTTCATTTTTAAAACTTCAATGCAATTATATTTTCCTATGACTACATACAGAAAGTACGCATTTTACCTATTTCATCAATAAAGATGATGGAAGGTTGAAGCTTCATAGCAAGAGAAAAAACAGCTGCAGCCAGCTTCTGAGACTCCCCGTACCATTTGTCTGTCAGTGTGGAGGGTTGAAGATTAATAAATCGGCAACCTGCTTCCTTTGCTGTAGCTTTGGCAATCAAGGTTTTACCACAGCCTGGAGGGCCGTAGAGAAGTACTCCTAAAAAGCAACACACTGTTAACATTTTATTGCAGCTTGGTTTGACAGACACAGCATGAACACCAACAGAGTCACATTTGCTATGAATAAGATTGCTCCTAAGTGCCTTTGGATACTCAAGATTTGCACTGCCATTCATATATGGCTCCCATACTCAATGAATCCTGAACATGTTACTTTGTCCAGGCTACAATCTTTCTGGTAAAAACAAAAGTGATCTCAATGGAAGAAAAAAGGGAGCAACAGAGGCATAAACTGTCACTAAGATCTGTTCAGCTGAAAGTTAAAGAGCACTGGTTGCATATAGCTTAGCATTTAAAGGTGTATTTGGAAATAAATCCCACTGAGTTCACCAGAAGTTGCTCTCATGTAAATACACATAGCGTTGTGCCTTAGTTTCACCAAGATTCATAGGAAATGGTAGTAATGTTTCAATCTGCATTCTTCTGTTCACATAGAGTAATAGAGGATCCTGCGGCTCTCCAGATATTGCTATACTGGAACTCCCATCAGCCCCGGCCAGCCTGGGGTGATGGGAAATGTAGTCTAGCAACACCTGAAGAAATACAGGTTCTGCAACTCTCAACATAAAGGGTTCTTGCTTTTTGTTAAGGAAACATCTTTTAAACCTTTTGATT
Organism: Podarcis raffonei; assembly: GCF_027172205.1. Taxonomy (NCBI): domain Eukaryota; kingdom Metazoa; phylum Chordata; class Lepidosauria; order Squamata; family Lacertidae; genus Podarcis; species Podarcis raffonei. The sequence continues at coordinate 36,458,583 of NC_070606.1, forward strand.
ACTACTAATTGAATATTTGAAATCTTAGCCCCTGCCTCTCTGGAAGAATATCATGGCAAGGGGCAGAACAATCACTCCACCGGCCAGTGAAAGAACAGCTGCTCTAGTGCCTGCTTTTCTCTTCCTTTCCCATTCTTTTTCCTTTTGTATGTCTATTGGATTACTAGCCTGCAGGAAGGGTCTATCTTACCTTTTAATTTATGTACAATCAGTGCAAGTGTTAATCATAATAATGGCTTGGTAATCATGGCTCATGCCAAAGCTATTAATCAGATTCCTGCTTCGGAAGAAAGAAAATTGTAGTTAAGAGAAGACTTCCCGATTCATTTGCTCACTTGCTCTGAAAATGGGCTCTATGTGTGTGCTTGAAAAGGCTTGTTCATGTCTTCGTTTATTAAGATGAGATACAAGTGTCTGAATGCAGGTGAAATCTACCATGGCCAGTTTCAAGAAAACATCCTCTATGACCTTTCCATACTTACCTTTTGGTGGCTGTAAGAGTCTGGAGTTCTGAAACAGATGTTTCTTCCTGATTGGCAAAATTACTGTGTCCTTCAGGTCTGTAATAACTTCATCTAAACCTGCAATGTCATTCCATGTTACCTGAGGCACAAATACAATATTAAAGAGTCATCATCAAGTAAGAAAACAGTCACATTCTCAGCTAAATAAGTTTATGGCTATCTGTAATTGTGTGTATTCAGATATAGCAGATAAGAGTGGAGCCACAGTAAGATCTGTGGTATTACTTTTTTGATTATCATGTTTTAAGTCAATTTAAGATGCAATCCTAAATCATCTCATTGAACTAAGTGTGGCTAACTTCCGAATAAACATGAATAGGATCACATTATCTGTATTGTACAGATCTGACTGCAATTATAATTAGTTTTGTGATATGCAAAGCAGATTATAGTTGGCCCTGAAGTAAAGTCTCCTGACCCACGTCTTGTTCTGGAAAACATAGAAGATGATTTCCTGCTAGAAAGCAGTCAGGAACACTTGGAAGTTTCCTGAGGAAGACTCTTAATTTATTAGAGTGTAATCCCTGCATGAGTAACAGCAGCTGCATTTTACAAAGTTTTATCCCAAATACTACACTTTACTATCTCCCTGAAGCACCATTTTTCTAAATGAGTAAGAAAAAGTGAGAAAGAGAGATGCTTACGTGCATGCTAAGAGGGTCTACGAGATGTGCAGCAATGCTCATTTCATACTCTGTAAGCTTCACATTTTTCACGCCTATTTGCTTCATTAACTTTTCTGCCTATAAAGAGTTTTTTAAAAAAAGTTAACATTCAGTAACATTACACCGTTCACTTTTTAAAGTTAATAATTTGGAGGTGTGTTGTTACTTGAAAACACAGACAGCCAAAGAATTGAAATTCGAAGATCTTTACACAGAACCGTCAAATTTTTCACCTGTTTGAATGTAGCGTGACTTCACCCCCACCCCTTTTAGTTAAAATGTGACTCCTCTGTTATTTGATAATTGTTCAACAGGTTAAGTAAACAGAACGAGGCCAGTGTCTCAGGGTCTTCCTCTGTGATAAATGAAGGCAAGCCCCAATTGCATTTTACTACTGTTAGAGTAAGGCAGCAGCACAACATCCTATCAAAACATAACAGATTGGGGCAGGAGGGGAAAAAAAGGGGGAGGGACAGCCTTGATGCAAATTTCCATTGCCCTTTTTACGAACAATATTCGAGGGAGATGCTGTGACAAAAAACTCAGCTGACTTTCATGCAGGAATTAAAACAGCAACATACACTATTGGGGGAAATAATATTTCCTCAGCAAAAAACAAAACAAAAACACCTGTGGTTTCAAAAAAGGAACAATGCAACAACCACGTAAGAAGACGAACTGATGCAGGGCAGACGTAAATCAACGCTTGGGTAAGGGATATAGTACAGTGGCAGAGCAAGTGCTTTGTGTGAAGAATGTCCTGGGTTCAATCCCTGGTATCTCCAGGTAGGCCTGGGAAGACTCCTGTATGAAAGGACACTGCCAGTCAGCACACAATGCTAAGATAGATGGATCAATGGTCTGACTCCTCTTCCTATATTTCTAACTAGCCCAGGAGCCTAGGACCATTTATAGCCCTAGGGCTTCACTCACTCATGGCTAGTTGGCCGTAGGCCACATGTCCATGGTGGGTGAAGCCACTTCACACTTACATGTGAATGTGCACACACCTCTTCCTGCTCCTCAGCTGATTTTGTATCAGTTAGATGGTGTGCGTATGCAGGTTCGTGATTTTTTTGTGTGTGGATTAGAGAAAGAGGGAAGTGATTCATGGGAAAGCAGATCAGGCTTCTAGCAAAGGCACTGTGTGCGTGTAAAACTGGCTTCTGCTTTTCCTTCCTTCTTCCGCCTTTAGTGATGCAAATCCAAAAAATGTGGCAAGTACTTTCCAGAAGCTTGAAGGGGGGCAGCAAATCAAATGTGCTCTCGCGTCTCAGACCATGCTGAGCAGCGGGCATAGCAAAAAGTGGCTTGACTGACCTGGTAAAGGGGCGGGGGGGCTGATTGCTTTGCCACCACTTGCTCAGGGCAAATTTGAGGAAATGCCCCATGAAAGTCAAGCTGGAAAGCAGGCAAGTGCCTTACTGCTTACCCTCTTCCTTAAAAATATCCTAGACCAGGGATGTGAAAGGTGAGTGAGAGTAGGTCCAGGCTCCAAACTTCTCAGCTGACAGGTACTGACTTTAAGCTTTGGGAGCTCTAGCAAGAAGTGGAGCGTAACACTGGCAGTCACTTTAAAGCCCTGTTTGTTTGGGCTTGGATTTTCCTTTCTAGCGTGCCTTAATTCACTACAGCACATAGGAAAATTGGTCACTTGACACCACAGTGACATCAGATGATTGACTAGTTTGTACCTCCTCTAAAAATGGCCCACCATTGGCCAGATTCAGTTCCTCACTCCCAGTCTAAATATTAGCAGCCATTAATGACAACATTAAGGATTTAGAAAACGTCCTTGAGCACCTGGCCTTCCCACTTGGCTTTTATGCTCCAAAATGAACATTCTGAATAATTGATATTTAAGAAGAAATATTTTATTATATGCTCCTACCTGTTTCTGAGCTTCTACTTTTTGCTTCCTCGTTGGATCGATTGCATCTACCATCCACTTAATAGTAAAATAGGTCACAGCACCAAATATTGTCAATCGGAAAATTAAACCTACAACTTCATTCCGACTAAGAGGACGAGAGAAGGCTTCAGCATGTACCATTTTGCCTGTTTCACCTACGACAAAAGAAAGGAAAGACAAAGTTCTTATAAAAGGGTGTTTTCATATTGTGTTTAACTGGCAAAGTGGCAAGACTATTGATGTGTCCAGCTCATGCGTCTTTATTCCTACTTGCTATCAAGGAACTGCAGTCATCTGAAGCACTGTTCCCATCTTAAGATATACAGTATTTAAAAACAGTCTATACCACTACAGTCGTACCTTGTTTTGCAACCAGGATCCGTTCTGGAGCCCCGGACACTAGACGAAAAGGACACACGGCAAAGCGCCGCTCTGCGCACTCAGCGGTTTGCGCTTCTGCTCATGCGGCAAACCCGGAAGTAACCCGTTCCGGTACTTCCGGGTTTGCTGCGGATGTTCAACAAAATGGACACTCGATGCGGCAGACTCAAAACGAGGTACCACTGTATGAAGCCTGCAGAATGTCCTCAGCCTTAGATGCACCAAGCAAGAATTACAGCTGCTAAGTTCTGGATACTAGAGGGAATTGCAAACTGCAAACATCACCTGAATTCATAGGCCTTGCACTGTGAAAATGCTGCTTTCTACTACTGCCTTTACAAACAGAGGTGGCAACTAATTTGCATGGGGATTCCATTCCTGGCTCCTGCCTGTGTTGGCTGAGCATACATAAGCCTGCTACACCCCTTGTTCTACCCTTTTCTGGGTCCAAAAGGACTCGTGCATCAGTTGAACACACACAAAATGTTTCAGCCCTTCTTCAGGTACAAACTCTTGCCAGGAGCCAGATCTGATACATGGACCCAGAACTACATAATTTTGGGGACCTGTGGGCATTGCCCTTAGAATGGATCCTCCAGATAAAACATGAGAATGCATTACCTTCATATATGATATTGATACAAAAATGTAATACACCACAGATGGGACAGAGGCAGTACAAAAAAGTCATACAACGTGGATGGAGTTCCAACCAAATCTCACATACATGGAAGGAGCTGAAGACCAAGAAAAACAAAGAAGGCACCTATTAAGAGTCTTTGCTCTCACTTTCCACTCTGCTTCCATACAGCTTACGCTCCAACTAATGATTGCAATTAAAACACATCAATGGCTTCAAGCCGTAGGCTAACCTAGACCCTACTGCAACAGAAGAGAATAACTGGAGAGAGGCACATGGCAGTCAACTTGGTATTTGGGTCAAATTGATTATTTGCCCTGTGGATATATTATGCCTGCATTTCTTACAAGTACTTATTGATCAGAATTATTCATCTATTGTCACTTTACTTCATACCCTGCTCTATGGTCCCCCTTCCCTCCCTGCAACCAACAAGACTGATAATTTTGCATTCTGAACTAATGCAAAGCAATTCCACACAGAGACTGAATCCTGATGCCCAAACATATTTCCTAATCTTAATTCAAACTGAGATTTTGTGTCAACTAAACACAACCTTTTTATCTGTTTCTCATAACATGCGTCATTTCCCCCCCTTTCAACAGTGCTTAATTTACTATAAGCAGAACTTCTGGTACTAAAAATAGCTTTTTTGGTGGAAAATGTCCCCCCCTGTGAAGAGCACCAAAGCCCACAACAAGGATATTTGAGAAGACAGAAGGAAATTTACATTATCCCAGTGTTTCTTCTTACGTTCAAAACAACTGAGTTAACTTAGCTCTAAATGTTTGTCCATAACATAATGGGAATGTCAACAAACAGCTAACTGCCTCTTCTAGCTCTTCAGTGAAAAGGAGAATACTGTAGTTTCATTAAAGTTGAGCCAATTACATCACTCAATATTATATATTGACTTAAAGAGTTACATTTAAGTTTACCAGTCTTAAGTCTTCTCTTTTCTTAAATAGGAACATTTACATAGAAGCAAATACAAATCAAATGTAAGGCCAATAGACTACAAGAGGTACTATTTATCTGCCAGAAAGTGGTCAAGCATCCATAGCTAGTATGCCACATACAGCCAAAAGCTGAAGCCCTCAAGCCATATACAGAATATTATCAATAAGCTGTGGCCTGTCAGGTGCATTGTAGTCACAATTCTTGTTGCCTGCTCAGGGTCGCAAAAATTGGATTCATCAAGAACGTGACAAACCTCACATATCACCAGTGTCCTATGCTGCCAGGCTGCTTAGCTAAGATGTGCCAAGTGCATAGACATTGTATGACATTCTCTACCTGCTTTCTGAGTTTCTTTAAAAAGCTGAGTTAAAAGAGCCAGGACCACAGTACTATTAACCTGCGTTGTGATAGCTCCAACTTCAGTGAGAAGCACTGACATGATGAACAGCACGTTACAACATTTGTAGCACAATTCTAACCCTATCTACTCAGAAGTCCTGCTGAATTCCATGGGACTTATTCCAGGTAAATGGGAGTTAGGACTGCAGCCTTGGACAACTATTTGAACACTCAGAAGAGCAAGGCAGGGAGTGCTATTTGTAAAAAAAAAAAATATTTATATACCATTGTATCATAGAAATATCACAGTGGTTTACAACAATATAAAAATGTTAAACCATACAATAAAATAATAAAAAAGGAAAACAAGTTAAAAGGAAAATAATTAAAAACAAACTTCAGTAGACAATTATGGGGGATGTACTCTTAATTGCCTGCATAGGCCTGACAGGCGTTTAAAAGTTGTTACAAAAGGAGCCCACTGAATTTCCATTGGCAGTGTATTCCACAGGGAGGAAGCAGCATGGCAAAGGCAAAACAGCTTGAACCTGTGCCTAGAAAGCAGAGAACAAGCAGAAGTATGAATGAGCCCTCGGTGGCTAGAAGACCTTTTACTAGCTGCAACTGGTAAACTACCACCACAGTAGTTCTTGTATTAGCTACTTCAAGCCGGGATTACTGCAATGCACTCTATACGGGACCTCCCTCGTGCTTGGACCAGAAGCTTCTATGACTGCAAAATGCTGCAGCAGGATTGCTGAAAGGAATGAGACCATGCATGCATGCATACAACACCTCTCCTCAGAAACCTGCACTGGTTGCCAATTTGGCTACCGGGCCCAGTTTAAGGTGTTGCTATCCGTATATAAATCCCCATAAAAGCTTGGAGCCCGTTTACCAGCAGGGACACCTTACCCCTCCCCCTCTAGCCTGCATGGCCAATGGTCAGGGAGGGTAGGAGTTGTAGCCCAAACTTTCTGGTGTGCACCAGGCTGGGGAAGGCTGCTTGCAAAGCAATACATAGATGCCAAGTGCTCTGAGCGGTATTAACGACACCCGTACAGGTAGCGTTTGTGGAGGGATGCGGAGGGAGGAAATGGAGAAACCAATGCCTGGGGTGACCTTGGGTCAGCGGGAGGAGACTGACCTTAAAGCGGAGTGGGTGGGCTTTGAGCCTGGCAAGCGCACAAAAGGGAAAGCAAGACCACATAAGGGGGGAGGACACAATATATTAATAATCATAATAATCTATTATTGATACCCCGCCCACCTGGCTGGGTTTCCCAGAGACTCGCCTTCCACCCCCCAAAGTCACCCAGGCTCTGAGGCCTCTCGACAGAGCTTGCACAGGAAGGCGCTTGACACGGTCCCGACGAGCCCGAGAAGGAATATGAAAGCGAAAGGAGCAGCCACCGCCGCCGGGCTCCCTCGCGGTGACCTTCCCGCCCGGCTTCCTTTCCCCTTGCAGCGCCTCCTCCTCGGCGCCGGGACAGAGGAGGAGCAGGGCGCGGCGCCCCCAAAGGGGACTGGGCTTGCAGCACGAGGGACACTCACCCCGACCGGCCAGCCAGCCAGCCAGCGACGAGAAAGGAAGGGGCTTCCAGCGGCACCAACAGAAGCAGCAGCAGCAGCCGCCAGTGCCTTGTAGGCCTCGCCTCTTTCCCCGCCTGCGCCAGGGCCGCTTGCGAATTCCCTCCGCTTCTGCCCCGGAGCCTCGTCGCAAAGGTTCCGCTCGAGACGGAAGGGGGAAGAGCTGCCGCTGTGGCAACGGCGAACGGGGATGGTTTCGTTACTAGGACTTCCCCTTCTCTGACTTTGGGCGCGCGCTGCGGGGTGGGGACGCGCATTCTTGAGGCAGGAAGTCAAGAGCCCAGGCTAATAATAATAATGATGATTTTATTATTGGTACCCGGGGCCCATCTGACTGGGTCGCCCCCAGCCACTCTGGGCGGCTTTGCAAAGTGTGTGTGTATATGTGTGTGTGTATGTGTATACAGATACACACACACACACACACACACATATATATATATATATATATATATATATATATAAATTTATACATATATAAAAGACATTACGCGTTAAAAGGCTTCCCTATACAGTACTGTCTCTTCGGATGCAAAGGCAGCACAATCCCAAATATATTTATTGAGTCCTAAGTATCATGGGACTGGCTCCCATGCGGAGCCCCTTCCTGTCCTTGCTTACTTGTCAGTACATCGCAGCGTTCTGGAGGATTAAATGAACCGCAGTCCTGCGCGGTACTCGTTTTTGGGAGGAATTAATGGCAGCACAACTGATATGAAAGTTGGCGGGTGTTTTCCCTGTAGCAAGTTCCTGAGCGTGCATAAAAAAAAATCAAAAAATCATTTTCATCCCGACTTTCCTCCAAGGAGGTTGAGGCTTCCCAAATGGTTCCCCCTTCTCTCCCTCGTTTCATTCTCAGGATACAGTGGCTTCGTGGCCAGTGGCGTAGCGTGGGTTTTCAGCACCCGGGGCAAGGCAAGTAATTTGCGCCCCCTAACCCGTGGATTTGCGCCCCCTAACCCTACAAATCTATGCCTATGAATGATGGTCCCTCTCTCTCTCTCTTTCTCATATTCCAATTGATTCCCATTTCCGCCGATCGATCCCCGAAGCTCTCACCCAGCGAAATTCGTGCGTAATTATGCTTCGGCATCCCTAATCCTGCCGCTTCCACCGGGAAATCATGACGGTGCGTTTCTCCTCTCCAAACTTTCCCCGGCCCTTTGCCGGCCGGTGCAGCCCTTTTGGCTACGAGCTCCCCTCCTTCTCTGCCCGCTTCCGACCCCACCTCCCCGTCCAGCCTCCCTACCTCCTGAAAAAAGGCGCCGGCGCCGAGCAGGACACCCCCCGTGGCCATCGGAGAGAGGCGGGGCCGAGGGAGGCGAGCCAATGGGCGAGGCGGGGCGGGGTAGGTGGCCACGGGGGCGGGCGCTGCCGCAGTCCTTGGGTGGGCAAGGTAGGAGCAGGCGGAGGCTGGCCGGCCGCTCTGACAATAGGGGCGGGCCGAGGGCACGACGCGGCTGGGCCCTCTGGACTCGCGCCCCCCCCAGATGTTGCGCCCGGTGCGGCCGGCACCCCTGGCACCCCCCACGCTACGCCACTGTTCGTGGCTGAATTTGGGATCACACCTGGATTGCTTCAATCCTTAGTCTTCTAACCAGACCTTGTCTGTAACCACTACATCACCACACTGGCACCGATAAGCAGAATTCAGCAGCTGAAGTTCTTACTTTCACTGTACTTCCAAGTTGTGAAAAGCAGTCTCTTTCAGGCAGCTGATGGGAATCATTGGCATTATGGTGGGGATCTGTGGCAACCCTATGTAACCCACACATATTTTCTACTCTGCCTTTTATTAAACAAACAATTTGTTCTTATTATTTTAAAAAAAACATTTTCTTTTAGAGTGTGGTCAGATTTTAAAAGTAGATTATTGGGGTGGGTTTGGTGTTCTTAGTTCATTTCTACATCCTCTAGATTTCAGTGGGATATTCTTAATAAATACAGGTCAGGTGATAAATTGAATGACATGAGGGTATTTTAGAATGAGGCACGGGATCTGATTGCGTAGGAACTGTATGGCTATTGAGTTGAGCTCTAGTTAAATGCTAATTATCAGAAAGTATTTATATTTTTAATAGGATAAGGGTGTGATCCTGTACATGCACACTACAATCTAAGGCTGCAGTTGCTTGTATGTTTTCTCAGAAGTCCTGTTGTGTCTGTGGAGATTACTCTCAGATAAGTGTACACAGGATTGCAACCTTAAATTCCTTTGGACATGTTGGAACTTACTCCTGAGTAATCATGCCTAGGATTCTACTATGAAGAGTGTTACATTATTTTATTGCTTGCCCTGAGAAAAAAACCCCAATTTGGTGAGGTTGGCTAATGTTACAAATCCCCACCCAAATTAAGGAACTGAGGTTGAAAGTGACTTATCTAAATGAGTCATTGTCTGAAATGAGATTAGGTCAAAATTTCCCAGGAGCAATACTAATACTTTACCAACTGGTCTCTAAAAGGAAGTAATTCATTCCTTTTAAGCTTTCGTGGTCTCTCACCCTGACAGTGTACATGATACAAAGATGTCACCCAGGGTGAGTGCTATGTGATTCCAGAAATCCCTATTTTACAGTTGGTTTGCTTTCAAAATATCACAGTTCCAGCAAACAGGTTGGATGACCTTAATTACACAGTATATTGGACAGGCACGACGTTCCAAAATGGAGTTGTATTTTTAACAGTGTGGGGCCCAATAATGAATGAAATTATAAGGACTAATGACATGGATTGGGTTTCGTGAACGTTTCCCACCATTTCTCCACAATCATGAGAGAAAAATAGATTTTCTACAAGAGGTCCACACCATTTGCTGCATGTTTATATATGCAAATATATGGACATTTGTATTTGTAGTTGTTCTACTGTGAACTAGACTCTACCTGGCAATATTGTAGCCTACCTTAAATATATCTTAAGGAAAGATTACAACTACCCATCAGAATAAGATATTATAGAGAAATCTATTTTCATTGAGCTTGCCTAACTTGGTCCTGATTCTCATGGTACCCCACCATCAAAATCTACTTTCAGTCACCTCATTCTTGTCTTAATGTAAGGAGTCTGAGGTGTCACAAACAAATTAGATGAGGGGGGATATGCATATTGTTTTGAGTTTGGGGTAAAGAAAGTAGGCTGTATGGAAGATCCAGCAAGTGTTAAAATATAACCCAGGCTAGCTTCCTGTGTTAAGGTGATATACTGGGTGATGGGCCATTAAAAGAAACAAAGGAAAGCCGCTCTATGTGAGACAGCAAATGGGCGGGACCCCAGCTTGTGGTTAGTTAGAAGAAGGAAGCCAGATTTTGGAGTTGAGAGTTGCAGTGATGTGACCTAGAAGTAAAGCAGCAAGCTGGAGAAAGAGTCAGAGTAATGTTTGATGTCTGTTTGAATCCAAGGCTGCAGCTATGAGAGAAACAAGTCCCTGTTCGGATGCTAATGCTGCGAACCCCTCTATTATAGGCTCCAATTGTATATATGTGTAAATAAACCATGTATTTTAAAAGACACCACAGTCTCCGCTATGCCTTTTTCCTGAAGGAAACATGAACCCTGGATAAGCCCCTGGAATCTCGCACTGCTCAGAGATTGGGGTTGGTGTACAACAATATTAAATGAATGCACTCATGGCAGTGCTTCTACAATCAAAGCATTGTAGCCAACTAGTAGCAAAATCTGAATCATGTCTACTCAGGTCCTACTGAAACCAGTGGGCTTTAGGCAATCAGCGGGGTTCTGGGGGGGGAGGTGCCAGTACTCACCATGAAGTTGTTACACTAAGTGCCACATTTTAAACCAGTGCTTTTCTTCCAGAAAAAAGGTGCAGGTACTGCGTACCCTTGAGTGTCCCCAGGAAAAAATCACTGGGTTTAGGATTGCGGCCTATGTCACATGCAGAATAGTCTCATTGAAATCAGTAGCTTTGACTAACTTAATCAGTGTGTCTAATCTCACTTACCTGGTTACAACTCAGAAAGATTGAACAGCTTTGCTGCCCATATGTACGTGATACAATAAAAGGGAAAAAACAATATTTCAGATATTTCATGCCTTACCGAAAGATTCCATGTTTTTCTAAGTGGTATAATCACGCTGTCTTAACAGTTGAGAAAACTAACTAGTGAATCCCCTCTTCCACCTCCCATTTTCTTGTTTTGGCTCCTCATCCCATCCTTCTTCTTTATTTGCAAATTTAGATTGTTTATGTAGTCACAGTACATTATACCTAATCTACTTCAAGACATTTACACAGTGCATTGAACAGGTTTTAAAAAATCAGCAAGGCCACATGTTAAGGATGTGTGATCTGTACATGCATAATACAATGGTCTTGTGACTACCACACGCATAATAATACAGTAGGTATGGGAGCAACACAGACATAAAACAGTAGTATTTTGAATATCTTTAAAGTTTGACTAATGTGTCAGTCTTCTGCAGAGATACATTGAGCTGAAGCTGATTTTGCTAGCCTTTAATCTGCAGTCTATAAACTAAAATCCTAACTTTATTTGTTTCTAAGACGCATATGCCTCCCTTCAACATAAAGGTTGGTACAGTGGTACCTCGGGTTACATTCGCTTCAGGTTACATACGCTTCAGGTTACAGACTCCGCTAACCCAGAAATAGTGCTTCAGGTTAAGAACTTTGCTTCAGGATGAGAACAGAAATTGTGCTCCAGCGGTGCGGTGGCAGCGGGAGGCCCCATTAGCTAAAGTGGTGCTTCAGGTTAAGTACGGACCTCCGGAACGAATTAAGTACTTAACCCGAGGTACCACTGTAATCAGCTACGTTTTACTCAGAGTATACCCATTGAAATGAATGAATATGGCTAAGTTAGGTCCATTAATTTTAATGGGTCTACTCTGAGTAAAACTTAGTTGAAAAGCACCCAAGGTATTCTCAGGGTGCCTCCCAAGTACAAACAGGCAATACAAGGTTGAAGAATGACCCACAGAATCAATAATAAAAATTGAGCAGTGAGTAAATGTGGCATAAAATTTAACAGTGGCATTCATTATCATCATAGGCCTCACCACAGGAGAGAAAGGGAAGTTCTGTTGCGCAATAGGAAATCCTGACGGGACTTGTTAGAATACTGCCCCATGACTTAATCAGTACTTTCTAGTATGAAAAAGACTGTCTACAGATTTGTGGGTGCTTTGTTTGCCCCCACTTCACTGTCCCTATGGTATAAGTATTTTCCCTCCCAGATTAGTATCAAGTATAACTACTGGGATCAGCTGCAACTGTACCCAATTTTCACACGTGACTTGCTGCCTTATAGACAAACCCTTACATTCTGCAAACCTTTCGTTGGGAGATAACATTCTATGTAGCACCTTGACCTTGTTTTATTGGCCTAAGCTGCTGTTATGCAAGTAGTGGCTTGTGCCAGTGAAGGTGAATTCAATGCTGAGCGAGTTGAGACTGCCCTGCTTCTCTGGAAACTCCAGTCCCTGTGGCTGATGCAGGACTGTGCAGATCTCTACAGCTTCAATGAACCATAAAACCCTGTAAGAGTAGATCCTGCCCTTCTCCAACTTCAACGCTACATTGGTGAAATAGTGGGCTGGGATTGGGGATGAAGCAGTATATCGAATATATTTCCTATAGCTTGGCAAACCTGTTCCAGCATGACAAATAGTTCTTATACAACACTTCCTAAATGTGTCTTCGTTTTTGGGGGGTAGGGGGTGGGGGTAGAATTATCAAATAATACAAGAGCTACACTGTATGACACCAAGCCTCTTAAGTTATGCAGAAACTCTTAACTTTGAAATGACTTTTAAAAAAAACACTGCTGCATTTATCTGAAGGTATTCATGGGGTTTTTTTGCCCCCCTGCTGTCACTGAGAAATATAAGCTTACTGAGATGTTTAAAAGACCTTTGGAGATGTGGAAATGTGGGGTTATATTGGAATATTTCTTACAGTCTCTGCTAACTTTATAACATATAAAATTTTATTGCAACTTTTAATTGAAAGACATTGGAAGGTAGTTACCCATGATCCTTCAATGTGACCTCTGCAGATGTCCATCCGCATTGCTTTGGGGTGAAGTAATGACCACAGTTCTGGGATATATCAGTCATGAAGCAATGATGTGTGGTTTGAAATGTTAATTCTCTAGTCCCATAAAGCAGATTGATAGATGAGGCATAAAATGGTTCCAGATGCTGTGTTTTCCTAACTGTTCAGCTGTGCTCGCTTTCCCTATCTCTATAACCCGGAGCTATGTTATTGTAAGTAGGCCACCTGCAACTTCTGATTTACCTGCATGTGGAAGAATGCCCTTGAATGTATTTGTAAAACAGTATGTCACCACTTCATTTTATTTCTGAGTGGTTGGAAAGCTATGGCAAACTGAACTAGGTAGTAATTATAGAATTATTGCAACACTCTTGCATTAATCCTATTTATATTTATATTCTTTATTACTGTACAAGAAAATCAAGGTGGCATAGATGTCTGCCTCCCCTCTCCAGTGTATCCGTACAACAACCCTGTGAGGTTGGTTAGGCTGAGAGACAATGGCTGGCCAAAGATCAAGTAGTGAAATTAACGGTTGAGTGGGAATTTGTACCCAGATACCCCCAGATCTGAATTTGACACTGTCTGACCACTACAATGTACCAGCTAGTTGCAAATTCGTATGATATATGAATAGCAAACTCGTTCTCCGAGTGTTGATCCTTGACACCATCCAGGTACAAGAGAGAGGTATCAGCAGACTTGTACAAGCCCCAAGATTTGCAGAAACATCCCCCCTTAGAAAAAAAGACCCTAAGGGGGCAGCCCCCCTACCCCAAATATACCAATTCAGTGAGCATGCTCAGTGGCTATGAAATGCCGGTTGTCTGTTGGGTGGGTGGGGAACAGGAAAAGCAGAAGTGTGGGTGGCGGAAGGCACAGCAGATGGGTTTCCTGAGTGGTTTGTGCCCTGAATAGGAGTACTATACAACAACTTTTGTTGCAGATCCCCTTGTTAAAGCTATATATTATGATATGAATATTATGTACAGTATGGGCACAATGCAGCCAAAGTTAAGTCCCATTTATTTAAATAGGAGATTTATAGAACGATCCTATGGGGCTTGTGAAGAGGGAGACCCATGAATGAAAACGTTTGTCCTTGGAAATCTCCCTCTTGCATGTTCAGAACTGCCCTTCACTCTTCTTGCTGTCATGCTGTAATGGCAAAAAGAGGGAATGCTGGATCCCAAAGTCCTCTCAGTCCTGAGAAGGTGAAACAGGGGGCGGAAGTACCAGCTGATTTACTAATTTTCCCTCTCACTGGGACCATTGCAGGGAACATTTTGAGTGAAGGGGGCCCACGGATGCAAAGGGGGAGGGGGGGAGGAAAAACACTGCCTGCTCCCAATTCTATTTCAGATTTGTTAGTGCATCCACCATAACTCTTTCCTCCCCATACCAGGTAGGCTTGCTTAACTCTGACCTTGTAATCATGTGACCTGTCTTTTTTTTACTGAACGTATTGGAAGAAATTTGAAGAATCAGAAGGATGGACTGTTAGTTTACTTGAGCTGCAATAAGATGGAGCTTTCTATGGAGTCCACAGTGTGAACTAGGATAACTACTAGTTAAGCAGCTTTACTAATGAGAGTTGGGCCTTGGCCAACTTTTAGTCTCCTCTTTTCCTTCTGGGATAATTTATACACTGCAGTTTTGAGTCTTGTGACAGACGTGGAATATATAAAATTTAATTCTGTAATAAGCTCCCACAACCTCCCAAAACCAGAGTAGGATATGAAAATCAAAATAAATAAACCTTTATGACTTTTCCATGTTTTAAAAACTCCAAACTAGTCACCTTTACCAAATTTTATGTGGAGCTGCCATTGAAAAGCATGAGGTCCAAAAGATTGCTGTCAGGTTTTTGTCTGGGGCTGTTTGGATAGAGCACATTACTATGCCCCTTTGTAATTTCCATTGATTTTCTGCTTGTTTGGGGGCTTAATTCAAGGTGTCTGGAAAACCCCTGAATGGCCTAGGGACCATATTCTATAAATTCATTCCTGAGAACTCAAGAGATCCTGCACTGGGTTCCACCATTGACTTTGTGAAAGAAGACCATTTCATTTGCCATGTCAGGATTATGGAATACCCTTCTCAAGTAAGCCTTCCTGTTTTGTTCTGCTGTCTTGTTAAGATGTGGCTTTTAACAGGCAGGCTTTTTACTGTTTTTTGGTGGAGACTGATAGATGTTGTTGGACTACCTACCATCCGACCAAGCCTACATACCACTGGTCTACATCTGCTAGACTACATCTGGAGGGCTACTCCTGGCTACTCCATATTACTCCACTAATAATGAAAACACTGGTTTAACTACAGTGGTCTTACTATTGTATGAAAATTGTCAGCCTTGCAGTTTGCAAATGGCAAGCTAATTTCCATTTAATATAGTTTATTATTATGTAATTTTGCACAGTCTTTAGTCTCTTTTGTTGACATTCCCGAAAAGAGAGTTGTGTGACTCATCTTGTCGTGTTCTGTAAAGTGGGTGGGGGAAAATGATGGGGGAGCTGTTACCAAACCAAACAAAAACTGGCTTGGAGGATTCTATTTCATCCCACTTGAGAGGCAAACAGTTCATTATAAAGCTCATACAGCTTTATTATTCCCGGACATTCCACTTTTACGGGACTTTAAATTTACACTGTGCTTTGCAAATACAGATTAAGATGTGTTCTTTACCCTGAAGAGCTTGCTATATAAATAGCTGCTGCTAAAGGTGACTTGTAAGAGAAAATCCTGAGTTGATACAATTTTGCCCCTAGCCAAGTTAATTTTTTTTAAAGGCAAGTATGTGTAGTAAGTCCCTACACTGTACATCTGATTTAATGTTTGTTCTACTGTTTCATGGTTTTGCACCTAATGTCCAGCACAGGCTGAGCTGTTGGATAATAATATATTTAAACTGAGACAAACATTAAGTAGGCCTAGAAATTAAAGCTATTTGCCTTTGTTAATGTGGGTACTGAGACAGATTTCAAGTGGCGAGCTATATAGCCCATTATAGGTCTCTGAAGTATTTGCTTTCTCGCTATACTGTACCTCAGTTTTCTTAACTATCAGTTAACGGTCTTCAGCTGCTGGTTTGGAACATGCTACCTGACATGGCTTGCACTGGTAGCATTGTTCCATCATTTTTGTTTTGGGATTTAGTTTTTATATAGGGAAATAATTGGGAGGTAAAAAGCAGGGAAGACAGGTGTACATAGCAATAATTGGGTTACATATTTTGGCCTAACAGTGATTTTGAAAAGGCTGAAAGGCTGAAGCAAGCGCTAGGAGGTTACTTAACTTTTACATCCTCACTGTAGATGTGCTGAGTTTTTGCAAAGAATGAAAAAAATGTAGCACTTACGCAGATGAGCCAAGCACCTAGTATAGGCCAGTTTCATTCTATTGCAGTAATCATATACAACCATTGAGGAGGATGTGGAGTGCATTCCACCTCCCTCTGAAACCAGCTGGTTGTTTGGAGCTAGTTATAAATGATGTATCAGAACTGCCTTGCTTGAGCTGTGATGTCAACATGCTGTGTTACTGCAAAGAAAATCAGACAGTACGGCTGTGAATAGGGGCTTCCCCTCTTCAAACACTTCAGAAATGTTTGTAGACAAAAATATGCAAATGGAGACACAAGATCTACCCACCGTGGAGGAATGGCAGACGCAAGTGATTGACTACATGGAGATGGCTGAAATGACTGGCAGAATCCGTGACCAGGGAGAAGAATTGATGGAACAGGACTGGAAAAAGTTTAAGGACTATTTACAAAAACACTGCAAAATGTCTGAGTGTTAATATGATGTGGGAAGTGAAGGTAACAGGGTTTGTGGGATCTGGTTAAATGTGAATGAAAAGAAGAATGTTAAAAAGGAGAAGGGGTTACGAACAGAATAATATTATGTCATAGCATATAAGATGAGGAATCGGGCTAAAACAATGAAAAATTGGGACATAATAATTAGAAGAATATAAATTTAAGTATGGTTTAAACAAGGGTTTGCATTTGCTGAAATTGATTGGAATAAAGAGGAACACAAAAAAGGGGGATGTGAGGAGGTCAAGACAGAGGGGTATGGAATTTTGTAAATGTAAGAAAGTGGATTTTTCTTTTTTCTTTTTTTCTGTTTTTTTATTTTTGGTTATATATCTTTGTTTTTCTGTTTTTTATGTGAGCCTCATTTATGGTAATGTTATATTTGAAATGATGAATTTTTTGATTTGTAAAACTTTAATAAACATTTATTTAAAAACAAAACAAAAATATGCAAATGGGACACCAGAGGCCTCATCTGTGACCAGCTTGTTCTGTTCTTGCCCCCTCCTTAGTTCCTGCCCCGTAACGATTCCTTGTTACCAAGGTGAAGCAATCTCCCCCCTCCCAATATTTTCTACCCTTGTGCAATCTGAGGCGTGCATTAAATGTGTCTCTAGAGGCTCCTAGATAGGAAATAACCTTGAAAATGCAAAACCATTTTTAATTAAAGCAGGTACAAATGATTTCAATGCATACACAATTGCACAATTCTCACAGTAAGCATCTGGAGGTAGAGAGGATGTAGGAGAACAATAGATACCAAAGTATACCAACACCTCCCTAGGAATAGCCGAAGTTGCCTTAGAAAAAACAAAATGTGTGTGAGCATGCAATTATTTCCGAAATGTATGGTGATGAAGTTTCCAATTATGTTATGTACACGCCACAGCAATTTCACACGATATGTTCAAGGCACAGAAGTTGGAGTTGGATCTTCTCTTTGAACCTGTTATTACATGTAGCATCTACATGCAGTTCTCAAGAGCTTAAGTTCGTGGGCTTTCCCAAAAAATATTCTTAGAACTCTACTTACAAGTCCAATAAAGTTGGACTGTGAGCGAACTCAAATGTTATTGTCTAAACAATTCCTTTATAGCAATGATGTTTTGACGACAGTAAGAATGGACTTGGGGTATTAGCGCAATAATAAAGACTAGCTCAGAATAGCTATTCTCCTCACGAGAACATAATGCTATGAGTTTGTGGGTGCCAGACATCTATAATACATGGATCCAGGAAGTGTTAGAATTTAATCAGGGCTTGGGATGTTAAACTGGATGACAGACCTTTTAAATCCCTGTATCCAAAAGTGCTAAAAATATAAACCAGGCAAGCTTCAGGCAATCTCCTAATGATGGGCCATTAAGAAAAGAGCAAAGGAAAAGTGATAGGCCATTAAGAGAGCAAAGGAGAGGGGGACTCTGTGCTAGACACCAAATGAGTAGGGCCCTTCCTCCAGCTTTTAAATAGCGAAAACAACAAGGTCAGAGTTGAGAGTTGGCTGTAATGTGACCCAAAGGAAAAAAAGGTTGCTGGCTGATGAAGGCAGAGAGCGCTGTGGCTGAATGCAAGGCTGCGACTATGGGAGAAACAAGACCCTTCTGAGGTGTTAATGCTGTGAACCCCTCCATTGCAGGCTTGGGCTGAATATATATGTAAATAAACCACATAACATAAAGACACCACAGTCTCCACTATGCCTCATTTCCAAAAGGAAACATGCACCCCGTGTAAGCATGGAACCTGGAATGCCTGGAATCCTGCACCGTTCGGGGATTGGAGTGGTGTGCAGCAATATTGTTGTCATACAAAGCAGTCTCATGGCATGGCATTCATAAATGGTGTAGCATCAACTTAAATATCTACTGTCC
Organism: Podarcis raffonei; assembly: GCF_027172205.1. Lineage (NCBI taxonomy): Eukaryota > Metazoa > Chordata > Lepidosauria > Squamata > Lacertidae > Podarcis > Podarcis raffonei. The sequence continues at coordinate 36,477,325 of NC_070606.1, forward strand.
TAAAGGTTTCTCCTTCATTCTAAAGTGAAATAAGTCTGTGAAAGTAGTTACAATGAGATAGCTACTAATGTGCAAAATAAGGAAATAGATGCAATTCCACTTGTTTTGTTTAGGAAACCACTGTGTTCTCCCCCTTTTATCAGAGCCCCAAGTGGAGTGGATTCCATAAGCAAACTATTAGCTGGTAGGAAGTTGCAACCATTATTATAAATGAATAAAATACATTTCTACATCTTTTGAAGAAAGGGGAGAAATCACAATCTTCATTACACTCTTGATGTGAGTTTAGTAATAAAAATGGTAGGATAGTAATCAGGGTTTAAAAATAGTGCATGTTCTCTAGAGTGTTCTGTGAACCCTTTTAGAAGCACCTTAGCCTTTTTAAAATTCAAGTTAGTTTAAAAGCTTTCTAGGGATGTTTGATGAGGGAGTTCCTGGAAGGGAAGTAGGAAAACTAAAGTGTGCATATTAATGGTTCACAGCCACAGGTTATAACAGAATAACTAAAACGAGTAAAATCCAAGTGCTCATACTTTCTCATGATAGAAAGATACATTAAAATTCACTAAAGGCAGGAAAATTACCAAAGAACTAGCCAGGCCACCAGAGCACCAAGGCATGAGACAACCACTTAAGACAGGAACGCTGCAGAAAAGCTAATGAAGTCTCCCCATCTGTCCTCACAAAGGGAGATGGTGAAGGACCATCAGCTGAAAAATGTTCATCAGCCTGAGGGGGGGAAAAGACTGTAAACTGATGCAAAGCAAAGTACTGTACAGTGCTGTAAAAGACACAAGATCTAGTTTGCTAAAAATTATCGCTTGGCAACCCTCAATCTGCAGCATGTGCAAGATAAAATTCCTCATAATACCATGGAATCCTAAGGAACTGATAAATATTTTAATGCCTTCTCTAGTCCACATAATGAAGAACATTTTTAAAGGTTGGGAAAGCAGAGGTGTGTGATCAGTTTTGCTTTTCGCTGTTGTTTGGCTTTGAGTATTTCCCCACCCCTTCGTGCAAGCACTGAAGCATAGCTTGGGTGCCCTAACAAGAGGTGGGTGGGGCCGACTGGGCCGGTGGCCCTGGGAATTTTGAGGAGCAGGACAGCGGCGGGGTGAGGGCGGGCGTTGTGTGCGCTCATTGCAACTGCGGTTTCCTCTTCCAAGGCAATAGGTGGCGCAGCAGCCCTGGCGACCGCTGCATCCGTTTCTTGCCATGCTTCGCTGTTAAAGACCAAGCTCAGACGGAAGCCATGGAGCGAAGGGTGGCTGCTGATAGTTCGCGCTGCGTTGCAGCCACCTGGGGGCCACCGCGTTCAGGGCTGCTCTTGGCACTTCCCTGTATTCGCCCCGCTGCTTTTGATCACTACTTGCTCTTGCACGATCGCCCCGACTCGCCTGGCCTGTCTCCTCTTTTCCTGCAGCCACTTGTAACCAGGACGACTTTACTGTCAGTTTGTTGAGCGCCGAGTGACATCAGCAACTAGGCACGCAAAGCCACGAAAGGCAACCCTTCCCTGTTAAAAGTTTACAGGTGTCTACAGGACTGAGAAAGAACACTTTATTTTTTAAAGATCCAGCACCACGCAGGAGGCTAAGAGCCACATTGTAAGGATCCAACGCTCAGCTTTGCACATAATACGCCCCGGCTGAAAGGACGACGCAGCCACCCATTTCGCCCACCGCTTTCTATCGAATAATGCTGCTGAAGGAACCAGATTTCCAAGGCCCAGTCTGTTAATTTTACCAACATTAAAGCACACACACGCACATATCTGCAGACGTTATCAGGCGATAACCGTTGCAAACTTGCACCTGCTGATTTCTACAAAAACCAAACTACTGCAAAAAGCGCAAGAGCAGGCGAGGTCAGGCTACCCCCCCCCCCAGTCACTTTGGCTACCATATTTGCAAACGGCCCGGACTTCAGCGACAAGATTTGCAACGGCCAACGTCTAATATCTCCAGTCCCTGTTACTAAAGTACAAAAAACCTGAACACTTAAGAAGAAGAAAAAAAGCCCCGTCGCTGCATAGGAGCGCGGTCGAGGCTGGCAGCAGCGGTGGTTAGGGAGACAGGGAAGCGGGAAGTCCCCCCGCTCCTAGCGCTCGTCACGTGACTCCGCAGGGAATTAGCCCGTCATTGAAATGAGGCGATAGTCTATTGTATCCTTCCGCCACTCAGTACGTGTGTGTGTGTGTGTGTGCGCGCGCGCGCGCGCTCTCCCTGTTCCTCCCCACCCCCTTTGATCGGTTATGTCTCGGCCAGACCCTTCCGTGTGAGAAGAGCCAAACCTCCTCTCGTTAGGCTCTATAAGGAACCCGGACGGCGGCGGTAGGGGGAGGGGGTTGCTACTTGGCCAGAGCGCGCAGCGAGCTCGCTGGAGCCGAGGAGGCGGTGATGTGGCGGTGGAGAACTAATTTTTTCGTACGCGGCGGCAGCAACGGCGGAAGGACCTAAGCGAGGAGTGGTGCCGTAGCTCCGATTCTCTCTTTCTCTCTCTCACTCTGAGTCTCCCCCCACCCGCTTCTTTCCCCCTCTCTCGCTGCCGTTCCCTCTTCTCCCTTCCCCCCTCCCTGCTTCCCTTCCCTCATTCTCCTCCTCCTCCACCCCCCTCCTCTCGGAAACTGCAGCCATGATGGCAGTTTGAAGCTCAGGCGGTTGGCGCTGGGGCTCGGGAGCCACAGCCCAACGGCCGGGGAACGGTCGGAGGAACTGACGGCAGTGACGCTCGTGGAAGCCGGGCGCGCGGCGGAGACGGCAGCAGCAGCAGCGGCGACGACGACGACGACGCGGGAGCGGCGGTGTGAGGGGGGGGGGGTGGCGCTCGCTCGCGGTGACAGAGATCTGGCGCTGAGGCGACGAGGGAGCGCGCTCGCCCCGATGGACTGAGGGAGAAGGAACTATAACGTCGGCGGCAGCAGAGAAAAGGAAAATGACACGGGGCAGCCTCCAGCCCCGCGCGCCCCTCAGGACCTGAGCTTGCTCTTTCCCTCTCCGCTTCCCTCCCTCCCTCCCTCCAGGCCCAGCCGCCTCCCCCTCCCTTTCCTTCCCCCCCTTTCCCCGCCTGCTGCCCCCCCACCGGAGGTGCGAGCCAAAGGAGCACCGAAACTTTCAAGCCGGCCGCCTTCCGCGGAAAAGCCTCAGCCTGCTCGCCCGCCCGCCCGCCCGGCCCCGGTTCACGCGGGGTGCGGTGCTCGGCGGGGGGCGCGGAGAGAAGGAAGCCAGCCGGGGGCCCAGAGCCCCTCCGCGGCCGCGGAGCTGCTGTCACCGTTTGTGCTGGAGCGCCGCCGTTCGAGCGAGAGGGAAAGGGAGCGCGGCGGCGGCGGCGGCGGTTCCTCTTTCTCGCCCAGCAGCAGCAGCGCTAAGGAGACTCGGGGCCCCATTTCTCCCCCTCCGCCGCCGCGCTCAAGGTATAGCCTGCCTGAGCTGAGGGGAGCCGCGCCAGTGGCGGGAGCTGCAGCAGCGGCAGGAGGACTTTCCTTGCAGCAGCAGCCGCCGCCGCCGCCTTCTGGCCAGGGCCCTTGTGCCGCTGCGGGGCCTTCGCCTGAATTGCCGCCGCAACCAGCAGCAGCGGGCCCTGTCCGCGGTGCCGCCGTCCTCGCAGCGCCCGAAGAAGGAGCAGCAGCAGCAGCAGCATCGCTTTCCAGCCGCCGCCGCGGCCGCCCTCTTCATCACCGGCGGCGGGGAGAGGTGGGGGAACAGCCTCCTCCGCCGAGGCTCCGAGCCATCTGCGCCCTGCAGCCGCCGCCGTGCCTATCCGCGCTGTTCCTGAGCGGCTCCCGGCTCCCAGACATGACCGCCATCATCAAAGAGATCGTCAGCAGGAACAAAAGGCGATACCAGGAGGATGGCTTCGATTTAGACCTGACCTGTATCCCAAATTTTGAGCAGGCCTAGCCTGGCTGGGCCGGGGACGCTTTTCATTTTTTCTTCTTCCTTAGGGGAGGTGGAACCCATATGTCTTAAATTCCCCCCACCCTCCCTGTACTCCCCACCCCCACCCTCAGTCAAAGGGAGACCTGTGTCCCCCTGTCCCTCATCGCTTTCTCTCTCCCCATTAGGTAATACTTTCTTTCAAAAAAGCTGCTGTGATTCCCCCCTCGCCTCGCGTCCCCTCCCCCCCTCGCTGATTTGCAGCAGCTAGAATCTGGCAGGCTCAGGCCTAGGCCTGGCACTAAAAGGCAGAGATGAAATTCAAGTGGAAAGCAGTAGTGCACATACAGCTGTTGCATCAGAATTATGCAGCGATTATCTAGCATGTTTCTTTCAGTGTCTTTTGTATAATGCGATACATGGTGTAGTGCAATCTAGGATTGCAGCTTCGTCTGTTTAAGACTTTACCAGTTACAGTGACAAAGATCTGGTTGGTTAGTTTGTAATGCCTTTTGTCTTCTGGAAAATGCTCCTTTTTGGAGTAAAGAAAATGCACACTGAGTCAATTTACAGTACTTAGTGTTGTTCCTTTTCTTGCCTGTAGAATGAGTAGATTGAGGGTTGTTCATAAGTTGCAATTTTTGTGTTTTATCATAGCTAGTAAAATAAGACTCCTAAATGATAATGCCTCATAGATTAATGCTTATTTATATGTTTTAAAGTATGATTGCAAAGAGTATTAGTGGTCATTTGGAATAAAATTATTGTGTGGCATTTTTTAACATGCATTTAATGTGGGGTGTTACGTCCTACTTAAAAATACCTAATAAGATTCAGACTATTACTGCAGTAACTATTTTCTGTTAAAGTATTGGTGTGGTTGATGTACCCATGGTTGACGGCAGCATCACTTTAAATACATAGGGATGAGAAGACAATTTTCTATAACAGTCCTAAAATACTGCATTGATAATATGACCCCAAAGCAGTTAGAACTGGGAAGTTGGTTCTTAACAAAACTTTCATCCAATAGTTTATGTTGCATCTTCAAATGCCTACATTGTTTAACATTGTGAATTCTTTCACCTCCCCCAATAGAAACAGCATGTTATAGGGAAGTGATTCTGTGTTAAATTGTAGCTTAGTAAATTTGAGAAACAATGAAAGTGGGAACACTTTTTCAGTATAGTATGCCAGCATTAGGCTAATATCTCTTCAGAAGGAATACTGATGAGATAGGTGGTTTTATGGGGTGGGAGGCTGCTAAATTTGTAAAGATTTTGTATTGAGAAGCTCTGTGGTCTTACTCTAGATTTCTCTAATTGGAATCTCAAGTGTTCAGAACTGCTTACCAAACGGTTTGTTACATCTGCTTAACCCTTTGGTGGTTTTTCTAATCTTTTGAATGTTAGGTATTCTTAATTGGTGAAAGATACATATTCTTATAATAAAATATTCGTTTAAGCAACAAAACTTAATTTTTTTTTATTAGCTCAAATTACATTCCATCTTTCAATTAGTTTACCACATTTGCAGTACTTGTGTATGTTTCCTCAGAAGTACGGCTATGTTCAGTGGGCTTACTGCCAGGTAAATATGTATAGTATATTTGTGCTGCTGATATTGTAGCAAGCAATTCACACTGCATGAAAGTGATAACTTAATTATATCACTGATCATTTTAAATATATGAATAATAGAGCTGCTTTTACATGGTAAGATTTTTGATCATAGAGCAAGAAAATTCAAATTATCTTGCCACTGGTGTTTCTGCTAACAGCATTAAAAATATTTAAAAATGAAAACTAGTTAGTTCTTATTCCAATACATAATTGAAAGACAGCTCTTTTAACTCACAGTTGGACAGTGTGTGTGAAGTTGTAACACGGAGAATCCAAAGGTTAAATATTTGATACTGGAACAGTAAAGTGTCACCAGTGTATTGGAGAATCCTCCAGCCATTTAGTAAGTTGAAATCTCTTCACACATCACAAGGTTAAAATGAATCTCTTAGGCCAGGCACAGGCAGAAGTTAGATCAGAATCTACTGATAGATACTCTTGATCTACTGCAATAATCCAAAGATCTGAGTCTCCAATTGTTTAACAATAAGAACAACAAAGTGCCCCCCTCCCCAAATAAGTTGCTGACATAAGCAAACTTTTGGGTAACCAAGAATAGATTTTTGTAGGAAGTAACTGAACTCATTTTTGGTTCTTTTGGTCAGTAGCTGCTCAGAGACATCCTTTTCTTTAATTCTAAGTGAATGTCTTTTGTACCTGGCTCTAGTTGTTGGGTCTTGGAGTTAAGGTAAAAAATAAGTAGAGTCTGCAAACCTGAGGTCTGTCCACCACTGTCTTAGGCTGCAATATTAGCAACATTTCTTAGAGCTTGAGGTTGCAAACTTATCCCTGGGAATAAGCTTCGCTGAACACAGATTGCTTCCAAGGAAATATGTATAGTGTTATGTTGCATGTCCCATTGAACTTAGATGGGGTTATTTCTGAGAAAACATACCTATGGCTGTGCTGTTACACAAACAAAAATAATCCAAACCATTTGTTAAGCCAATAGATTTTAAATTAAATCAAATAATATATAGAAACAACCTATTGGTAAGCATAGAAGTATTGGACAAGGAATTTCTTAGTCATATATACAAAAAGCAATAAATGAAAATACCTATTTCAGAATTACTCCTCTGGAATCAATTACCTAAGGATTGTAGTTGTGCTGTGGCATGGGTATTTCTTCCTCAGATGTAGCCTGGAAATATTTCGCTTCTTCCATTTGTAGAAAATTGTACTTCCTACTTAACTTGATGAGACAAGTAATTATATGTCCTGTTCGCTAATATGAAAGACAGTGTACATGATCAAACAGAAGTTAGTTGCAGCTAATTGCAATCCTGTTCATACTTGGTTGAGCTTGTTTAAACTTGGGGAGACTTTACTTTTGAGTATACATGCTTAGAATTACGTATTGTAAATCCTCTTCCATTGCTTTCAGTGGAATGTAATACCTAATGTAATGGGGCTTACTCCCAGGTAAGTGGGCTTGGGAGACTTCAGTCCTAAACTCACGTACCTGTGAATAAGTCTCATTGAATTAAATAGAGCTTACTTCAGAGTAGATATGATTAAGGCAGTGCTGTAGTTTGGATTTTGTAAATTTAGTTACCTAACTTTAATGAAAACAGAACGGGACGTTTTGATTTCTCAGACATAACTTCGTATATTTTAAATTCTGTCTCTGTAGTATATCTGTCTTTTCATGCTCTCTTTTTAGGAGGAGCATTGTTATCAAAATCTAAATTGCTGTACACTTCAAATACCCGATAAATGGAGTAATTGTGGATATTTTCATGGAAGTAAGATCTTCTGTGTTCAATGCAGTTTACATGTCCATGTGTTTAGGACTGCAGCCTAATATAGGTAGAATTTCTAATCTGAAAGATTGCATGCTTTTTTAAAATTAGCTGTTACTCTGTATATGATTACAATGTAAGTCATAGTATGTGAATAAGAGTGGATATTTGATCCTGAAAGAGGTAGTAGAGTTTACCTTAATTTCCTTAAGATTTACATTTTATTTGCAAAAGGTGTAATTACTCTACTTTGCCAATTTGAAAGTCATTAAAATAGATAGTTAATAGATTCTCTTATTGTGTGTACGTGTGAGATCATATAGTTTTGGTACATAGTGGTAAATTTAAATACCTGATTGATTCTTGTTGTAGTTCCTTTGAGTTTTCCTCGGTTCTTTCAAGTGATGTGGAATGGCATCCCCTTCAGCTGGAATTACTTAACTTGTGTTTTAGAAAGTTGTATATAGAATGTGCAGATTTGTAAAGTTATACAAGTTAAACATGAAGTTAACAATTAACAAGTGTTACTGTGTACACAGTTTAAGTCTCAACTTTTGGTCCTCTTTTTGTCAGTAATAGTTGTAGTACAAGCAGTACCTATATGATCTGTGTTTTAGTAGAAACTTTGAAATGGTGAGTAACCTATACATTAATTTGCACTGAAAATGGCATTGAATTTTTTCCTGATTGTGACTTTGTGAGTGTGTATAAGTTAGGCCATTGCTCTGCCTAGATTAATATTGCTTGTTTGGACTGGCAGTGGCACCCCATGACCTCAGAAAGGTGTTTCTCAGCCTTACTGTTGAATACGCCTTTTAATTGGAGTTCTAGGTTTTGAACTTTGGGCCTTTATGAATGCAAAATGTGCTATCTTCTGATGCTTGTGCATCCGTCTTTATAAACTTACTTCAAACTGCTTTTTAAAGTACCTCCTCCCATATTGAGGATAGATTAATCAGAGGCTTTATCTTACACGTAGGAGAAACAATGCATTTTTACAGCAATATTTTAAATCTCTTTAGATTCTGAACTGTGTTACAAATTACACATTTAATATCTGTAATTTACAAGTCAATCTGTGCACTCATAAGCATCTTCAGCATCTGTCAAGTAGCATGGAAAACACCACTTTCTTTCCTTCCTGGTGGGTAAGGAGTACACTTCCCATGTCCCACTGAAAATAATTTTTTGGCATCTACAGTTTATTTTCACTAATTCTGACACAAAACCACTATTTCATAGTAATGATGCATATAATGGATACCTATAAATATCATGGTTTTCAGATATTGCATAGAAGTGCTTTAAAGGTGAGTCTACCCCAGGATTTCCCTATACCCATATTCCTAAGAGTTTAGGAATAAAATAAACATTTTAGTTTGCAAATGTCCAGATTATGGTGTGCAGAAAGTAGAATGGCTTACTCTGTCAGTAGTGTCCCTTGTTAACACAAGTGTTTCAAAGATGGAAAATTCGTAGAAATTCAGGGTGTTAACTGCACATTTTCATTTGCTGTCTTGGGTCTCAAATAATATTTTACCTGCTTTGAGGTGAGCCAAGTACCACACAAAGTAGATGGTAATCTGCAATGGAGTGTACCTTGTCAGTTGGATTATATAACACAAACACATCATCTCTAGTAATACTTTCATACTTTTTTAATTTAGTGAATATAATGCAGGCTTCTGGGAGACTGTTTCTCTATCTGGACTTCTTTCTGCCTCTGGGAATGCTCAGTGGCTTACTGTAGTTTTCCAGAGAGATGGAACTCCCTTGACTTTGTCTCTGTTTTTTCAGCGTAGGTTCAACAGGTAGTTACTCCCCCCCTCCAGTAGCAAAGCTTTCCATTTGAATTGACTGTTGGTCATGCAGTCTTGATAGGTGCATTTTGAGTGGTTGAGTGGTTGATTCTCATGTTTTTTTAGCCTTTAGAGACAGATCCTGCTTTTTGTCTTGGGAGTTTCGCTTCCCTCTGCATCATGAATGGTATGGGTTTAGCCGGTTGCATCCTACCACAAAAGGCAAAATCAAAATGGCAACACTGCTGCTGTGCAGCTATGAACTGCCTTTTGGCTATAGTTGGCCAGCTGATTTAATAGGATTTTGTTTAACTTCAATAAGATTGTTTAACTTTTGCATTTGTGAAGATCATGAAATATTATTCTTAGTATGACAATTTTATCTTGCTTAAAGTGTTCAAAATATTAAGGCCAATGATGAATGTAAATCAACTTATAAGTGTTGGTATTGTGGATTTAGGTTGGACCAGCCTAAAATGTAATTCCTGTGTAAAACGGATCCAGAAATAACCTGCCTTTTTATTGGACTGGCTAAATTGAATGTATGTTTCTGTCAATACTTGGCTATACTTTAGCAGTATAGAGTAGTATATAATCTGAGATTAGGCTGAGAGAAAGACTTGCCCAAGGTCACCTAGTGACTTTTTTGAGTAAGAGATCTGAAGCTATGTCTTCTCTCCTGTAAGTCAAATATCCTTGCCACTAACTATACCACAATGACTTTTGTGATTGCAGTATGTCTTTTCTGACAGATAGGGTGCTATACAATCTGTTCCAGAATGAAAGGCAGGGTTTGAATGGAAGCAGTGTTTGGAAGACCTTTCCACTTTTGATGCTTATTTCCATGTATGCACTTGCACTTTCTTATGACAGGGACTTGAAATAGAAGACACAAGATTGCAGCATGGAGTGCTCCCATTCAGGGTGTCAGCCAACCACCATGCTCTTTCTAGCCTACCGCTAGGATTTGTATTCCCCCCCCCCGCAACAGTCAGTCTGCACTCTATAGCTGCTGAGCATGCTCAGTCGTTGTCCTGATTTTTGAGTACCCCCACCTTGTTGTTGTTGTTGTTTAGTCGTTTAGTCGTGTCCGACTCTTCGTGACCCCATGGACCAGGGCACGCCAGGCACCTCTGTCCTCCACTACCTCCCGCAGTTTGGTCAAACTCATGCTGGTAACCTCGAAAACGCTATCCAACCATCTCATCCTCTGTCGCCCCCTTCTCCTTGTGCCCTCCATCTTTCCCAGCATCAGTGTCTTCTCCAGGGAGTCTTCTCTTCTCATGAGGTGGCCAAAGTACTGGAGCCTCAGCTTCACGATCTGTCCTTCCAGTGAGCACTCAGGGCTGATTTCATTAAGAATGGATGCGTTTGATCTTCTTGCAGTCCATGGGACTCTCAAGAGTCTTCTCCAGCACCATAATTCAAAAGCATCAATTCTTCGGCGATCAGCCTTCTTTATGGTCCAGCTCTCACTTCCATACATCACTACTGGGAAAACCATGGCTTTAACTATACGGACCTTTGTTGGTAAGGTGACGTCTCTACTTCTCAAGATGCTGTCTAGGCCTGTCATTGCCCTTCTCCCAAGAAGCAGGCGTCTTTTAATTTCGTGGCTGCTGTCACCATCTGCAGTGATCATGGAGCCCAAGAAAGTAAAATCTCTCACTGCCTCCATTTCTTCCCCTTCTATTTGCCAGGAGGTGATGGGACCAGTGGCCATGATCTTCGTTTTTTTGATGTTGAGCCTCAGACCATATTTTGCGCTCTCCTCTTTCACCCTCATTAAAAGGTTCTTTAATTCCTCCTCACTTTCTGCCATCAAGGTTGTGTCATCTGCATATCTGAGGTTGTTGATATTTCTTCCGGCAATCTTAATTCCAGCTTGGGATTCATCCAGCCCAGCCTTTCGCATGATGTATTCTGCGTATAAATTAAATAAGCAGGGAGACAAAATACAGCCTTGTCGTACGCCTTTCCCAATTTTGAACCAATCAGTTGTTCCATATCCAGTTCTAACTGTAGCTTCTTGTCCCACATAGAGATTTCTCAGGAGACAGATGAGGTGATCAGGCACTCCCATTTCTTTAAGAACTTGCCATAGTTTGCTGTGGTCGACACAGTCAAAGGCTTTTGCATAGTCAATGAAGCAGAAGTAGATGTCTTTCTGGAACTCTCTAGCTTTCTCCATAATCCAGCGCATGTTTGCAATTTGGTCTCTGGTTCCTCTGCCTCTTCTAAATCCAGCTTGCACTTCTGGGAGTTCTCGATCCACATACTGCTTGAGCCTTCCTTGTAGAATTTTAAGCATAACCTTGCTAGCGTGTGAAATGAGTGCAATTGTGCGGTAGTTGGAGCATTCTTTGGCACTGCCCTTCTTTGGGATTGGGATGTAGACTGATCTTCTCCAATCTTCTGGCCACTGCTGAGTTTTCCAAATTTGCTGGCATATTGAGTGTAACACCTTAATAGCATCATCTTTTAAAATTTTAAATAGTTCAGCTGGAATACCATCACTTCCACTGGCCTTGTTATTTGCAGTGCTTTCTAAGGCCCATTTGACTTCACTTTCCCGGATGTCTGGCTCAAGGTCAGCAACCACACTACCTGGGGTGTACGAGACATCCATATCTTTCTGGTATAATTCCTCTGTGTATTCTTGCCACCTCTTCTTGATGTCTTCTGCTTCTGTTAGGTCCTTACCACTTTTGTCCTTTATTATCACCTTAGGGATTTCCTAATTTGCTTTTACTTCTACATAACTTGGTTTCCCCCCAAGCCTGTTGATGCATCTCTCTGGAGTTTGTATGATCCTGTTTTTGCTATGTAAGGATATTCACTTTGAGAACTGGATTCATTCTGTGTTTGTGCGCACAGAGATAGACGCATACATATATGTCTTAAAACAAAATGCTTCAGATTGTAGATTTTTAGCTGCTCCATTTGTAAGATATATCTAACTTAAAATACAGTGTTTCTCTCTCTCTCTCTCTCTCTCTCTCTCTCTCTGTGTGTGTGTGTGTGTGTATTAAGCAAGTATGTGATGTACATGAACAATATTGGTTCTGTAGATGAAGTTTCATCCAGAAGGGGTACACTGGTAAAGGCATTAGTTTTGTGGTGCCAAAGAAAATGGGGTGGGGAAGAAGAGTTCTGAATAGCAGAACCTTCCCATTTCTCCAGTGGTTGGGCAAACAAGGCTAAATAATGTTTCTAATCTGTACACTTCCTCTCAGAAAGGATGCGTCGTTTTCATAAAGTTCGACACTATGTACAATGTGCATTTACTCTTGGCAGCAAAGAAACCAGAAATAATTCTATTGTAAATCTGATATTTATCTGCATTTCCCACTAGTTCCTGAAAACTGCTGAATGCCTTTCCTATGGGCTTTGTGCTTAGCAACACTGGTCAGTGCAAATTAAGCACAGTTTCTCTTAATATTATGTGACTTGGCCCCCACTAACACGGTTCTTGCAGAAGTATGTCATGTAGTCTTCTAACTGTAAGCTAACATAGCTTACAGAAGCATTGTGTCCCTTGGTATTCCTGCAGTGTATGGGTCCTTTGCTCACATTTTTTGTTGTATATTGTTACTAATACCTAAAAAGCAGTGGGGTTAAATACTTTAAAAAGGTACGGTAGTTTCAGTGCTATTTGAACAAAATTGTTTAGTTTGTCAGCAGCTGCACTTTGGAACTCCCTGCCTATTGAGATAAAGCAGGCACCTTCACCATACTCTTTGGCACCTGCTAATAGCATTCCTGTTTAGACAAGGCTACTAAAATGCTTAGAAAGTTGAGATAATTTTAATCTGTTTTATTACTTTAACTTTTGTAGGTTTTAATGTAGGGTTGTAATTTTTTTCTTGATTTTACAGTTTTGTTTTCTGTAAAGCGCTTTGAGATTTTTTATAATCATACATGTATAAATTTTTATGGAATGAATAAGTAAGTAAAATAAATAAATTGATTCCTTTGGTGCAATGAATACAGTCATCCCATGCCATATATTGGTATGTGAAAGCTGTTACTCATTTTTTATGCTTCTAATCCTCCTGGATTTTTATGAATTTGGTAATGTTCATATGACCCAATATAACAAGTTTCACGTAAAATGGGAATTTTATTCTTCTGCCATAGAAAAACCATTATGGGGGCCCCTGCTCCCTGGACAGGCTTTTTTAATGGGTAGATGCAGAATATGCATGAAATGTTTTTTCTGCTATGAAATAAATTAAGTCGGGTCATAAATGTTCTGAAAGTTGCGCCAGATGTTCATTGGGAAAAGAGCAGTGTTATAGTTTAAGACCATATATTTGACATCCTCAGTGGATTGTATTTTTTTGGATTAAAAAAAATGCTTCTGTACCTATCTCAAGAACAATAATGATAGAATACAGTAATATTTTAATGCAGAAAAGTTTCCTTGTGGTAGTGCATATTTTTAGGGAAAGTAGTGATGACTCTGAAAAAAATATGCAAAAGGAATAATGAGTTATAAAATAGTTCTGGTTTGGCTTAAAAAGTGTATTTTTCCTGGCAGGCATTTTTTTTCTTTTTGCATGTGTGTGTTATGCACATATATATGAGTTATATGAGCTGCTTTGGTAAATATTCTAATGATACAGTTCAGTAACTTTAAGAAGACTTTATTGAAAATTCAGAGAAATGCCATTTTTGCAGTAAGAATCCATTACTATTTTGCTGTTTGTTTTAACAGGCCATTTGTGTGTTCCCCAACTAAATGAAAATGAGTCCTTAGTCTCTAGCAAATTTAAAATCCTTACATTGATAGGGCGACAGTAGAATAAAAACACCTACAAGGGTGTTTTATTATGTCTTATTCACATGATGTATGCATAGAACTTTCCAACTGAGTGATTTTCAAAACAAGTAATGCCCAGAACTTTTTCCTCCCAGAAGTTGGTGTTTACATGCATGGACTAATGTTCTGGAATTTGATCTTTAAGGTTTTTAAGAATTTAGATTGAAATCTATACATGCACACTTGGGTATAAATATCAATGAACTCAATGAGATTTACTGCCAAGTAAGTCTGCCATAAGATGTATTAGTTCAGTTAGAAAGTGGTGGTTCCTAACTAGTGCTGTCATTTTAAATTTGAATATAATGTTGGAGGGCCCATGCTCTCCTACTTGCCTTTATCTCTTTACTTGGAAAATATTGCCATCAGAGTAAACTAATAAAGACTAGTTGCTGGGGGATGATGAACAGTAGGAGATGGCTGTTACCTGCATGACCTGGTAGTATGCTTTCTGGATGTATCTGGCTAGGCAGTGTTAGAAGCAGGATGCTAAACTAGATTGATCTTTGTTCTCATCCAGCAAAGCTGCTCTTATTATATTATCAATTTTTTTTGCAGTTTATCTACATTGTTGTTGACTTCTGTTGCCCAGAATTGAACACAAATGAGATCTTCATCAGTGCTGAATAGAATGCTATGGTTATTCATTTGTATTTTAAAGACAGTATTGCTCTTACTGTGGTCTATAATGGCATTGCTATTTTGTTCCACTACATCACATTGACTCATTCAGTTTATTCCCTATAAGCTGAAGTTTTTAGAAGTGCAGCTGTTCACCCAGTTAATTTTTTTCTCCCTCGTCTCCCCTGCCCACAGTATTGTATGTGTTTCTGTACAGTTCTTTGTTTTAAATATACAACTTTTTTTTGTTTTTATCATATTGCTGTTCACCTTACTTTTCATAGATACATCTAACATTTTAGTGTTTGCAATCCCTTTATTTTGGATCCAACATGGTGTATGGTCATCTTCAGCTGTGTTGATTACGAAATTGAAGAGAGAACTACCAGCATGGCTAGAAATCTCTTTACAATTTGATATTGATCTATTTTATTTCTTTGTGCAGTTTTTCAACAAATTATATCCCTCTTGCAACAGTTTGTTGTTTGTTTGCTACCCTCCCAAATAACTTTTCTGGTGTGGTTGTCATGAAGACGGAGATCAGAAGCCTCGGCATAGCTAAGATATATCAGTGGGTCTGGCTTCTTAAAAATGCAACTTCGTTTCGGTAGGTACAATTTATAACCATTGAATGCTAGTCACTCATATTCTTCTCCGTGCTTCAGTATGTGCTCCAATTTTAAAATGCAGAAGCCAGAATAATTTTTCTGCTTTCCTTTTAAAATAAAAAAGATGCACTTTACTTTTGCTCTGTAGCCTTTTGGGACCATGCCATTTCCCATGAGTTCACACACATAATCACTAGTGGTTCTGAGAGACCAGCGTAACTCCCATGGGATCCTTGAGTGAATGTCATCAGGACCTGCTGACTTGAATATGCTTACATTCTCCAATATTTCTTTGATTTCCTCTTTGGTTATTTATATACCACTTGATGGTAAAAAAAAAACCCCTCAAAGCAGGGTGCAAAAAATAAAACAATAAAATTGAGAAAAAATCATAATCATACATAGAAAACTTAAATTACTAAAACAAATCAAAAAATACCTCAACTGTCTCAGTATCTCAGTAGGCTTCTCCAGACAAGAGTGTTTTTAGCAGATGACAAAAAGAGTATGGTGAAGAGTTATTTATTTATTTCATATATATCTATATCTATAGATACGGGACGCGGGTGGCGCTGTGGGTAAAACCTCAGCGCCTAGGACTTGCCGATCGTCAGGTCGGCGGTTCGAATCCCCATGGCGGGGTGCGCTCCCGTCGTTCGGTCCCAGCGCCTGCCAACCTAGCAGTTCGAAAGCACCCCCGGGTGCAAGTAGATAAATAGGGACCGCTTACTAGCGGGAAGGTAAACGGTGTTCCGTGTGCTGCGCTGGCTCGCCAGATGCAGCTTGTCACGCTGGCCACGTGACCCGGAAGTGTCTGCTGACAGCACTGGCTCCCGGCCTATAGAGTGAGATGAGCGCACAACCCTAGAGTCTGTCAAGACTGGCCCATACGGGCAGGGGTACCTTTACCTTTTTATATCTATAGATATATAGATATATATATACTGCTTGATTGTTGAAAAAAACTTCAAAGCAGTTTACAAAAAAGATAAAACAATGACATTATTACTAAAAAATTATCATAATTTAAAACATACAAAAAGTTAAAAGCACAATAGAACAGACTAAAACAA
Organism: Podarcis raffonei; assembly: GCF_027172205.1. Taxonomy (NCBI): domain Eukaryota; kingdom Metazoa; phylum Chordata; class Lepidosauria; order Squamata; family Lacertidae; genus Podarcis; species Podarcis raffonei. The sequence goes on from NC_070606.1 coordinate 36,493,496, forward strand.
ATTAAAATTCATGATCTGTGACCTTTCCTCTCCCTTGGTCCCCCTCCCCATTGTGAAATACCCTATGATTTATTATTTTTTATAAATAGCTTTCCTTACATAATTAAGTCACATTGCACTGCATACCTTTTGCTTAATTCATATGACTTGGTACTTGGTTCTTTTGAAGCATTCCTTGGTACTTGGTTCTTTTGAATCATTCCTAGGCATTTGAGCAATGCTTTCTAGAAATTTGCTGCTGCTAGATGAGTTCTTTAGTAATTTGCATTCTACTAGAGAAGAAACAATATGGGGGAAACTAGGCTTTTGATTTTATCAAACCATGAGATACTAAGGAGGCAGGTTTTTAAATTAATGGCTGTACAGAGATGGCTGGTCTCCTTCAACAAGTTACCTTTGAAGGGGGAAAGCTGTTCCTTGGCCTGCTCCTAGATCAGCATTCTCAGAGGTTAAGTGCACACTGATAATAAATCCTTTGGTGTCTTTTTCTGAAGAATTCTAGGAAGAAAATAGCATTGAATTCAATGGGAACTATTCTGAAATAGGTGTGGATAGAACACAAGTTTGTGTTTTCTGCAGGCCTTATGCTGTACTGTGTAGCTTCAACATAAGAGTATTGGTTTTGTATGTTTTACTTGGGACACCTCCAGCCAGAACGTAACTATATCTTGCTGTCAACTGCAGAGAGGTGGAGTAAGATCTCTCCTAAAATGCCATGTATTTAAAAGTATGCAATGGCTGAGGCCTTTTACAAAGAGGTTTTTGCAGGGTTGATAAGTGCTGGAGAAAGAAATAGGGCATGTGACTAAGGGTGTGCACATATGATTTCTTCCTGGAGATTAATACTTGCATATTTAAGCTGGTCAGTCAGAACTTGTTGTTCCTGAAAGATGAGTTTATGTTTTCTGATGTCATGTTCCCCTCCTGCTCTGTTCATTGCTCTCCCATTCCATCACTTTGTACTAAAATGTTAGCAAAGAGGAATGCTGGACATCAGGTAGAATAGCAAAACCAAATTCACTGCCAATAGCTAATAAGCCATAAGTCTTCAACTATAGCTTGCTTCCACTTCTAAAACAAGCTTTTAACCTCTTTGCATTATAGCTGTACAGCATAAAAAAACTGTTAAGGCACACTGGGGTTATGCAGTGACAATAATTTTTTTTTACTCTTCCAGGAGTGCTGATAAATTAATTATTTATTACATTAAACCTCCTAAAATTGATAGTAGTTTATTTGTAAATTGGAGATCAGTCCACATCTATAGGCTATATAAATCAGTGCTTCTCAAGCTATCTGATGTGGTGAACCTGTAATCCCTCCCCATTCAAATAAGCCAGGGACCAGTCCCTGAAGTGTCCCACCCAAACTGGGCTGTGGTAGAGTCATCAGGGACCAGTAGCTAATGGCTTGCAAATCGACACCAGTCTGCAGTCCACCACATTGAGTAGGGCATGCAAAAATGATATATAATATTCGGCAGTTGCTGATGTTTAGAGTCTAGGCATGGGGTTTCCAAACTATGGACCACCAATGGTCTGTGATCTTCATTCAGGTGGTCTGGTATGTCCACTATTAAATATTCATACTGATTTTTAATTGCAGTTTTATTGCTTCTTTTAAAAGAAACAAAAAAAATTATACAGTATATCTCATACACTCCCTACAACAGGCAGAAAAACCGTTAAACCGTCTACCAAGACCATCAGCTGTTTTCTAGTGTTCTAAGGGTGAGGGAGGTTGAGAACCACTGGTTTAGACTTCTTATTGCAAAGGTAAGTCTCTGGTAGAAAAGTACAATAGGTTGGAGTGATTCTTGGAAACCATCTACATTTTAGCTTCTTTTTTTTTTGGTCCTTCCATTTTATACACAGCCCCACCTGGAGAAGAACAGCTGGGCAGCTCTTGTGAGTGAAGAAACTGAAAAATCCTCCTTCCTGCCCTTGTTGCACTTCTATACCCCCCCCCCCGCCCCCGGAAATCAGCAGTGACTAGATTTCTTGGACACTGGTTTGCTGCCATGATGTCTGGTTTGCTCCTTAGTCTATGTAAACATCTTAAGCAGCTTTGCAAATAATTACACAGGGAATGTTTGCCCGCCCTAACTAACCCTGTATACTTTGTACTGCTGCTCCTTCATCCTTCCCCATCCTGCCTCTACTATAGTACCCCTACTATAAACGTGCCATCTTCTTGTTGCTGCGACACTTCACCATGAGCTTAAAAGTCAGGTTAATTGATAACTGGACTTCAGTATCAAATCTACATGGCTAGGATATCTGGATTCGTAAGTCTTTAACACTTATGGTTGAAAGAGATGGGTGATAGAATGTTGAGGTAGAACTGACAGGTAATAGAGCACTGTGCTGCAGTTTTTCCTAACTAGGTGAAACAGTATAGAACTGTGGTTGTTAGTATGTTTGCATGCCTATGTTCTCTATTGCAGACTTTTATATTAGTTGGCCCTTAAATATGAAAAAGGTAGAGAAGTGCAGCAATTAACTTTGACACCTGACTCCTAAAATAGCTTTTCAAGAATAGCAGCAATAGTGGATGGGTAGGGTGAGTAAGTATGATGCAACCTAAGACTGGGGACAGTGACTGGTTATCCTTCGCAAGTTGCAGACTGGATGGCTAGATAAAGTTTTTTTTGACTGTAGCCTTTGCTTATCTGTGCTTCCTTGTTAATGCAATTTAGTAAAATTGTTTCACTGGTCTTTCTCCTCATACCCACAGGTATTTGCAGTTGTCTCTCGTGGTCATAACTGCACTTTAGGTATACCTATAGATATAATATTTTTGAATTCTAGTTTTCAGAAGTGTTTGTGCTGCTCTTTTATGCATATACTCATTGGAAACTACAGTGCAACTGTTAATCTTCCCCCCCACAATTTTTTGAAAAGCTTGATAAGTAGAAATTGGAATAATCTCTAGGAGTGTAATTTACGGTAATAGATTTCACTTCTTAATATCTCATTGTGCAGAGGTGGTGAACACAAGGCATAGTGGGTTATGCTGCCCTCTTGTGCTGAAAGTCAGGAAACACATACCTTTGTCCATTAATAGCTCCCTTCCTCCTCTTGACCAGTCTGTTTCCTGTCTTGACCAGGAGCAGAGGTGTGTGTGTACTCCTCAGTTGCCTACTCCTCAGACTTGTGGTTAGTGTTTTAAATACATTTTGTCAGTGTGTGTGTGTGTGTGTGTGTGTGTGTGTGTGTGGTCTTTGTCTGATCTGTGTTTTGTATTGCTTGCCAGAAGTCCCCCCTCCAGGTTTTACCTTACTGGTGTTTTCCTGCAACATCATTTTTCCTCAGCTTTTATTATCTGACTTTCACCATCAGGTCCAAAGGGTGTGTTACAACAGTTTAAAATTCAACATTTAAACAGTTAAAACAAATGACACCTTTGATAGTACTTAGTTCTTGGTAGAATTTGAGTGACTTGGCTAAGGGTTTACACAGGATGGTAGATGCAAGCTGAGATACTATGTATATATGGACAGTACAGTAATAAAATAAGTATACTTTAAATATAAGTTAAATTGGCTTTAATTGTTTCTTTGACAGATAGTCTTCTGGATAGTTTTTGAAGATGTCAGTACTGTAGAATCAAAGACAAATAGATGAGTCTTTCTATATTGTGTAATTAAACCAAAAATAAGGTTTCTGGGTCTTATACTGCTCCTTTGTGTCCATTTAAATAGCAGAATAGCAGTTTAAGCTTTAGGTTACTAGCACTGTGCAAGTTCTTATTGCATGACAATATTCTGCCATTGCCTGGAGGTTTGAGAAGATACTACTTTCTTTCACTGACTTTAAAGTGGGGCTTTGTTACCTAATTTTTCTTTTGCCCATTAGTGGTTCTCTTTCTCCTCTGATTGCAGGATGCTGAGCAGATATATCTATTCCAGTATTCTGGTTGTAGTTCAGGTACTGAGCCAGAAATGTTTTGGAGTATTTATTCCATTTTCTTTGTTTAAGTATGTAAACACATGTGAAGCCTCAAGATAATAATAGAGGCTGTCAAGGAAGGGAACTCCCCACCGTTTGTGGATTCCATGAAGTGTGTTGTCTTTTCTGCCAATGCCAGAGCACAAGGAACTCTGATAGGCTTCTGAAGACAATTGTGCTAGAACATTACTTTCATCAAGTGCTCAACTTTCAGAATTTCTTCCAGTGCTGATTGCTTATCTGACTCAAGACTTCATCTGTGCACTTTCACTTCTAGTTGCCTAAACAGTGCAGTTGGCTTATACTTTCAGTAGAATTCTGAAGTTTTCAGGTGACCCTGCAGTGCAGTGCTTAATGGGTTCTTCAGCAAGTAGTCAAATATCTGTCAGGTTCCATGCCTCTTTATCAGGGAGAGCTTAGTGCTGATTGCAAAGGAGTGAATCCTATACAGGTGACTCAACTTACACGCGGGTTACATTCCAGGGATAGTGCATAAAGCCAAAATCTCATATAGTCAAAACACATTTTGGGTTCAGTGGTGGGTGGGATTGCCAAAGTAATATTTTCCTGGACACCTGCCCTCTTTCTGCCTCCTTTTCAATTTTCTAAAAATAAAGAATTGCCTACTGTGTAAAGCTGAATGTGTGCAAGTTAAATGCATGTAAGTTGTGAGTTACCTGTATAGTTAAGAAAACTTAACACTCTCTAGGCAGGCACAATTCTATACCACTGCTCTGCAGTCACCATAGCCATCAGGTCTCCTTTTCACTTTTCCACCAATGCCACTATTGAGAAGAACATGTCTCAAGGTATGCTTCTGCATTCCAGTCTGCCTTGGCTGTATGTCTCTGCCTAGAAGTTGAATAGAAGGCTCCTAAAGGCCACCCACCTAAAGTGGTAGGTACAGTTCTGTCATCCAGGTATCCTTCCATGCTCTGCATTTATCATTCTGCATGATCAGTCTTCCTAGACAGTGTAAAGAAGGTCAACTGCACTTGAAGAATGCTGGGATCACTGCAGCATCTTCATACTACCTTGTCAGCATTGCAGAAGCTGTCATTTGAGTTGTTAAAATCTGTGTCTCTTTGTTGTTTCTCAGATTGGTTTTTTTAAACCCCTAGTTGTCATCACTTCAGTCTGTCATGGTGGTTGTTCTTTGCACAAATTTGTCATTCATCTCATAAACATGCTTCCATTTTCAGCAGGAGCAGGAGCTTGTCCTTATAACCTGTTGCTTTCCAGCCTTGGAAAGGGCATGGTATTGTCTGGCTGTGTGAAGAGCTTTGAGGTTTGCTTTGGGAACCAAACAGTTTAGGCAGTCGGAGGCTTTCTTTAACTTTTTTCAGCCAAAGTGACAGGGCGAGCGTCCACCAGAGCAAGGTGAATAAAAGGCTATGTTTTCCTTGCTTTCATATTCTCTGACATAGACTTTCCCAGCCTTGAGTCCCCCAGGTGTTGTTGGACTATGACTCCCATCAGCTTCATCCAGCATGGCCCAGTGGTCAGGGATGATGGGAATTGTAGTCTCAACAACATATGGGGACATAGGGTTGGGAAAGGTTACTCTAAATTACCTGTTCCATCTAACATTATAACTTACTCTGCAGATTGGTGGTAGTATCTGCAGTTTTTGCAAATAATACCCTACACAAAGTTTGTTGAATCTCCACATGGTCACATCCTAACCTGAGAATGGTTGGCAGTCTCTTGATGTGTGCAGGACTTTTCGATATTAATTTATTGTTCCTAACCTTTCAGACAATCTGATTTCTTGTTTGTTTCGTTTCACTCAGCTTCTCGGAAGAGAAAGTTGTTTAGCTGTACCCTGTCTCTCCTGCTTCTGGAGTTTAAGATGTATCAGCTCTCACTAGCAAAACATCTGTATGTATTTTCATTCAGGCAGGGTTGTTCTAAGGACATGCCTAAAATAAATTCAATTTTGCAGCAACAAGAAGAATTGATATTGCCAAAGTTTTATCCCACTTCTCCATGAGTAGGCTTGGCATTCTTTAGATGTGTGAAGAGCTATTAGAGCATACGTTAATACAACAAACTACTGAGGCAAACAAACTCTTTCCACCCTAACACCTTAGGATAGAAAGTAAGAAGCTACACCTTAGTTAGGTGGATTAAAGCGTGCATCACACTAGCTTATGAATCACTGAAGTTATTTGTGCCAGAACATCTCAGCATATTCAACCCTGACAACTTCAGCAGCTTTTTTCAGCAAATGCGCCTTTTTGCAAGGTATGCAGAGTGGCTGTGCAGGCTACACCAACAGCATTCATTAGGCATTACAAAGTTGATAAATGTTCTTCAGCAAAGGCAGCTTTGGGGAGGAAGTCCTCCAGCACGTTATTTAATAGGCAACTGTTGCATGGTTCCCACTGAGAGGTTTTTAGCTTAGTGCATCTCACCATACCATATATTAGCACCTCTAGAGAAGGAACCCTTGCTCTCACTTGAAAGGGGTTTCTCAGAGGCATTGAACACATGGTAGGTCCTTGAATTTTGGGGATGACGGGCAGGCTGTACAAATGCTTAATTCTGTGAACTGCCCTGAGATCTTATAATGAAGCGTGTCATATAAATTGAATGAATGAATGAATGTAGCGAGGATTGTTCTGCTTTCACAGTTGGAGGCAATATGCTTCTGAATACTAGTTGCTGGAACCTACAAAAGGGGAGAATACGCTTGTGTTCAGGTCCAGCACAGGTTCTGGTTTCCCCCCGGCAACTGATTGGCTACTGTAAGAACAGGATGCTGGATTAGATGGGCCATTGGCCTGATTCAGCAGACTCTTCTTATGTTCTTAGGTTTTCTCCTGTGCTGCATTGCTTTGGTGATTTGTTCTGTATATCAGTAATGAAAGAGACTGGTCAAGAGATGGAGGAGCAAGGAACAGAGAAAGGTCTGTGCTTTGTGTCTTTGGGCAAAAATGGGTAGCATAGCCCACCATGCCATCTGAGAAACATATTTCAGGCAAGAAAAACGGTTCCTTTCCTTTTAGTAGGCTTAAGTGCTTATGCAAAGGTAATTTGATAGAGTGCAGTATATCAGGCTAAATATATGATACTTTGCTTCTTTATTACAGTACTTAGTGACAATCTAATGTTAACGTGAGGCTTCTGTTTGTTTGCTGAATTTATGCTATTTCAATTCCTGGATGAGATGGCTATAAAAAGATCTAGTTTGAGAACCTATAGAAAATTATCTGTAGTTTTACTTAAGAGGAATGTAGGCTGTGTATAGCCCGTGATGGTTGAAATTATGCAAATGAGCCTGACTGGACTCTTGGCCTCATGTGCTTTCTCCACCCTCGCTTTATTTTTTAATATATATGTATACACTATACTTAAATAAAATTCTCAACCCCACTTAAAAATTAGATCTTCTTTCCTAGTTAGTAGGGCAAGGGCAAACCATATGTTTGCTGGTTTGGATTAAATGGAACATCATGGCTACCTTACATCAGGAGGGGAGAGAGGGATATCCCATGTCAGCAAGGCTAAGGCCCAGGCATGTTAATGTCAGAACGTAGCTTACCATTATTTTTGAACTATACCTGTACTTAGATCATGTATATTGCTTCAGTGGAATTAAGATTTCACTTTCTTTTATGTAAGTTCCCAATGAAGTGCAGAAATCAGCGAAAGACTGATTTAAAATCATATTATGTATAATCTGGTGAAAAGTGTAGAATAGACGAACTTACTCTCTTTCTGGATGTCTTGCAAATTACTCCAACACAAAAGTTACTAGTGTACAAGATAGTGTGCAGGTTGTTTTTTTAAAAGATAAAATCAGATAATTCTGCATTTACCTTGAAACGAATCTCATTTCTATCAAGCATACGAAATGAATTTCTGTGTAGATTTTTTTTTAAAAAAATACTTCTGAAGACAACGTGTTTGTGCATTTGTTTATTCACATAACACAGTTTGTGTGTGTCTATATGAATTATTGTTGCAAATTTTAAAAAATTAGCATGATCAACCAAACAACATGGATGCTTACACTTGGATAAGTGCTATTTTGGTTTGTAATTACCTGTTTTGTTTACTTGCAGGTGCAAGTGAAGGTTTTTGCTTTTGTTTGGTTACACTTGACTATGATTTTGGGAAACAAGCCAACTTCAAAATATGGTTCACGATCCTGGCTTTGTTTCCTACCATGTATAATAATCACAATTCTCTGATTGGGTGAAATGAGTTGCTGTCATCAGTTTAAAATGAGTGGCATGCATGGAAAAGTTTTTTTCTTTTGTTACATTTATATCCTGCCTTTACACCAATGAGCTCAAGGTGTCCTATACAGGTCTCTCCCTTTCCATTTTATCTTTGCAACAGCCCTATGCTGTGGGTTAGGCTGTGAGGTAGGTGAGACCATAACTGACCCAAGGTAATCCAGTGAGCATCATGGCTCAGTGGATATTACTATACAGAAGGTTCTGGAGATAACAGCTGGTATCTGTTGAGCAGGTGCATTTTGCTGCAGATGATGGAAAGGCAAGTGTCAGTCTAGTTTTGTAGTTGTGAACAAATATTTATAACAATGAGAGTTTAACAAATTGTAAAACTTGGAGTACATAAAATAGTGTGAGCTGGATTTGAGTGAATTATCCTGGTGAGAGACAGGATGGTGGCTTTTGGAGTAGAGACTAGATCTTAACAAATCAGAACATTTTCTTTTCCCTGTGTTTATATGCAGATTTATATGTACCTTCATGCATACAAAAGAGCTGAAGGACAGCTTTCAAGCTCCCAGGACTTGCATTCTGCTCCCCTGTGTTGTGTGTGAGAGGCTTGGAGCCATATGATGCTGTGGTACAGGAACAGGAGATGTTCTATATCTCTTGGCAGCATATGCAGCTACCCAATCTCTGAATACTTAGAGCTTGCCGAAGTAGCCCAAATGGACAGACTGCTTCTGTTTGTACTCCACAGATGGTCTGACTGCAGCAAGCTTGCAACTTGGGAGGTTCTGGTGAAGGGAAGGAAGCGCCCTGGATGTGGAGATTCTGTAGCTCTTCAGTATTCTGATCCTTGCAAGGCTGTGTCTTGGCAGCTAGGAAACACTAGAGAGCAACTAAGTCAAACTTAGTGGTCAACTATGCATAAATCACCAGATCCATGGTGGCTGTTTTGATGACCGGGGCTGCATGGGTATGAAACAGTTTCTTGACCCTCAAGCTGAAGGGTAGACTGAATAAAATTGTGAGTTATATGACATATAATACTGTTGTTACACTGCTTGATCTTTCAAAATGGTAGATATTAATTTCTCTCTATTGAAAACATGAGCATTCTGCTTCCAAGTAATTGTTAAGATTACATGTGAGCAATCCAAGGCCCTCAGAGACCTTCCCTATGGGTTGGCAAACCACCGCCTGTGCCCCTCTGTACCCCCAGTCCTGTTCTTCTTAGCCTGCCAAACAGTTGTTTCCCTGATGGTGGAATACTAGAACCTTTTTCACTATAGAAAGTGTCTGAAATGGTTGCTTAAATCCAGTCTCTATAGTTACTTACTTGAAATATTTAACACTTTATTTACTATTTCACAATGTTACTCTGTAAATATTTCTCTTAACTTGACTATTCAGATATTTATCCAAATATAATTGCAATGGGTTTTCCTGCAGAAAGACTTGAAGGAGTATACAGAAACAATATTGATGACGTTGTGAGGTAAGAATTTGTGTCTGTGCATCTTAATGTCATCTGGGAGTAAATGTATAAATATGAGATTTCTTGGGGACAAATGTTACATCCCTGTGTATGTTCCCTTCCACAGGTTTCCCCATTTCTGAGATTATCACATATTTTATTCAAATGAGAACTAAAACAATATTTTGGTATCTTTTACAATGCAGTGTGTTTTTCTCTGCCAAATCTGAAACAAAAGCAAATATTAAGATTTGAAGTTTTAAGGTAATTAACTGAAGTATTACTTTTTTACATGACAATATATCAGCGTTATGTTTAATCTAGCTAGTGCATTCATCATTACTATTTTTATTTTTGTATAATTCTGCAGTTTGGTGTCAGTTCAGCAAATCTAGTACCTCTGAATTCATCTATGCACTTAATAGCCATATTGTGTAAGGCAGAAATTAGTTGACAAGTTTGGCTGTTAATTCTCCAGCTCTTTAATGAACGTTTGCCTCTCTAATTTTAATCTCTGCTAGTATGTGAAATCTGCGTATTAGGTGTAACATTAACAGATTCCAATCCCAATCCCCTTCACTTTTCTTTCTAATGCTCTCCTTCCATGCCAGCCCACAGATAGCAGTTCACACACGTACAATAGATGGAAGAAAGGGAGGGGGATGACAGAACAGGAATGACCTCATGATGATTTTATATAGTCTTGTTCCTTTTTTTGTCACTGTTTTGTGAAACTGTAATTCAAGTATTTACCCTCCCAAAATTTTCCACCGTAAATGACTTCTAGGGTGACTATAACAATTTATTTTAGCATTGTAATCTAACAGCTGCGGGAGGGCAGCTACACAAAGTTCTGGTGATAGAGAAGTATCATATTTTAGTGCTGAAAGGTGAAACTCATCTAAAACCAGGGTAAATAAGATCAATGATTTAATAAAAACATTATTTTAAAAGAAAACCCACTTTTTTGGGGGGGGGAGAATCATATTACATGCTAGACTAATATTAAATATGGATATAAGCATGTAAGTCCTGTTACTAATCTTTAAGCTAAGTAGATGCTTCTACGAGATCAATTGAGTTAAAGGAGAATTTGATGATTTCTGAAATATGAATGTTCATGCTCTATCTCCAACATAGGCGTTTCATTTTCACCTGTTAAAATTGGGGGGGGGGGCGGGTTAGGAAAATGCATTGCACTGGCATATGCATTGCACTGGAACTCTTTGGATGTTGCAGTTGCATCTGTACATAAAATTACAACCTTTCACAAAGTAGTTCAGGTGTTTCCACCTTCGTCCAATTTCTCATTACCTACCACAGTCTCTAGCACATACCTCCTTCACATATCATATACACAAAATGTTCCTGGCCAATAAAGGTTAGGTGTTGATTGTGTGAGAAAAATGTATGGAGCAGAGCATCATGATAGCTTACTGAGCTTGCATGTCCTCATATTGGTGGCTACTATACAGTTCCCTAGATTTTTATTAGTTAGTTGTGGTTTGATATGCTGGTTATCTAATAGCTTTACAATGGAGCACTTCTGTATATTTAGAAAGGAATAGCCACATATAAGTTAATTCTTTTAAAAAACCATTCTAAAAATTTTTTTTACACAAAAAGTAAAGGTAAGAAAATTGCAAATATTAGCACAAAACCTTTATTAACACCTTTAGTAGACCAACCAAAAAGCAGCTCATATTAAAATATTTTGCAAGCTTTCAAGTTCTCCAGAACTCTTCATCAGACTCCTTGGTGAAAATTGCAGTTGAGCGGGGGAGGGAGAAAATTTGGCTATTGAAACCATAGAGTGAGTTTCTTGTCATATTTTTAACATGAAATGGTCAAGGAAATAGCAGATACTTAAGTGATATGCAGGTATCACGGTTTTTAAAAAAGGGTGGGGGCCGAACTATATTTTTTGGGGGGGGAAATGAATGAATTCCTATGCCCCACAAATAACCCAGAGATGCATTTTAAATAAAAGCACACATTCTACTCATGTAGAAACACTAGGCAGGCCCTACAAATAACCCAGAGATGCATTTTAAATAATAGGGCACATTCTACTCATGTAGAAACATGCTGATTCCTGGGCCATCCGCAGGCCGGATTTAGAAGGTGATTGGGCCGGATACGGCCCCCGGGCCTTAGTTTGCCTACCCATGATTTGGACCCTTGCTAAATTCTTGTTTGCTTCCTCACTGTGACCTTGCTTTGTTCCCTGTTTTGTGAGAGCAGAGTACTGGAGAATTGTGCAAAAGTGAAAGTGTGCATAGAACAATAGGCAGTGTTTTTCATTGGTTATGCAATGAGCAGGGATTGATTATATGAGATTAAGGCTTGCACTTTCTCAGTTGCATTTATTTTGCAAGTTATTTGGAATTGGGCAATTAATGTAGTCTGTGATTAACTTTCATTTAGCTGCTTTAGTTTTCCTCATCTAAATTGAGGTTGAATCCCTTATTCTGAGGCAGATTCTATGAAATCTAAAATTAAATGCCAATATTAAAGAGTACTAATTCTTACCCTTGCATAGAACAATAAGGCCATCTTTAGAACAACATCTGCTTCAGTTTCTCAGTAAAAATGCTTTGTGGAGTAAACTGCAATTTTAATTTCACACACTTTCCCACATTTGTGCAAATTAAGGGCAGCAGCAATAGTAGGTACTACATACACATCAAAATTGATATCAACATTTAGGTGGAGATAGATATGTCTTATCGAGCAACTATGTAAAATAATGATGTCAAATATATGTTTGTGTGACTTGTGTGTATTTTTCTTTAAGGTTTTTGGATTCAAAACATAAAAACCATTACAAGATATACAATCTGTAAGTATGCTTCTTACATATACTTACCCAAATATTTCTAACAGAGGAAGTTAAGTTCCTTTTTATTTGAGAGGTAGATCTCAAAGATATTCAACAGACTTAAACATGAAAAAATGCTGAATGTAAGCATTGTGAACTTATTTTGTAAGGGTGGTGGTATGGTGCAGTTTAATGTTACTTGGGCTGCTTTAAATAACATGGTAGAATGCCTACCTTGCAGCTTGTAACCTTATGATAAAGTGAAATTATTCAGGCAGCTTTTGTTGATTTGATGACATCGTCACATTGAAGCAAAATTGTTATGTGTTTCATTAAACTTTTTGTGGAAAGCCTTAGTTTGCTATTCTCAGGCTACATTTTATATATTGAATTCTTTCAGATTTTGCTACATAGTTAAATTTCATGTCAAGGATCCTAGGACTTATAGTAAACCCGAAAGAAACAGATGTATGAGTAACATTTTTATCAATTGAAAAATATATATAAAGAAAAACATATAAGAATGACTACATCCACACATGATACTTAAGTTCCAAATTTGATTTTTAATCAACTGAACAGTTGATTTTTTTAAAATCCAGAATAGTTTACCATTTTTTAAAAAGTTATAATGTTTTTCAAGCTGTTAAATGTTTAGGATTTTTAATAAAAGAAATGATGTAACATTTCTTGATGTAACAGCTAGAGCAAAGAAAACCGATAAAAAGAGCAGCAGCCATCAGTTGCCCATTAAAAACAACAACATAAATTTACATTCATATGGGAGAAAGTGATCCCTGAAGTACCTAAGGTCAAAATCATTTGAATTGTGCCTGGGAACTCAGTAGGACCCAATAAAACTTTTTCAACCCAGATGTAATATGATCAGACCAACATGTCTCAGTTTTGTTCTAATAGTGTCAAGTGGTTTCCATTGAAACAGCTGGTAAAATAGAGGGGGAAAGCTCAGTTTTAGCAGCAGTTTCAATGCAAACCACTCGGTGCTACAGGAGCAGCAAATCTGCTTATGTTGCAGTTCTCAGGTGCCTGACAAACAGCTGGTTGTCGGGCACTTGAGAAGTACTATCCAGCTACATTATGTGGGCATGACAACCTACCTGTCACCCATCTTTTGTCATAATGAGATCAGATTGACAGGTTGATTGTCATGCCCCTCCGTCAAAGTTAGCTGGCAGTTTGGGGTCAGCTAAAGAGCTGGCCCATTGGGCCAAAAACGTTTTCCACCCTATGTTAAAGAAATAAGCCTACACAAGCCTCAGACTTGTACTGTTCCTGTCTGTCTTCCTAGTTTGTGCATGCACAGAGAAAATTGAAAGCTTTCCCTCTAGAACTAATCACAGTGACATCCAAATTCTGCAAAATGATTGGTTTTAACTAAGAATATCAGTGGCAAAGCTTTCTTCCTTTTTTGTGTTACAGGTTCATGTTATTGTTCAAGTCTGTAATATCTGTTACTTCTCCAGAATGTTACTCATTAATAGTAATTCAATTTGGTGGAATAATCGGCTTGGTATTTTGATTTGCTGAGCTTCTTTTTGTTTTAACTTCACCTATTTCTACTGGCTTCAAATGTTTTACCTATGTGGTACTTAGGACTGTCACTTGGATACTGTACATGGTGAACTTTTAAATACCTTTTTAAAAACTCCATGGTAGATTCAAAATGTTGCATTTCATAGGCTTCCTTAAATGTAATATATACAACTTGCAATGGAAGCATTTTTTACAACTCCAACCATATTAGCTTTAGAAGAAATTGCACACTTTTCAGTAACTGGCTTCATGACAGCTGTGGTATTGATCTAGCACAGGGATCAGCAACCCAGTAGGTGTCCCAGACTCTGAGCTTTCATTTTTTTTTTAAAGTCTAGCCCTCCTAGAGGAAAAATTGTGGAGCAAAATGTGCAGGTATCTTTAAAGTGATTAGTGTGCCGACCTCACCCCCCCCCCCGGTAGTGAGAAATGCTCCCTGTTATTAAACAGCAACAGCATCTCTCTCTTTCTCTGTGTATGTGGTCTCCAGAATCAGGAATCAGGACCAGCAGCATATAGCTGACTTCCCGTGATGAGCATGTCAGGGGTGGTGTTGTCTCTCTAATGTGTTATGCGATGCTCCTTCCATGACTGCCATAATTGGTGCTCCCAGCACTCTCAAAAATGTCCCATTCACCAGGGCAGATTTCAATCTAAAATTCAGAAATAGCTTGCTGGCCAGTTGAGAATGTTACCATTATAAAGCAGTTTACCAGCAGCCTGTTGATTGCGGTTGGAGGACGGAATACAGCATTTAGTTTTTGGGGACCAAATATATACACTGTGTTTTGTAAACCTATGGGGTACTATTAAATTCACAGTACAATTTGTAGTGATCTTAAGGAAATTGAAAAAGTTGTCTATCTTGAAAGTATTGTTTTTACCCTCTATGCTCCTCTTTTACAAGAAATTAAAGAACTAGTTTTGTGCTAAGTATCTGTAGACATAATGAGTACCTAATACATAGCAGTCTGCAGGGTCACATAGATCCACAGGAACATCTGTGTATGGTTTTCAGTTTTCTCAGTCATTCCAGTAGGGATAGAATTGATCCCCAAAACTGTAGGAAAGAAAAAAAAGGAAAATTTCACTAAATAAAGGAATCTTCTAAAATGTCATATGGCAATATAGTAGAAAGGGAACCTCCATCTAAATCTGTCTTCATAACAACTTTTTGGAGTAGGCTTATTAGGCCAGGAGTTGGTGGTCTGACAGAGCGTGAAGGTCACCCATTGAGCTTCATGAGAGCATGGAAATGTGGATTTGGTTCTCTCTGATCCAGGTCTGATGCCTCACTGTTACAGACTTACCCTCCCTTCCATATCTGTGGACTTACATGCACCACATATTTATTTATATGGCTTGAAGAACATCTGAAACTTCTGGCTAAACATATATATTAAGCTTAATGGAAGTGTTGTTTCTAATATGAATATAGTATTAGTTAAAAATGTATTTGAAAATGATAAATTTTCTCCCTGGTGAGTAGTTTTGTTGAACTTGTAGTTAATGTATTGCAACTTTTATTTCAGATGTGCTGAAAGACATTATGACACCGCCAAATTTAACTGCAGAGGTATGCCTGTTCTTTCATATTATTTCTCCTAAACTAAGAAGCAAAATGGATTGCAAGTGATTAGAGAGGGATGTTGCTAATGTAGCAAGCCACAGATTTCCTGTTAATTTGATATCCAGTAATTTCTGTGTTGGCCCCAGACAGTAAATAATGATTAGGAAAGGAATTTATCTTTTCAATGAATCAATTTTTCCTGTTCTATATCATTCAGAATTTATTCGGAAGAGTCTTGTACTTGGCAAGGACTGACATTCCCATGTATGGATACTAAGTACAATGTCTGTGCATAAAGCACTGTGTTTTCTCAGGTGTCAGTCACCTGATGTCATTATGACATCAAACGATTACTTGTGGGTCCTCCCCACCTGTCAAGTTGACCCGCGGAATGGAGGAAGATAAAAATCTGGCATACCCAGCCAAAAAGGAGCCCCACCCCACCCTGTGTTAAACGGTAGTGAAGACTTTTTGGATATAACAGTATGGCTATAACAGGCTGCTCTATGTACTGCAGTCTCTCTATAAATTTTTGATAATATAAATTACTGATTTTTGGCTGGCTCTGTTTTATTCCACGACCAAATTATGACATACCAAACTCTGTGTAGGCCATGAACAGCATATAGTAGCCCACGTATGACTTAATTTTTTGCTGCCTTACTGGGATTCCCAAACACTTGGCAGGTCATAATAAATGCCTGATGGGCTGCATTTGCCATGGTATGTGACAAATTACACAAGCCTTTAATAGATGATTGCTTATGTAATTTGTATACTGTAAATCCTATAATGATTAAAACATCTAATATTGATATGTTAGATTTAACAGTAATCTGACTTGACTAATCAGTACACTCTGTTTTATAGTTGCACAGTATCCTTTTGAAGACCATAATCCGCCGCAGCTGGAGCTTATCAAACCTTTTTGTGAAGATCTTGACCAATGGCTTAGTGAAGATGGCAGTCATGTTGCAGCAATCCACTGTAAAGCTGGAAAGGGACGAACTGGTGTAATGATTTGTGCATATTTGTTACATCGAGGAAGATTTCAGAAGGCACAAGAAGCCCTAGATTTCTATGGGGAAGTAAGGACCAGAGATAAAAAGGTAAGAAGCTTGATTTTACTACATATGCATTATGCCTTTATTTGTAAATCAATTGTGTAGGGTATCTTGAAACTGGTGGGTGGTTTGTTTTTTGTTTGCTTTTTTGACATGCTTATGTTTGTGCCATGAATGTACAGTAATTCTAAAAATGGTACCATTTTTTAGATTTTTTTCTTCCACAAATGTAGTCAGCAACCTTTGCCAATAAAAGGTTGGGGGAGAGGAAACTCAGTCTTAGGTATGGGCAAAATAAAAAAAATCCTTCCAGTAGCACTTTAGAGACCAACTAAGTTTGTTATTGGTATGAGCTTTCATGTGCATGCACACTTCTTCAGATACTTCTTCAGATACCTCCAGATACCTCCAGATAGTTGGTCTCTAAGGTGCTACTGGAAGAAATTTTTTTATTTTTATTTTTTATTTCCCCCCGACTACGGCAGACCAACATGGCTACCTACCTGTAATTAGGTATGGGCAGTCATGGGCAGGAATTCCGTTCCAAGATGGCGGCACATTATACGCTGCGGCTCTGAGCTCCCAATACCTTACCTACTCACGCACAAAACTGGTAAACATCGGGCTCACAAGAAAAATAGAGATAACTAGAGAGTTTCAAAGGTCTCACTGTATACCAAACTGCATAGTAAGACCTCCAGGATCTCTATGGATTGTCGACAGGAGGGGGAAGTGCCGAAAGAAGCGAAAGAGAAAAGAGCGAAAGCAAAAACATGGTTGCAGAGCTGGTCTGTTAACCTGGCTTCGAAAAAGACCCACGGGACCAGCACTGCCAAGCGTCTTCCTGACCAACACCAGATCTCTCGTCCACAAAATTGACCAACTGCAGCTGCTGATGGCAGCAAACAAGCTTCTTTGTGAGAGCTGTGTAGTAATTATTACAGAAACTTAGCTACATTCAGCAGTACCGGATGCGGCAGTTGAGCTGATAAATCGAATAATTTATCGCTCTGATAGAAATGGTAATTCTGGTAAAGCTAGGGGCGGAGGAGTCTGTATTTACATACACAATGGTTGGTGCGTTAACAGCAAAGTAGCTTACAAGTATTGCTCCCCAGATCTAGAATTGATGGCAGTTACATGTCGGCCATTTTATTTGCCTAGAGAAGGAACTGTCATTATTATAGCTGTTTATATTCTATCCGATGCTAATGTCGGTGCGGCACTTTCTAAGCTATATGACGTCATCTCCGAGCAGCAGCATATCCACCCAAAGGGCGCTGTTGTTGTGGCAGGGGACTTCAATCAAGCCTGCCTAAAGACGGTTTTTCCTAAGTTTGAACAGTTTGTGAAATTTCCCACTAGAGGACAGAATATTCTAGATCTCGCGTATTCCAATTTGAAACAGGCATACAGGGCAATCCCCTCCCCCCACTTAGGCTCATCCAACCATTCTTCAGTTTTTCTATGTCCGAAGTACATCCCTCTCAGGAGAAGAATTCAGTCAGTTATAAAAACAGTTAGAATTTGGCCAGAGGGTGCTCTTAGTCAGCTCCAGGATTGTTTTGAGAGCACTGATTGGAGCGTGTTTGAACATCAAGATCTGCATAGATACACAGATGCTATACTCTCCTATATTAAAGTGTGCATCTAACATCGCAGAGATGCATTAGACTCTATGGGAACTGTAAACCATGGATGACTGCTGAAGTAAGAGGACTCCTGAAAATCCGGGATTCTGCCTTTAAGACAGGGAATATAGACATATACAGAGAGGTAAGAATAAATCTCAAAAAAGGCATTAAGGCAGCAAAACAACAGTATAAGCTTAAGGTGGAAAAATACTTAGCTGATAACATCATGAAACAAGTGTGGCGACGACTGCAGCACCTAACCAACTACAAGGGCAATACAAGGAACATGGTTAAGACTGATGCCTCATTGGCAGAGGAACTGAATACCTTCTTTGCTCAGGGTGCGGTTGGTTGGGTTTTATCTTCTAGGGATAATTACCCTATCAAACTTTCACCTCTTCCCCATACCATTCTGACCCAAGAGTCCTGGCCCAGAGATGAGATGACTTGTTATTGAGGAGATCTTACCCCTCTATTGGGGAGGCTAGTGTGGGGTCTGGGACTCCCACTATTGAAGGGCTAGGGAAGAATGGCGGTGGGGGTAAATATCACTATATTTTGAGATGCAGTGATGCTCAAACCCCATCCAATCTACGCCCCTTCCCAAAGGACAAGGGTAGGGTGAGCAGGGATTACCAACCTCCGTCATTGGTGTTGTGCAATGCCAGGTCCATAGGCAATAAAACCGCCACCATGCGTGACTTTTTTGTCTCGCAGGGGATTGACCTGGCTTGCGTGACAGATACCTGGGTACAGGAAGGCGAAGTAATCTCCCTACATGAGATAACACCTCCAGGTTTCTCTGTCCTCCATCTATCGCGGACTGTGGGTCGGGGGGGGGAGGAGTAGCGTTATTAATCCGGGAGGATTGCTTTTTCAGGGCTCTGGCACCACTGGCGATCTCCGGCATTGAATGTGTTGGTCTCGTTTGGGGCACCAAGGAGAACTTAGCTGTCTGGCTGGTGTACCGACCCCTAGCGCACCGGCAGCCACCCTGTCAGACCTGCTGGAGGTGGCGGCAGGCTGGGCTTTGGAGTTTCCAAACCTTTTGGTTTTGGGAGACTTCAACGTCCATGCCAATGCCGCCCCCTCCTCACAGGCTCTGGACCTAGTGTAGGTCTTCCGTTCACAGATGCCGAGCCTCTTCTTCCTTCCAACAGCAGCTCAAATGGTCAAATGGAGTGTAGTATAATTGGTATATGATTACTTATTTCAGAATATGAATTTGAGCATGAAGCATGAGAAATAAAGTAGTTGCTGGTGCCCATTGGGACTGGTAGGACAGAAGCCTGGCAGTCCCCACAGTAGGTGGAGCCAGAGCCAGTGAAGGGCAGAGCCAACTAATTCTTCCCCACCCTCATCCCAGCTGTGTTCTAGAAGGGCAACACTGAGAGTAAGGAGGAGGAAACTGACAGGCAGGGCCACCTTTCTGATTGGAGGCAAGTAAGCAGGTAGGCAGGACCAGGATAGGACCATTAGCCCTAATAGACCAGTCACCACTAGAGAAATATATAATAAAAACATTACAGATTTGACTACAATAATTTTAAGGGTGTTTTGACATTCTACCTTTTTAAATTGTTACCCTATAGGTTCTGTCATACTATATTTTAATCCAAATACTAATTGGCTTTGTGCAGTCCTATATGTAGGAATACACCTGTACAGATTGCCATTGGAACCTAAATAGCTCTCGAAAATTAGGAGCATTGCCTACCAATCATGCAGTAAACTCCCTCATGGGGATTGGAGGATGTGATTTCCGCTTTAGTTTCTTCCTGACCACACAGGAAATAGCATCAGAAAGGGACCTCTCTTTGGGAGCTCTGTAAGTCTGTTGTGGTGTTTGAATCTCTTAGTTCATCTTTTCATCAACATAGTGGCTTTCATCTTGCTTCTGTAATAATTGAAACCTTACTTTAGAAATTATGTATTTTTTATTAATTGTTTTCATCGTTTATACCCTGCCATTTAGCCAGAAGGGCTCTCAAAGCAACTTACAAAATCAGTTCTAAGACATGCTGAAAATGCAGTAGTAAATTCTCAGAGTCATTTACATGGCATCTGCTTGGGAGAGGATCCTGTTGTTGACACAAGTAAGAATGGTCAAACTCACCCAGAAAGCTTAACGTTTATTGGACAAATGCTTTTAGGCTATCATGTGGTCGCACTTTCTTTGTGTTCAACACCCTCTCGCACTCTCTTCTGACGGACACTCATTCTGTGTTGTTCATACAAGCTACAGGGTCCACTTCTTCAAAGACTTATCATCTGTCCTCTAAGTTGTCATGCAAGCCTTCCACTTTTAAGATGATTAGCTTTAAATTTTTGGCATTGAGATATTTTACTTTTTATATCTTGGCATTGAGATTTTTTTTTCTAGATCTGAAGCTATGGAACCTTCCTTCTTTGTTATTTCTAATTCCATGGCCGCTAAATCTCCCTTGATAGCAAATACAAGGTTACTTTCAAATGATTATGATTTGGGAAATGGCATCTGGCTCTACAGTAGTTGGTTGCATTGAGTTTGTAATTTCTCCTTTGAAGATATATCTCCTCGAATAAAAACAACTTTATTTCTGTCCTATCAGGAACTTATGCTGGAATTTATGATTCTCCTCCTCCATGTGTTATCCTTATGACTGAGACGTAGGCTGATAGTGAGTAGCCCAAGGTCACCCAGGGAGCTTCATAGCTGTGTGGTGATTTTAACGCTGGTCTCCTACATCCTAGTCCATTTATTATCCCTCCATGTTCTGGAAAGGCAAAGAAGTGAATACATTGGGGTGGGGATTATATTATCAGTAGGGTTGAAAGTTTAGGGTGTGACCTTTTTTAGCAGTTCAGTTTGGCACCTTTAAACAGTTCAGGCTCTGGTCCTATCTGGGAGCCATCCCCATGAAATTTAGTTGGTTTACTTCTGAGCAATGTATGGTTATTGTGACATTAACACACACTCAAAATTGTGACAGCAGGGATCCCTTCTAAATGAAGATTGGACAGTTTTCAGTTTGGTTAGGCACTAAGTATGTAACTGCAATGCTTTAGTGTCCACACCTTTGCAAGAGAGGATGGGGTAAAACCAAATGGCCCTGCCCATGTGACCTTATTGGCGTCACCTACACCACCTCTTTGGTCATGTCATGTAACCATTGCAGTTAAGCACTTCTCTTTCAAGTCCATTATTTTCAATACACCTCTCACTTCTTATTTCTCCACCATTCATGTTTGGTGGAGGGGAGTGTGGATATACTTATTAATGCTTGAAAACTTTCCACCCACAAGGTTTGCTTATCTAAGTGCAAACTGCTCTCTCTCTCTGGATTTCTTGATTATTTTCCTCCTAGGGTGCCTCTATGTATAGTACTTAGTAGTGAATCATCTTGATCTTTGATCAAAGTACATGCACTGGCAGGTTGGGCTTCCCATTTGCCTCTGGACAAGATGCTGTGGTTGATATGCCATAGTGAAAAACTTTCTTGTCATATTTAATTTGAGTACCACACCTGGAGTTTGCTCTTCCATCAGTCATAAGTAAACTCTTGGAACCTATGGTTAAGATAGGGTACAAATTGTGACCCTACAATATTGTTGCTTTGGCACTTACTTCAGCCAGTCATATTAGTGAATTTTCAGCTTTGTATGTTAACTCTTAAAGGTAAAGGGACTCCTGACCATTAGGTCCAGTCGTGACTGACGCTGGGGTTGCGGCGCTCATCTCGCTTTATTGGCCGAGGGAGCTGGCATACAGCTTACGGGTCATGTGGCCAGCATGACTAAACCACTTCTGGCGAACCAGAGCAGCGCACGGAAATGCCGTTTACCTTCCCGCTGGAGCGGTACCTATTTATCTACTTGCACTTTGACGTGCTTTTGAACTGCTAGGTTGGCAGGAGCAGGGACCGAGCAACGGGAGCTCACCCCGTCGCGGGGATTAAAACTGCCGACCTTCTGATCGGCAAGTCCTAGGCTCTGTGGTTTAACCCACAGCACCACCCACATCCCATGTTAACTCTTACCTGCTTTTAATCCACTAATTTCATGATTTTCACAACAGTTACTCACAACGTTTTTCCTCCTCTAAGGTTTCTGGGGAAGAACATGCTGTTGTGCTTGAACTTGCAGGAAGTTTTAGCCATCAGTATTGATAGAATCAGATCCTCCCTTAAATTTCACTCCCTCTTTATTGCTTACGGCAATGGCAAAACTTAACTCATTTGATTGTAAGTACAGTAGAGTAGGTGGCGTTGTGGGTAAAACCTCAGTGCCTAGGACTTGCTGATCGTAAGGTTGGCGGTTTGAATCCCCGCAGCGGGGTGAGCTCCCGTCGTTCGGCCCCAGCTCCTGCCCACCTAGCAGTTCGAAAGCACCCCTAAGTGCAAGTAGATAAATAGGTACCGCTTTATAGCGGGAAGGTAAACGGCATTTCCGTGTGTGGCACTGGTGCTGGTTTGCCAGTTGCAGCTTCGTCATGCTGGCCACTTGACCCGGAAGTGTCTTCGGACGGCGCCGGCTCCCGGCCTCTTGAGCGAGATGAGCACGCAACGCTAGAGT
The DNA here is from genome assembly GCF_027172205.1 of Podarcis raffonei. Taxonomy (NCBI): domain Eukaryota; kingdom Metazoa; phylum Chordata; class Lepidosauria; order Squamata; family Lacertidae; genus Podarcis; species Podarcis raffonei. The sequence continues at coordinate 36,516,310 of NC_070606.1, forward strand.
CGGTCACGACTGGCCCGTACGAGCAGGGGTACCTTTACCTTGATTTTACCGTAGAGTTTGGAAACTAGCATATGTTCCTACTGTTAGGGATATCAGCTTGTACTCCTACTGTTAGGGATATCACTAACATGCCTAATTGCTTATATCTGAAATATCTTTCCACTTGTTATTATCTTTACTGGTTGATCAGCTTTATTTGGTTCTAGACAACATTTTTGCATCTTGATAGACCTGCCTGTACTGTATCTGATCAGTACAGAGGTAGTTGTAAGCATCTTTGAAGTTTGGGTGCTGCAGTACTTTGTTCTTAGAGTATAGAACTTGCATGGTTGCTTCTTGTATCGATTCGGTATTATTTGGACATGGTTACTTTCCATTAGCAAGTTGAGAGACGTAGGCTGGTAGGGCATGGTCTGGTGTGTGAAATAGCAGTGCTTGATCGTCATAGTATATCAATCTTTATAGAGCTGCTGAGAGGTGGAAAAGCAGTAACCCTATTCAGATTCACCTTGAAAAACATGAGGCATCATGGTGCTAGTGTTCTTGTACAAAGTCTTATATTAATTGCACTAGCATTATAAAATCCAAGGAGCCGTATTTAATTACCCATGATCTCTGAGCAGGCAAGGGCTTCAGGAGGTAACTGGAGTTCTTTAACTTTCTCTTCTTCCATAGCATTGCAGCCTATGAAGAATATGGGCTTCTCCACTGCAATATATTTCGGAGGATAACAGGGTTAATCCTCCAAGCTACCTTTCTTAATAGGTTTCATACCTGGAAGCTCTTTAATTCTCTCCACCTTCCCATCCCCTGGTAGCTCTGAACTTCACAACTCTTTCTTTTCACATGGGGTCCAGTAACATTTTTATGCTTTCACTTGAGTCCCTGTTCTCTGTAGTGCTAGTTGAATACATTTCCTGTTGATCTTGCTCATGGGAGGGGAGGGGGGGAATAGGATATGTATGTATTTGGTATTATGACATAAGGAATTTATTGTAAATACAGTGTTTTGCTTGGAGCCTTGAGGTTTTTGCAGAATTGAGCTGCTTTTTAAAGGGTCTAAAAAGGTTCAGAATTAATCTTGCTTTAGTAGGCTGAACATCAAAACAAATGGAAAATCTCTGAATGTTACAGGTATCAATATTTTTCTCTTCATTTGGAATGCAGAATTGAGGGTACCTTGCTGGAGTTGGATTGTGTATATACCCTCAGAAGTGGATGATTAACTCAGTGTTATCAGAGTTGAGTTGTCATTTTCAGTACATTAATGTACTGCTATTTAGTGGTTTTCTACAGGTGATATCCCTGGTTCAACATTCTGGCTTGCTTGAGGGGTTTTTTTTGTCTGAAGTTTTAGTGTTGCATTTATGTTTGGGGACAACAACAATGACTTACAGCTTGAAACAGAAATCAGTTACATGTGAAGAATCTGGAGGATAGAAATGTTACGAACAGTGAAAGTTAATGAGAGAAATTTTCCAGTGATTTTTGTTTCATTTGGATGCAGTTTGGCAAGAGTGAGTCTGAACACTTTACGTAACTATACCTGAATGTATTGATGCTCAGCACTGGTTAAGGTCAAAATGATTTTCTAAACGTTTATTGAATATATGTAAAATAATTCTTTACAGCTGAAAACGCTGGCAGCATTAAGATAAATTCAACAGTGTAAATAAGTCTTGAAGGATGCAATAATGGAATACTGATTGGTATAGTTTTTGTAAAATATGCAGGGATTTAAGATATGTAAAATGAACCATGGAAAGAGAAGAACGGAAGTCACTGATATCTTAAGGATTTAAAATGAGTATTTGAAATTGTAAAACAGAAAATTTAATAAAAACAAACAACATGATTTTCTAGTTTCTAATCTCAATAAATACCTTGTTTCATTTTGGGCTGAATAGAATCAACATTTGTTTTGAGTTGTACCATGTAAATGGCTTACAGTATTGAACAAATATGGCATAGATTACGAGAACTACCCCTTGTTTAAAATAAATTGTTTTCAGCATACCAAAATATTTTGTATGTGCTGCAATGTTCGGTCATTAATATATTTAGCTATATTCCAAACTTCTGAAAAACGACTGGTGTGTTTAGAAACTGGAAAAGAACATGTCTGTGAATAGAAAATTCTGAAAAATAGTTACTTCATTATAGAAGAAAAAGCCTCCATAGTTTACAATGCAGATGCTTTCATGTGCATGCAGATCAAAGTATAGTGCAGAATGGAAAAATAATGTACAGTCCTGGTTTTGAAAACAGTTTTACGATTCTCAGTATTGGTTTGCAAAGGAAAAGGATAGTGGTTATACTATAACTTTCAGCTCTCATGATCAGAATTGGACCTGTACAAATATTCCATCCTATTCTCTGTGTGGAATATATATGAATTTAGGCCTATGTTCAGATAAACTATGACAACTCAGCTGTGATTTCCATGACTAAAACAGTTGACTGCACTTTTATTTGTTTTAAGGACTGGTACTTATTTCCATACAATAATAGGAGCATGATGACTAGTGATAGTTGGTGATGTGTAGTCTGTTTTGAACAACTGAACTGGAACTTAATCTTCTGTATTAGTATTTTTATACATGGTAAAGTAGAGAAAAGCAGAAGATCAGTGGAGTCTAGTAGAATAAATTAGTGTTATCTTGATGCTTTCTATGGATACTTCCTGCTACCATTTAAAATATCAGAACTACAGGGCCTGCTGAAATTTCTCCTTCTGCCCATTTCTCCTTATATTTCTACTTCTTATAATGAACTACTTATGTATTTTTGCATGTAACTTTGCTGCAATGGAAGACAGGACCTGGATAATCCACTATTTAATTAACCCCACCCAATGGACTAGAATGTGGTCTAAATCTCCCTTTTAGTCCATCTCAGCCAAAAGAAGGGAACTCACCCTGAAACTCACCTACAGGTGGTACTTAACACTATGGAAACAGGCGCTGATATGCCCAGGAACCTCACCAAAATGTTGGAGAGATTGCAGCTCCACAGGCACATACCTCCACATGTGGTGGGAACGCCCCCAAATCCAACTCTTCTGGACAGCAGTCCTACAAGAAATATGCCAAATAACTAAACCAGTTTTAGAACTCAACCCAGAACTGGCACCACAGAACACCTTCCAAGACCATAATGACCACTCACATTATACAGAGCTTATAACCCACCTACTCTCAGCAGCCAGAAGCCTCATAGCCAGACACTGGAGAGACCTGTCGGGGTGAACATGGACCAGTGGTACCAAATCATATGGGAAACAGCCTTGCTAGAAAAGCTAACCAATAAACTGGAACTGACACGGGGACAAATAGAAGAGGGCGCCTTCACCCCGATATGGCTTTACTTCATCACATACATAGCCCAGCAAGACAACAACAACCCACCAACAGCAATACAAATCAACCTGGCTTACTTGACCCAGCAAGCCGCCCCCCATGCAAACACACCCCATTGCAACTAATCACAGACCCTGGGCCTCCAAAGTCTTTCACTACCAAGGAAAAGTAACAAGTGAATAGAAAGATAACATATCTAGTTGATGGTGACACAAAACCCCGCACGTACACTGTAAAAAAATATAAATTTCACCACCACCCCTCCTCTCTCCGCTCTTCTTTCTGACCTTATACTGTTCTCAACACTAATATCTCATAACAAAGGTAAATGATCTGTAGAAAAGACTGTACAACTTGTAAAAAGAGACAAGACATGTACTTTTGTAAACCAAGAAAATCTTTAATAATAATAAAAACTAACTATTGTAGGCAACCAGTCTTTTATGCAGCATCATGGAAGTGAGTGACAGAATATGGAATTAAACTGTTATAAAAGAAGAAGTTCAAGAAACATTGAATATATATAGAAAACCATTCCAAGATTTAATGGGAAAGCATTTACTGATAGCTTTTTTCTTTTCTTTTTGGTTACATTTAATTTTATAACATGCTAATGTTTAAGTGCTCTCATACTGTCTTTGAAGTGTACATATTAAGGAGCATAGGAATTAATTGAGAGATAAGATTCATATTCAGAAATCTATGAAAGTCAAGTAACAAAGCGTGAAAAATGGCATACATGATTAGCATTCTTGATCTCATAGATATTTATTTATTTATTTAGGGAGTAACTATTCCCAGTCAGAGGCGCTATGTATATTACTATAGCTACCTGTTAAAGAATCATCTGGATTACAGACCAGTGGCCCTCCTGTTTCATAAGATGATGTTTGAAACTATTCCGATGTTTAGTGGCGGCACTTGCAGTAAGTATCTTTTTAAACATTTTTACTGTGAAAGGTTGTCTCTAATATTTGTATTTACATCTGTTCACTGTTGCTCTCATTTCATAACCACTTTAATATTGGCAGAGTTAGCCATGTCTATAGACTAAGGGTCAGAGTCAACTAGCCTGGTGCACAGTGGCAGCTAGTGTAAGGACTTACACTAGCACAACAGGGCTTTCCTCCTCTGTGCCCCCCACCTCCCTCAGATCCTCTCTGGAGGGTCAGGAGACACCTAAAACAGCACATGGGAGGAGAGGGGAGGCCATTTGTCTGGCAAGTAAAAATGCTTGTGTTGATGGAACTATCGTCTTAGTACAACGTTAAATTCCATTTTCTCTCTTCCCTCCCTGTCTGCTAAAGAAATTGGCTGGAGTATTCATTTGTTCACCTAAATGCTTCATTACATTTTTTTCCCTGTCGCTTCTCCTTTCTAGTTTAGTTTGTAATTCAGAATGAATTATGAAATTCCCACTCTACATTCCATGTAAGAGGCACACAGCCTAATCATATGCATGTTTAAGCTGCTCGAAAATAAGTACCAATGAGTTGAATAGAGCTTATTCCCACATATGTATGCATAGGATTGTTGTCTTGGTCAGCAAGCTTATTTTGCTTTTGCCCAAATTCTTGGACAGGCAAGGTAAGACCTTTCCATACTAGCCTTTAGTTCAAGCCATAAATTCTCATTACTGTATTTTCTGGTTTTTTAAAAACTTAACATCATATCATAATATACATAATTGGTGAGAAGATGCTGAGAAGCTTTAGAGGTGAGAAGATGGGCTCTCAAGAGAGAAGCTTGTAGCTGTTTTGTTACTCCCTGGTCCTTTTTGCTGCTGCACCAAGCCAGGAATTGGCTTATTGTGTCATCTGACCCATGGCTTATAGTTAAATTCTGTCCTCAGTAAGCACAAGCTGTGTTAGAAGGGGAAAAGGAATGAGCTCCCCTGCCACATGGATACTTGGCAGCAAGAATACCTAATTTTTAAGAGATTCAGTATCTTTACACGTGTAATTTGACAATTTGACAAGAGCTTAATTTGTTTCAACTCTATTATATTAACTGTTTGCATTAATTTAAACTTGTATGTGATCAAGTATATAGAACAAACTTTCTTCCCAGTTTAGAAATCATAACTGATTCTTAACAATACTTTGCTGCTATGAGTCTGAAGTGAACAAACTAGTTTGGCCTTCACATAGTCCCAGTAAGCCATAGCTTTGCTTGCCATTATGCAAACCAGGCCATTATATTAAATCTGTGGTTCTGTTAAGTAGTTCTGTTCCTTGGTTGGCTAGACGTTTTCTAGCTAATTCAGCTGATTAAATTGCCAGTCACTTGCGTTCTAGTTGAGGCTCACTGTATTAACATTCTTCTATAGAAGGGATGCGGGTGGTGCTGTGGGTAAAACCTCAGCGCCTAGGACTTGCCGATCGTCAGGTCGGCGGTTCGAATCCCCGTGGCGTGGTGCGCTCCCGTCGTTCGGTCCCAGCGCCTGCCAACCTAGCAGTTCGAAAGCACCTTCGGGTGCAAGTAGATAAATAGGGACCGCTTACCAGCGGGAAGGTAAACGGCGTTCCGTGTGCTGCGCTGGCTCGCCAGATGCAGCTTGTCACGCTGGCCACGTGACCCGGAAGTGTCTGCGGACAGCGCTGGCTCCCGGCCTATAGAGTGAGATGAGCGCACAACCCTAGAGTCTGGCAAGACTGACCTGTACGGGCAGGGGTACCTTTACCTTTATAGAAGGCTCTTAAGTAATCCAGTGCTAGATTGATGTATGTATTGAAAATGTCACTGTTCACAACAGACTTAACTTGGAATGGTTGACTGCTTAGTATAACAACATTCATATTGATAGTCATGACTCAAACGCTTTAAAAATACTTGCTTCAGGTAAGTGTCTTTCTAATTCTGGACTTTAAATTAATTTTAAACTGCTTGGCTATTTTTATCTTGCAGATCCTCAGTTTGTGGTCTACCAACTTAAGGTAAAGATATTCACCTCCTCTTCAGGACCCCCAAGACGTGAAGACAAATATATGTACTTCGAATTCCCTCAGCCATTGCCAGTGTGTGGTGATATCAAGGTGGAATTCTTCCATAAGCAAAACAAGATGTTGAAAAAGGTGTGTTTGTTTTAATCTGAGAAAATATTGATTCCAACCCCCCCCCCCAATTCCTTGCAGTTCAGTCTGCTATTGGTGGCTTTAGGCATTCTACCAAAGTGATAAGGAAGGAGATATGACTCACTCATGCTTTTCTTGTCATTGCTTCTGGATATTGTGTGAAAGGGGACAATGTACCGTATTTTTTGCACCATAACACTCACTTTTTTCCTCCTAGAAAGTAAGGGGAAATGTCTGTGCGTGTTATGGAGGGAATGCCTACGGGTGGCATGCCTATGGATTTTCCTCCTCTAAAAACTACGTGCGTGTTATGGTCAGGTGCGTGTTATAGAGCGAAAAATACGGCATATATGCCATCTGCCCACTTAGTATTGTATCAAATGTTATAGGAAGTCAGTGCAGATGACTTATTTCTGCTTTGTTTTCCATGACTTTAACTAAGAGATGTGGACTACCACATTTTGCACTATCTGAAGTTTCCAAACCATCAGTTGCTGAAGTCTTTAGCTTATATATTCATGAATGGTGGTTGTTGAGCCCAAATCAGAAAGAATGGCAACTTGCTAATTAGGTGGTTAAATGTTTCTAAATGCTTCAGTGGACCCACAAGTGCTTCAAGTCTGAGGGTCAAATCGAATATTATGGCAGGCTGCTGCTCACATGTCTGCCCTAGTTATGTGTAAAGAATTAGGGTAGGATAGGTCTAATCTTAGCATAAAAGGGAACATGTTGGTACAGTCTTATCTTCTTTTGCTGTTATCATCTGAGCAACCTTTTGTGAAAAATGAGATTGCAGGGCTGAAGCCCAAACATTGCAAGTGGTACCAGTAGTACTGGGCTTGTAAGCTGGGGTTTCCCAGCCTTTTCCCACAGCTACAGTCCATTCCCCTTGCCACAGAAAAGCTGTTCTTTGTAGTCAGAGGATATTGGCATGAGATATTGCAATTTTACAGGCTTCTCTGCAGTAATCTCAAGAGGGACTTTGTTAAAAGTCTTACTGAAATCAAGATACACTGCATCCACAGTGTTCCCCTGATCCACCTAGCTTGTAACTTTATAATTAATAATAATAATAATAATAATAATAATAATAATAATAATAATAATGAGATTTGTCTGGCATGGCTTGTTTTTGAGAAACTGATGCTGGGTCTTAGTAATCACAGCATCCTTTTCTAAGTGCTCACAGACTGACCATTTAATTATTTGTTCTACAACATTTCCAAGTATTGATGTCAAGCTGACCGGTTGGTAGTTAGTTTTTCTAACTACCAGTCAGCATTTCTTAACAGAAATGAGCAAAGACACTGAAACATAATTTCGTAGGACGAGGTTGGCTCAACTGTACCCAGTTTTTCAGCCTGTGCTAATTGAGCTGCTTTGAACAAAAGTAACTTTTGTTTTTGAACTGGCTTCAGATGTATTGCATTAGCAGAATGTGTTCAGGGATGGAAGCAGCCCAGTTGCACTAGGTCATTGGGAGCACTTTTGAACTGTGCTTTGGTACAGTCGTACCACCTGCAAAGGAAGCTTTCTTTGCTGCTGGTTTTTGCACGATGAGAGTATTTTTTAAAAAGATGTTGCTATAATTGGCTTCAGCACAAATAGAATACAATTTGCATTTCTAGTAAGTTTCATTTCTATTTTTAGCAACCTCTTGTATCCTATATACCAGAGTGTCCTCTGCCACTGTAATAATGAGATATAGTTGCAGCCAACATCTTTCACCCAGATCATCAACAGTTATCCAAATCAGTAATTCCTAAATAATTCTGGAATCTAGTTATGTTGGTCTGCCTTTAGAGATTTGTGGACTTACCTGGCTTTATGCCCTGAAAGCACAGATGAGTGTGCATTTAAGACATTAGAAGGTTATGATCCTGACTATCACAATGGTGTCTTAATACACATAACTACTTGGAATGTGGGACGCGGGTGGCGCTGTGGGTAAAACCTTAGTGCCTAGGACTTGCTGATCATATGGTCGGCGGTTCGAATCCCCGCGGCAGGGTGAGCTCCCATCTTTCGGTCCCAGCTCCTGTCCACCTAGCAGTTCGAAAGTACCCTAAGTGCAAGTAGATAAATAGGTACCGCTCTATAGCGGGAAGGTAGACGGCGTTTCCGTGTGCTGCGCTGGTGCTGGCTCGCCAGAGCAGCTTCGTCACGCTGGCCACGTGACCCGGAAGTGTCTCCAGACAGCGCTGGCCCCCGGCCTCTTAAGTGAGATGGGCGCACAACCCTAGAGTCGGACACGACTGGCCTGTACAGGCAGGGGTACCTTTACCTTTTACTTGGAATGTAATCTGCCCTCTTGCGTACATGACTACCTTGTATATATACAGGTGAAACTTGGAAAATTAGAATATTGTGGAAAAGTTCATTTATTTCAGTAATTCAACTTAAAAGGTGAAACTAATATATGAGATAGATTCATGACATGCAAAGCGAGATATGTCAAGCCTTTATTTGTTATAATTGTGATATTTATGGCGTACAGCTGATGAAAACCCCAAATTAACAATCTCAGAAAATTAGAATATTAAATGAAATCAGCCTGGACTTAATGAAGCACAGTGGACCAACACCAGCTGATGACATGGCTCCCCAAATCAACACAGACTGTGAAAACTTCACATTGGACCTCAAGCATCTGGCATTGTGTGCCTCCCCATTCTTCCTCCAGACTCTGGGTCCTTGGTTTCCAAATGAGATGCAAAAGCTGCTCTCATCAGAAAAGAGATTTAGGGAGCCATGTCATCAGCTGGTGTTGGTCCACTGTGCTTCATTAAGTCCAGGGTCAACGTAGCCATCTACCAGGAGATTTTGGAGCACTTCATGGTTCCTTCCGCAGACGAGCTTTATGGGGATGCTGATTTCATTTTCCAGCAGGACTTTGTCACCTGCCCACACTGCCAAAAGTAGCAAAATCTGGTTCAATGCCCATGGGATTACTGTGCTTGATTGGCCAGCAAACTCGCCTGACCTGAACCCCATAGAAAATCTATGGGGCATTGCCAAGAGAAAGATGAGAGACATGAGACTGAGCAATGCAGAAGAGCTGAAGGCTGCTATTGAAGCTTCCTGGTCTTCCATAACACCTCAGCAGTGCCACAGGCTGATAGCATCCATGCCACGCCGCATTGAGGCAGTAATTGATGCAAAAGGGGCCCAAACCAAGTACTGAGTACATGCGCATGCTTCTACTTCTCAGAGGTCCAATATTGCTCCATTTGCAGTCCTTGTTTTGCTGATTTCATTTAATATTCTAATTTTCTGAGATTGTTAATTTGGGGTTTTCATCAGCTGTATGCCATAAACATCACAATTATAACAAATAAAGGCTTGACATATCTCGCTTTGCATGTCATGAATCTATCTCATATATTAGTTTAACCTTTTAAGTTGAATTACTGAAATAAATGAACTTTTCCACAATATTCTAATTTTTCTGAGTTTCACTTGTAGAAAAGCAGTACAAAAGACTTCTAAATCTTGCAGATACAATTTATTGAGTAGTTGTAGGTTGAGTAGGTGCTCGGTTTAGCAGCCTTTTCATAGAATCCCCAGACCAGGAAAGTAAATATAGAAGTGTAGAATCATTTCTGTTTTTTCTATGATCCTTTCAGTATAGAACTATGAAACATCTGACTAAAACAATCAGCACAAACTTTTTTGGAGGGACGGGATGGCAATAGCTTTCTAGTGGAGTGTAAGGCAACATCTTGTTCTTTATCTTCTTTAACATTACTGTAACAGCAAAGTTACTCCTTATAGAAACAATGTTTCTTTAATATGGCAACTTGTTATGCTTTCCTTGCACTGATGAAAAGCAGGTTGTCTCCTTTTTCAACTTAAAAGGCAGAATATACATGTGAGAAAACGAACAGTTTCTTATAGGAAGTATATCATGGAAAACATTTCTTGAAGGGAATTTGACTGTAGCAATGGATAATTTCAGTATCCCCATTGTGGTTAATTTTATTCCTCGGTTAATGGGTACTTTCGTTTCTTACCAATTGCAGCTACCACTAGCAGTTTCTAATCTACCATACAGACTTTCATGGATGTTTAACTTCAGTAGACACACATATCAGAGGTTGTGAATGTTTTGTTTTGTACTAGGCCTGTTTTAATTGTACTTGTACAGAGTGGTGGTACTTAGTTGACGTGATCCTTAATTGTTGGAAAGGCCTCTAATGAATTGCATCTGATGCTGCCACATCTTGTAACCTCCAGGCCTGGATTATGAACCCTGGTTTATAGTGCTCGCTTTTTAATAAGAGGATGAGCATTACAGTCACTGCATTCTTTTTTAGTGCATGGTTGAATATGAGTGAGAGAACTCAAATCTTTCTCCTTCCCTTCCAACTGCCATCCATACCTTTTCCTGCACCTATTCATTCACTTGACGGTGGTGGCTGCTGCAGCAGTAGCAAAGGAAGATCTATCTCTTCCTGCTCCTCCAGTGACACTGGTGTGATGCTGTACCAGTAAACTATGTACCAGCACTTGTATAAAGTGGATATACAGCTTACCTTCTGCTGGAAAAGGAAGCTGAGGATGGAGGTGACCCCATCACAACCTCATTGCAATCATCACAAGTTCAACTTATAATTACTCCTGAAATATGTCAAGCCACTTCTCAATTTTTAAGGAAGTGGGAGAGAAGAGGAAGAAAAAGTTCAGTTCCCCAGGCCAATAAAGAGTTGGACTGAGGTGGGGTGGGGTTGTGTTAAAATTCTTGCCATGGTAGTTACAGTTAGGGGGACAGCATGCTCCTAATTCACATGTTTCATCTCATGATTTCGGCTGACCAGATTTCAGGATGTAACAGCTGTGTATACAGGTATACATAAATTCAGAGTGGGAAGAGCATGCAGCGAATTCTAACACATACAGCCTTCTCCCCAAGATTGGAATTAGGGGTAACCTCCCCAATTTTTCATATCTATTGTGTCATCTGCCCTCTTCTCAGAGAAGGCCTTATATGCAGCACTGATCATCTGGTCTTTGTGCCAGTTAGAAAGCTACTTATTATTGCAGTCAATTTTCAAACGGTAAAAAAGAGGAGAAAAGATTTTGAAATTAAGCACTCAACAAAATTTTAATGAATAATCATGCTAGACATTGGGGCAGCTCTACCAGAAAGGAGGGCAGTGGAGGTATATGTGTCAGTGCAGAAATGAAGATGGGGGAAAACTCTCCCCACCATAAAACTTCTTGTGTATCTGTGTATGTATTTGTGCAGCCAAATTTCAATAGAATATATTCATATGGTGCCATGTTTATGTTATGTTAAAACAAGTTTTTTCTTTTTGTCTCTAGGACAAAATGTTTCATTTCTGGGTAAATACATTCTTCATACCAGGACCAGAAGAAAATTCTGACAAAGTAGAAAACGGAAGTCTTCTTGGAGATCAGGAACTTGATGGGATTTTCAGTACAGAGCGTTCAGATAATGATAAGGAATATCTAATACTTACACTAACAAAAAATGATTTGGACAAGGCAAATAAAGACAAGGCAAATCGTTACTTTTCTCCAAACTTCAAGGTAGGTATATTCAGAGGCATCAAAGAAACTTGAAGTGTACTCAGAGAGATTGAAAGTATGCCATGCATAGTAAATCCGGGGTCTTATTGTACAGTGGTACCTCTGGTTATGAACTTAATTTGTTGCGGAGGTCCGTTCTTAACGTGAAACCGTTCTTAACATGAGGAGCGCTTTCGCTAATGGGGTTTTCCGCTGCTGCCGCGCGACTTCCGCTTGCATCCTGGGACAAAGTTCACAACCAGGAGCATCTAATTCCGGGTTAGCAGAGCTCATTACCCAAAGCGTTCGTAAGGAAGACGGTACGTATCCTGAGGTTCCACTGTATACCTTAAGGGTAAATGTGTGACAACCCAGCAATGAATTTATTTATTTAAAATATTTTTAGCCCACTCTTCATCACAAGTGATCCCAGTGTATGGTACAAAAACACAACTTAACATCATTCTGCCCAATAAATATAAAATGAGAGTGGCAGCTTCAGAATCAGTATCATAAGATTTCCAGCAGACTGCACTGCTTCCAGGTCATCTTCAAGGGCACCCCTATGTAAAGCATATTATAGTGATCTACCTGGCAGTTACTAGAGCATGAATTACTCTGGCAATCTTACCTTTGAATATCAATAACAGGAAGATGTTCAAATTTGAGAGAATTTTGTGTTAAACTGTTTTATTTGTATGTTAAAACTACTATTACACTGACTTGTTTTCCTCTTTCATTTGTGTTACCCGTATCTGCATACAAATACAGCAAGAGCTGATTTTGGCAGAACCCAAGCTGAATTCTGTTAATTGATGTTTGGTCTATAGTATGTGTGTGTGTGGGGGGGAGAATAGCTTCCTTTTATAATTCTATTTCAGAAGCACACATTTAATAAGTACTTTGTTAGACTTTTCTTAAGGTTTCCGGGATCTCGCTAAAATCTTTTGATAGAGTAGACAGTGGCCAGATCCTGAGTAGAATAACTGTTAGAATAACTACGAAGAAGCTAAAAATATGAGGCTTTGCCATATTAATAGAAGATTGGATCAGTCAGTCTAGAAGAAATGAAAAATGTAAGATACTAATAAGCCTTGAAATTACTGGTGCTGCCTTAAAAATCCTCAGTTAATCACATAAAGTACTTGCTATTTGGGTTTCTGTTTAGTGTTAATGCTTAGGTTGTGATAATATTCTGCATTCACTTTTCTTGTTCATAACAGTGCTGTGCACAGATGACCACACAAAGAACTACAGATGCAGTGAGCAACCTATTCCTTCTTTTCCAAGCAAATATGGACTGATATCTTTTGTCTTTTTTTCTAGGTGAAGCTATTTTTCACAAAAACAGTAGAAGAGCCATCAAACCCAGAGGCTAGCAGCTCAACTTCAGTAACACCGGATGTTAGTGATAATGAACCTGATCATTATAGGTATTCTGACACCACTGACTCTGATCCAGAGAATGAACCTTTTGACGAAGATCAGCATACGCAAATTACAAAAGTCTGAATATTTTTTTTTATTTGGGAAAAAATACCACAAAGAAGAAAACTTGAATAAACTGAATTATGGACCTTTTGAAATGGCAATAGGACATTGTGTCACAATTATCAGTTGTAGGAACAGTTCTTTTCCTGACCAATCTCATTTTGCCCTATGAAGTCTCTGGGCTTGACACTTCTTGTCCAGTTGAAAAAAAAGGTTACGTAGCTATGTTATGTATATACCTTTTCGTGTCAAGAGAACATTTAAACTTCAATTAGGAAAACACAAAGATGGCACTTTCCCATTTGATTCCAGTTTTATAAAAGTGGAGACAGATCTGATGTGTATACGTAGGGAATTTTCCTTTTGTGTTCTGTCACCAATTGAAGTGGCTGTAAAGCTCTTTCTAATACACAGGTTCACATCCTGCCCCTTTCTTTGCACTTATGTGGCAACAGATAAGTCTGCAGTTGGCTTGGAGAAGTAACGGGTTTTACTACATTCAAATGCATGTAATATGGGTAGGAGAGTGGAAAGAGAAGCTCAGAAAGGATTGTTTTGTGCTGGACCCTGGACTGTGTACCATTTCCAGCTTACTTACATGCACCTCTTTAGCATGCTACAGTAATAAATCCTGGACATTTGAGGAATCGCCGCTGTCACTGCTTGTTTGTGCATTTTATTTTTTTTAAAGCATAATGGTGCTAGAAAAGGCAGCTAGAGGGAGTGGTTCTGTATTAGGGGTACAGGAATGAACCTTCTACAGCATCTTAAAAGATCTACAAATGAAGGGATATGAAAATTTGGTTACATGTGAGACACCGTAACAATGACTTAACCATACAAATGTGGAGGCTGTCTACCAGAAATGGGCTTACACAGTTGTTTGTGTGTTACAGTTGCCATGCCCCCAGCTGTGGATGATAAATGTTGAAGTAATATTTTTTCTAAAAAAAGAAAATAAAAAAAAATCCTTGTCTTTCAAACATTTGGAACTGCTATTTCGAATTTCATGGTGTAAAATCCCATTGGTTTATTGGAGTTAAACTTGTTTATTATTGTCCCATTTGAGTAAAAGAATTTGGAATAATCCATTTTTCCTAGTCCGTTAGCATTGATAACAAGGGTATATATGGTAACTAGTCAAGGCAGAACTCAGGCTGAATACCGAACAAAGGGGCAGCATGCTGCTTCAACATTCATTGGTAAATTTGCTCCCTTTTCTAATCTGTGTAGTTGCGTGCCTATAACTTCATATTATTTTTAGTGGAACTTGCGTGTAACTGCACAGGATCATAGCTTTCATCTATTACATAAACTTTTTTCAAAGCTAATGTTCAGATTTCCTCAAATTCGATCCAGTTCTACGATACCATAGATGGACCTTATTGGTGAGAGGTGACAACCGTGTCACCGTTGACTTTCTCCTGCAACTTACGTTGAGCCTGATTTATGTTAAGACAATTTGAAAGCCACATTAGCCAACTAAAAAGTTTGTGCTTTAAAATGTTTGGATGTTGACAGTGTTCGGTGTCTTGTACAGTTCTACTGTGTAACATGGGAGGGTCAGATTGGAAATATTTCAGTGGCCTTTTGCACTGTTCTTCCTTTGGAATGTGAAGGTCTGAATGAGGGTTTGGATTTTGAATGTGTCAGTGGTTCTGAGAAGCCTTGCTTACGTTTTTATGGTATAGTCATTGGAAAAGGAAAATGGTATTATATATATATATTATATATATAATATATATTATGCATACTCTCCTATACTTTATTTCAGCTACCATCCCCATAGAACATGGCAAGAATTACTATGACTGAAAGGTTTGAGTCCTAATTAAAACTTTATTTATGACAGTATTCATCATTTAGCTTGAAAATGCATTCTTGTAGGTAATTTCTTGAGTTTCTGGACTGTGTGCTTAAATTCTTGGATGTGCAGCAGCTTACATGTCTGAAATTACTTGAAGGCATCACTTTGACAGGAGCTTACTCTTAGGCCCTGTGCCATCCCTCATCATCTGTAGCCCCATTTAAAATAGTTTGTCACAGTAGTTAAAGGGCAGTTGTATAAAATAGCACCAAGGTTATATGCTGTGGCACAAATTGTAAACTGAAGGGATGTTTACATGCAGCATCAATTGTTTTCAGCTTTAAGGAAAAAGAGTTTGGGGTGCCAGTGTGCAGTTCCATGTTTAAAATTCTAGCAAACGTGCAATATGTTAACGATGCCTGTGGTTGCCACAAAGTGCCTCGTTTACCTTTTTAAAATACTGTTAAAATGTGTCATGCATGCAGATGGAAGGGGTGGAACTGTGCACTAAAAGGAGGCTTTAACTGCAATGTTTGGTAGAGCTGCCTCTTTACTCCGCCAGTTCAAAATTCTCAGTCTGTTTTCATATAGAATATTATATATATATATATATATATATATACATATATATATACACTAAGAAAAAAAGTCTGTTAAGCAGCCTTATTCTGATTCAGCCTCTTCAGATACTATTGTGCTGTGCAACAGTGGCTCTGTGTGTAATGCTATGCACCGAGGATACACAAAACAAGAAAATGACATGTACAGGATAATGTCTCATACAAATCAGATGTCCGTTTGTTATTGTGTTTAACAGCCCTTTATCGTAGTGTTAAAACTCCACTTAAAACTGATTAAAGTCTCATTCTTGTCACTGTGTTGGGTGTATTATTATATGGAAGCACATGGAATAAAATCACTTATATTTCAGTAAAATAATGAAAAGCACATGTGATTAAAAGCCTGGGGATTGCTTAATAGAGACAAACATGTTCAAAAGTATACCCAAATTTCATTGGGGGGAAAAATTGGTGGGGTTTTGACAATTTGTGATTAGACTAGTGTAGGAATATGAATATGACTACATAATTTGGTTTTGTATTTTTGAATCTTCTGTAATAACTTCAGTATGGTGAACTTTTTTCTGGTGCAGGAAAGAGGGTATAGCTTAGTGGGGTAAAGCTCAAGCATTACATAATAAAGTTCTAGGTTAATACAGAGCATATCCTCAATGGCTGTTTTTAGTACTGTAGTTGCAAGGACGAGAAAAACCTGTTTGAGACCTTAGAGCTAAGAAAGACAGTGCTCTGCTAAATTGCCCATTGGTCTAAAATGATTATTTGGCAGCTCCTTTATATCTGTGCAGATCTAGAGCAATTAAACTATTCCTGTTCATTCTAATATACATCTAGCACAGGACAATTTGCACACCTAGCTATTTTCATGGTAAACTGTCAGCCTGAATACGTAAATGAAACTTGAACATCCGGGGTGGGTTAATTTTGTAGCTTTAAAAATATTACCACCAGAAACAAGTATTTATATCAACCTGTTCCTGTGTAAGAAGTCAAATGCTTTGATGCATTGTTTCAGAGGTGACTGCTACTGAACAATCAATTTTTTCCCATTGGTCCAGAATGGTTTTTGATGCTAGTTTTTTGTATTTATTGTGCTCAAAAGAGCCTATTCAGATCTTACAGTGGACACTATATATTGCTTTACCATTTTTTATAAAGCGTGAAGAAAGGAAACTATATGCTTTTGTTAAATTAGGCAAGATTGTCTAATTTCTAGCGTTGCCATGTTAGTATTCATTAAGTTGTGAAAAGCTGTATGGGGCAAAGATTGCTCCTAATTGTCCTAGATCTTTGTACAATACTTTCAGAATAATACGAATGTATGTCTAAAACCACAGAATAGTGTTAATGGAGGCTCAGAGCAGCCTTGTACTGTAACCGTTCCATGTTTACATGAAATGAAAACTGAAAAGTAGAGCCTTATGATACACTTACATTTCAGATTTTTTCCATTTTGTGATGCATAGTCCCAAAATCATGTTGGAGTGCTTGCTTATCTGTTGGTTTAAAAATCCCTAACCTTTCAGTTCTTTCCTACAAGTAGTCAAGCTTTTGATAGTAACACTTGAAGAAGAGAGAGAAAAGACCCATTTATTGCTCATTATATATTACCTGATTTCCCATTTCATCATATGGAAACATACATTCTAAATTGAATGAGGACACAACTGTCCTTTTCAGACACTCTGTAAGTTCCACCTTTAAAGTCACACCTCTCCTGCTTCCACTGCCACTGTGATGAATGTAATTCCCAGAGTATGGTCTGAAAGCGCATGAGCCTACCTTCTGCTAAAGCAAAGCAGGCCTTAGTCTGGATGGGTGACCGCCTGGAAGCCACATTTGGTTTGAATTTCATGACAGAAGAAGCAGGATATAAATGTAAGAAAAATTAACAGCTGCAGAATGTTCTATCAAGGTTCTAAACCCTGTAAGGAGCCTCCATCAGAAAAGATCCCCTGCTGCAGAAAGTATGCTTAGCACGGTGATGGGAGCAGGAGGAGGAGGAACACAATTCTGGGGGTCTGGGCTAAAAACTCTGCCATTTCCACCATGGTTTTCCTTCTGCATGCACATAATGTGTGAAGAGGGCTACATTGATGACA
This sequence comes from Podarcis raffonei, assembly GCF_027172205.1. Classification (NCBI taxonomy): domain Eukaryota; kingdom Metazoa; phylum Chordata; class Lepidosauria; order Squamata; family Lacertidae; genus Podarcis; species Podarcis raffonei. The sequence goes on from NC_070606.1 coordinate 36,534,253, forward strand.
CATTTATCTGAAGTTCTTGCATACTTTTAAAAAATGTTTTTATTTGTTTTTCATGGTACAGAAAGTACATTTTGAGAAAACAATTGTTGCAACAGTAAACAAACAACTTGCCCCGATAAAATTACAGACTTTTCAAGTATAAAATACCGGTATGCAGAATATATGAAATTAACTGGTAGTTAACCCAGTGTTGCTTGGGAATGATAAGAAACCAAAACAACACAACAGCCTCCAAGATTTATTAATGGATTGTTTAATTTGTTGATTTCTGGGCTATACACAAAGCCCAGGTCCGGGGTGTTTCAGAGGGGAGGGATCATGGCAGACTGAAGGTTTCTCATCGGCTTCTTACTGATAGACATAGCAGTGTAGCCTCTGATGATAGCCAAACACATGTTTGTCAAAAGAAGTTGAACCGAAGGAATGGAACTGTTGCTTTAAAAGTTTGTTCTTTGTGAGATAGGGAGATTGCAAATTTTCCTGCCTTGTGGGTTGAGTGACAGGAGGCCAAGGACTGTCATCTTGCCCAAACCATGCTGCAGTCCTATTATGGACACTGACCGCAAACACGTCCCTTTCTTAATTATCTTCGGAACAAGATAATTTACAACTTGGAAGTGTTTCTGCGTCAGCCAGTGAAAATCGTAGGTTAACTGCTTTCTGGAATAAAGGAGAAGGAAAAAGCTACTGCTTATAGCGTCAAGTAAAAATGACGAAAAGCTGGATTTATGGCGTGGAATGAGAAAGTTTTAACCTGACAAGGGGAATCTATAGAGCTTGAAGTGGATTATTTTTTAATTATTATTTTGGCGAATGTGTGTTTAGGAAATTGAAAGTTACTTTGCCAGCTGACACTATTCCTGGGAATGGAATATGCTTCTTTCAAAACGAGGCAGGTGCAAGCTGTGAAATTGTTGTAGTGATGGAAGCTGTTTAGAGACAGAAGTAATATACCGTACTTTTCCGTGTATAAGACTAGGGTTTTTTTACTTTAAAATAAGGTTAAAAATCTGGGGGCGTCTTATACACGAATAGTGCATATGCCCATTTTCTAAATTTGGGGTCCCCCAAAGTAGGGGGCATCTTATACATGGGGGTGTATTATACACGGAAAAATATGGGGTATATAAAAATGCAGGGAAAGCATTAAAATTCAGAATATCACAAGAATGAAAAGGAAAAAGAGGCAAAAGGAAAAACGGTGGAAGAAATGAGATCTTCAGGGTCCCTTCTTATGGTGGATATTCTTAAGCAGATACTGACAGAGCAAACAAAGTCTCTTAATGCAAAAACGGAGGTTTTAGAGGGGGAGAATAGATAAAAATTTGCCAAGATTAGGAGGAACAGTCAATGAAATGAGCAGGAGAGCCAGTGTGGTGGTTAAGAGTGATAGACTCGTAATCTGGTGAACCGGGTTTGCGTCTCTGTTCCTCCACATGCAGCTGCTGGGTGACCTTGGGCCAGTCACACTTCTTTGAAGTCTCTCAGCCCCACTCACCTCACAGAGTGTTTGTTGTGGGGGAGGAAGGGAAAGGAGAATGTTAGCCGCTTTGAGACTCCTTCGAGTAGTGATAAAGCGGGATATCAAATCCAAACACTTCAATGAAACTAAACCAGAGATGAATGAAATGGAAAAAGGGATCAGAAATGTTATAGATGCTCTAGATGATAAAGAACAGGTAGGACTGAGGGATGAAACTGGCAAAGCTAGAAGGAGCAACTGATCAGGTGGAAGAATCCACTATACAAATGTATGGAGAAATAAAGAGAAAGATAAAGCTGAGATTCTGGAAAATAAAAACAAAGTTAAAAATGGAGAGATATTTGGATAATCTGACATCTATGGAATTGAGGGAGGAAGAGTTTTACCTATGACTTGGGAGTGATCCCAGGGGATAAAGCTATTAAATCCCTGGTATTCTTTTTGGAAAAAGAATGGAAGAAATGCACATGGAAACTGAAAAGAGAAGGCTGGAAAAACATGGTAAATACATCAGGAAGTGGAAATTGACGATACAGAACTGAGTGGATCAATGGATATGGAATATTGTCTCTGTGTTCACAGCAGAGAGACTTATCAGCACAGAGCGGGAAAGATTTATCATAATTTAACATAGAGGCATGGTTGCTGAAATGGTTGGCGGCAAAATTGTTATGTTTAATTAGAAACTATTAGAGGGACATATCAATATTATTAATTGGGGACCCTTTTTGTGCAATATTTGGGTTTGAAGATTGGGAAAATACTTTTTTATGGAAAGTGCAATAGTTGGATGTTGTCATGGAGCAAATGTTTTGAATAATTCTTTTAATGTAACTGACAGATGGAGAATCAGAAGTCCCTTTTCTCCTTTTTTTCTCCCCCCCTTTTTATTTTGCTGTATCAAAAAAAAGCTTTAATAAAAATTAGCAAAGTAATAGTAATAAAAAAGCCCAGGTCCAGATCAGTTTGGGAATGCAGCTAATGTTTCATTAGGGATTGGGGGACAATGACACTGCAGCTTGTTTCCCCACCTCCTGATGAACTGTAGAGAGCATAATGGTTCAATCCTGCTGGATGCTGGTATGCTGGCATGTTCACTGCAGGAACACATCAGCAAAGCAGTCCACTGCAGCCAACAGTCCTGCATAATTGGTGGGTCTCTCCTGCACTGCTGCTGCATGAGCTTGGCTCTTAGGTTGGGTCTGCTTTCCCTCCCCTCTCTGCAACTAAGGTAGTTTCTTTTGTCAACCACAATTTTAGCAAATGCTGCAGTCCTTCCTCTGTCTTGAGTAAACTTCATAATTTACTGACGTTGAGAATTTTCCATCAGACCTAATGAGAGATGCTGAGATAGATAAGATGTAGTGAGTGAGTTCTAATGCCATTATTGTTTTACAGATAGCATTATTTTACTATAGAATCCCTTCTGTCTCATCTTAAAAATTCCTTTCTTTAGGTAGGAGTCTTACCTTTATACAGTGAAATCCCACACATACCTCAGCATCTTCCAGCCAGGCAAGCAAGGGGCATTGCCACAGTTCAAGGACACATTCCAGCCAGAAAAAAAGCACTTGAAGGTACAGAGGAGGACCATGAGGGGCAAAGTCTAGGGATAGAGGGCATAGCCTGGAAAGAGTCCAGAGGGACATACTTCTGGGCCTGAAGTTCCCCACCACTCTGGTAAATGATCAACCTGAGTTGCTGTGCCCTCAGTTGATGCATTCAGTTGCATATGGAGGAGGCCATCTTGCCTCTTAAGGATTATATAAGCTGCTTTTCTTTTCTGTCCTTTTATATCCCATTCAGCTCTTCTCAGGCCAGAGGAAAAGGAAATCTTAGGCATCCTACCACCAGCTTTGGCAGAAAGCATGCTGGATGCTTTTCTTGTCTTTGTAGTTTTGCTTCATTCATATACTGTTCCTTTACTCCTAATAATTATTGTTGTTGGATTGGCTAGTTTGTACAATCAGCTTTCGTTATTCATTTTAGAGGTTCACCATATTTGACAGATATTTGGGTGTATCTCTTGAGCGAAAGAACTGTCCACTCCAAGGTCCATAAATTCAGTCTGATTCAGTTTACATACTTTCGCTCGCCTAGCTCTTGAATTTGACCCCAGCATTAAAAGGGTTGAACAAAGCTGCATGAAATTGACTTAAATTCCTCTCATAAGTTGCAAAATATTTAATATGGGGGCGGGGGAAGAATAGTGGAAAAAGAGACTACTGAGCTATGCAAAATGAAAGTGATACAGAAGTGAGCAGAACTCCTTTTACTGTCTTCAAAATCTTTACTAGCTATAGCCTTCACCTTCATAAAAGTGATTTCTGAAAACACAAAGTTGGGCCGCTGCAGCAGACGTAGAAACCTATGTAAACACATTTATTGCTATCTACCAGTAGCAAACTAAGGCTATGTAGACCTTGCTACTTACACAGGTTTCAGCATGCTTCTGCCACTGGTGTTTGATGCATAAAACACATAATGTACTTGGTCACAGTCCAAAGGTCATAGAACTGTAGAATTGGAAAGGACCCTGAGGCTCATCTTCTCCCAACCCCCTGCAATGCAGGAATCTCAACTAAAGCACTCATGGCAGATGGCCATCCAACCTCTGCTTCAAAACCTCCAAGGAAGGAGAGTCCACCACCTTCTGAGGGAGTCCGTTCCACTGTCAAACAGCTCTTCTTGTCAGAAAGTTCTTCCTGGTGCTTAGTCAGAATCTGCTTTCTTGTAACTTGAAGCCATTGGATTGAGTCCTACCCTCCAAAGCAGGAGAAAACAAGCTTGCTCCATCTTCCATGTGACAGCCCTTTAGACATTTGAAGACGGCTATCACATCTCCTTCTTCAAATGTCTAAAGGGCTGTCACATGGAAGATGGAGCAAGCTATCACATCTCCTTCCCCTTCATGGATCACTGCCTTGCCGTGGCGAAGGGGCTTGAAGAACTCAGAGAAGCTATGAACTATGCCGAGCAGGGCACCCAAGATGAACAGGTCATAGTGGAGAGTTTTGACCAAACGTGATCCACCTGGAGGAGGAACCGGCAAGCCACTCCAGTATCCCTGCCAAGAAAACTCCATGGACAAAGACAACAGGCATATAAAAGTTATGACGCTGGAAGATGAGCCCCTCAGGTTGGAAGGCGTCCAACATGCTACTGGGGAAGAGCGGAGGGCAAGTACAAGTAGATCCAGAGCTGATGAAGCGCCTGGGCCAAAGCCGAAAGGACGCTCAGTTGCGGATATGCCTGGAAGCGAAAGGAAAGTCCAATGCTGTAAATAAAAATATTGCATAGGAACCTGGAATGTAAGAACCATGAACCTGGGTAAGTTGGAGGTGGTCAAAAATGAGATGGCAAGAATAAATATTGACATCCTGGGCATCAGTGAACTAAAATGGACGGGAATGGGTGAATTCAGTTCGGATGACCATCATATCTACTACTGTGGGCAAGAAACCCGTAAAAGAAATGGAGTGGCCCTCATAGTCAACAAAAGAGTGGCGAAAGCTGTACTGGGATGCAATCTCAAAAATGATAGAATGATCTCGATACGAATCCAAGGCAGACCTTTTAACATCACAGTAATCCAAGTTTATGCACCAACTACTGGTGCTGAAGAAACTGAAATAGACCAATTCTATGAAGACTTAAAACACCTTATAGAAGTGACACCAAAGAAGGATGTTCTTCTCATTATAGGGGATTGGAATGCTAAAGTAGGGAGTCAAGAGATAAAAGGAACAACTGGCAAGTTTGGCCTTGGAGATCAAAACGAAGCAGGGCAAAGGCTAATAGAGTTCTGTCAAGAGAACAAGCTGGTCATCACAAACACGCTTTTCCAACAACACAAGAGACGACTCTACACATGGACATCACCAGATGGGCAGCATCGAAATCAGATTGATTATATTCTCTGCAGCCAAAGATGGAGAAGCTCTATACAGTTAGCAAAAACAAGACCTGGAGCTGACTGTGGCTCAGATCATCAGCTTCTTATAGCAAAATTCAAGCTTAAACTGAAGAAAGTAGGAAAAACCACTGGGCCGGTAAGATACAATCTAAGTCAAATCCCTTATGAATACACAGTGGAAGTGAGGAACAGGTTTAAGGATTTAGATTTGGTGGACAGAGTGCCTGAAGAACTATGGATGGAGGCTCGTAACATTATACAGGAGGCAGCAACGAAAACCATCCCAATGAAAAGAAAATGCAAGAAAGCAAAGTGGCTGTCCAATGAGGCCTTACAAATAGCGGGGGAGAGAAGGCAAGCAAAATGCGAGGGAGATAGTGATAGATACAGGAAATTGAATGCAGATTTCCAAAGAATAGCAAGGAGAGACAAGAAGACCTTCTTAAATGAGCAATGCAAAGAAATAGAGGAAAGCAATAGAATGGGAAGAACCAGAGATCTGTTCAAGAAAATTGGAGATATGAAAGGAACATTTCGTACAAAGATTTCCATAATAAAGGACAAAAGTGGAAAGGACCTAACAGAAGCAGAAGACATCAAGAAGAGGTGGCAAGAATACACAGAGGAATTATACCAGAAAGAAATGGATGTCTCGTATACCCCAGGTAGTGTAGTTGCTGACCTTGAGCCAGACATCCTGGAGAGTGAAGTCAAATGGGCCTTAGAAAGCACTGCAAATAACAAGGCCAGTGGAAGTGATGGTATTCCAGCTGAACTATTTAAAATTTTAAAGGATGATGCTGTTAAGGTGCTACACTCAATATGCCAGCAAGTTTGGAAAACTCAGCAGTGGCCAGAAGATTGGAGAAGATCAGTCTACATCCCAGTCCCAAAGAAGGGCAGTGCCAAAGAATGTTCCAACTACAGCACAATTGCACTCATTTCACACGCTAGCAAGGTTATGCTTAAAATTCTACAAGGAAGGCTCAAGCAGTATGTGGACCGAGAACTCCCAGAAGTGCAAGCTGGATTTCGAAGAGGCAGAGGAACCAGAGACCAAATTGCAAACATGCGCTGGGTTATGGAGAAAGCTAGAGAGTTCCAGAAAGACATCTACTTCTGCTTCATTGACTATGCAAAAGCCTTTGACTGTGTCGACCACGGCAAACTATGGCAAGTTCTTAAAGAAATGGGAGTGCCTGATCGCCTCATCTGTCTCCTGAGAAATCTCTATGTGGGACAAGAAGCTACAGTTAGAACTGGATATGGAACAACTGATTGGTTCAAAATTGGAAAAGGAGTACGACAAGGCTGTATTTTGTCTCCCTGCTTATTTAACTTATATGCAGAATTCATCATGCGAAAGGCTGGGCTGGATGAATCCCTAGCCGGAATTAAGATTGTCGGAAGAAATATCAACAACCTCAGATATGCAGATGACACAACTTTGATGGCAGAAAGTGAGGAGGAATTAAAGAACCTTTTAATGAGGGTGAAAGAGGAGAGCGCAAAATATGGTCTGAAGCTCAATATCAAAAAAACGAAGATCATGGCCACTGGTCCCATCACCTCCTGGCAAATAGAAGGGGAAGAAATGGAGGCAGTGAGAGATTTTACTTTCTTGGGCTCCATGATCACTGCAGATGGTGACAGCAGTCACGAAATTAAAAGACGTCTGCTTCTTGGGAGAAGGGCAATGACAGGCCTAGACAGCATCTTGAGAAGTAGAGACATCACCTTGCCAACAAAGGTTCATATAGTTAAAGCTATGGTTTTCCCAGTAGTGATGTATGGAAGTGAGAGCTGGACCATAAAGAAGGCTGATTGCCGAAGAATTGATGCTTTTGAATTATGGTGCTGGAGGAGACTCTTGAGGGTCCCATGGACTGCAAGAAGATCAAACCTCTCCATTCTGAAGGAAATCAGCCCTGAGTGCTCACTGGAAGGACAGATTGTGAAGCTGAGGCTCCAGTACTTTGGCCACCTCATGAGAAGAGAAGACTCCCTGGAGAAGACCCTGAAGTTGGGAAAGATGGAGGGCACAAGGAGAAGGGGGCGACAGAGGACGAGATGGTTGGATCGTGTTTTCGAGGTTACCAGCATGAGTTTGACCAAACTGCGGGAGGCAGTGGAGGACAGAGGTGCCTGGCGTTCTCTGGTCCATGGGGTCACGAAGAGTCGGACACGACTAAACGACTAAACAACAACATCACATCTCCTTTCAGCCGCCTCTTATCCAGGCTAAACATACCAAACTTCCTCAACCGTTCCTCATAAGGCTTCGTTTCCAGACCCTTGATCATCTTGGGCACACGTTCCAGCATGTCAATATCTTTAAACTGTGGGGCCCAGAATTACACACACTGTTCCAGGTGATGTCTCACCAAGTCAGAATAGAACAGTACTATTACTTCCCTTGATTGGGACACTATACTTCTGTTGATGCAGCCAAGAATAGCATTAGGGTTGTTTTTGCTGCTGTATCATGTTGTAGACTCATGTTAAGCTTGTGATCTACTAAGACCCCTAGATCTTTTACGCATGTACTACTGGCAAGTCAGGCTTCCCCCGCCTTATATTTGTGCAGCTGGTTCTTCCTGTATAAATGTAGACCCTTACATTTGTCCCTATTGAAATTCATTTTGTTAGGTGGGGGGGGGGGTCACTTCTCCAACCTGTTAAGGTCATATTGAATCCTGATTCCACATTCTGTGGCATTAGCTACCCCTCCTGTTTCCTGTCATCTAGCAATTGGATGAGCATTCCCCCAGTTCCTTCATCCAAATTGTTTATAAAGGCGCTGAACAACAGGCCCAGGACAGAACCCTACAGCACCTCACTGGTCACTTTTCCCCAGGATGATGAGGAACCATTTGTGAACACTCGTCGGCCAATGAACCAGCTACAAAACCACCTAGCAGTAACCTCGTCCTGCCCACGTTTTGCCAGCTTCTCCACACAAATACCATGGGGGACTTTGTCAAAAAGCCTTACTGAAATCAAGATACACTATGTCCACAGCATTCCACTGAATTGGAGTTCAGTGAGGGAAATAAATGAGGGAATGGGCATTGGGTGAAGGCCTCCCCACCTATGCTCTGGTGTGAACATCAGCATAAAAATGCAACTTGAAATGCAACGGGTTTCCTCGCTGCAGTTCAAGCTGTTAATGTGTACATAGTCAAACTGTCTGAAGAATCTCTTTCAAAGAGAAGCTGTGGAGAGAACAATATAATGCATTGTGGAACAATAATTTCCAATCCTCTGACTGCAAATGCACAAATGCCAGCTTACAGGTATTTTAGCATATCTCCCCTGTGGGCATAGTTTGGAGTTTCAAAGCTGTAAATGCTTTCCCCACCGCATAAGCAGATAATTCAGAAAAGTAATCTGAAAGACCATAATCGTATTTCTGAGAATAATAAAATGATGAAAATTGCATCGCTTGAAGATCACATCTAGTTAGCAAGAGATCCTACTCTTTAACCTTATTTTTAAATCACTGCTTTTGCTAAAGGAGTTGCAACCTTAAGGAGGTTGGGAAACGGTCCATGCTGAGTTAAGAGGGTTTGACATTTATTAACCTAGTTTAGTGCACATCTATTAGCAATTTGCTTCAAATAGCGTTTTTGGGCAACTTTGTACCTTGCATATGCTGTAATTTCCAAACAGTACAAAAGCAAGGCAGTATAACTGGGCAATCTAGAAGAAACCTCAAATCTCATCATGGCACAGGGTAGGTTCAAAAGCAGCCTCAAATAATTTTTGAATACGTAGTTTCTTGCTTGGCAACATTAGTCCAGCCCCAAAAAGAGTGACAGTAGTGCTTTTTATGAGTGGCTTGGGAAACTGCGAAGGGCTTTTATTTTACACTTCTCAAATGATTACATTGTCTCACAAGCTCTTATTATCAATTAGGAACATGCAAAAGAAGTGTTAAACTTCTGTTTGTGGAGAGACTTTTCTTCTAAAATATTTGAGTAGGTTTTTGACAGCATCTAAAATGATTCACCAGCAACAAAGTAAATCACAAATCAGAAAGAGGTATAGGAAGCCTAGGAAGCTATTCCAGAGTTGGGGTGCCATCACTGAAAAGGCCCCTTCCGCACTTAATCTCCGAAAGAGGAAGGCCTTAGTGCACTGGGTTCTGCACTAGATGTGCTGCTCTTCAGACTGTATCACTTCAAGAAGATTGAGGTTGCATTTCCCCCAATGTTGACAGGAGGGAGAATTTCCTGAATAGCATGTGTTGATAGCTGATTTGGTTCTGCCCTAACATTGGGCAGAGTAAAATACCATAAACTGGGGGGGGGGGATGCCAAAAGCTATATGTACCCCATGGCCTTCCCTGTGCCTTGTAAGGTAGTGTCTCCCTCAGGTATGGTGGATGGTGTCACTTCCACACTGCTAATGGAAAATTCAGCTGCCAATCCAGATGTGGAATGGGGAGGGTGGCATAATGTATTTCTCTGAGGCCTGCTTGGCAGGGGGTTGGACTCGATGGCCCTTGTGGTCTCTTCCAACTCTATGATTCTATGATTCTAAGTGTGTTGTCTAGGAGACCTTTCAATACCACATGTACATTTTCTTTCGGGTTACTTTTCACAAGAGAGGAAAGGCACTAATCCTTTGAGAATATTGATGTATTTTAGGATTCAGGCAGGGTTTACGCTCGAGTGACAAGGTTTTTTAAAAAATAATAATAAAAAAGCCAAGAAAAATGGCAGTGGCGGTGACCCTGACTAACCCGCTCTAGTATCCCAGCTCATTCACTGAAGACACTTCATGGAATGCATCTGTTCCCAAGATCTTCCTTGTCCTTGTCCCTATTTTTGTTGTTGCTCAGAATAGATAATGTTCTGCTTCCTCAGTACTGCGAACTTGCTTGTCTGGCAAGAGGATTCAAGTATGGCAAGCTTTCCATAGTTTTAAATTAGCTGTTGTTTGTTTTGTTTTTTAAGTTGAAAGTGGTTATTTGAGGTGGGCCTAGCCAATGTATGCAGGCAATTTCGGACAAGATATTAGAGTTACGACCTGTAAATTAGATTTAAGGGTGTGGGAGGGGGAAAGAGCAAAAATTGACTGGAATGAATGCTAGCAGGCAGGTTTTTATTGGAGGCAGATTGGGGTATGTGGGAAAATGCCTTTTTGACCAGGAAAGATGAAAACAAATGAATAAACAAAACAAATGCCTCAAAACCAAATAGTACACAGTAGATCAAAGGCACAGTCATTTAGGAATGCAAGTGAGTCCTTACCCAGCCTTTAATGGAGAGAGAAGTGCTGGCTTGACATTGGTCAGCGTGGATTTCCCCCCATCTTCTTTGATGTTGTGCTTAGAGTGGGTTCAGCACTGCTAAGTCATTCTAAAACCATTCTTTATTATTAAGATATTGAGAAATATCCCCTTACTAGCCAACATATTTAAAGATCTCATTGATATGTACCAAGGGCAAATGTGCCTACATACACATACAGAGAAATCACAAATGCATGGAAATTAGATCAGAAAGATTAAAACATTTAAAAGCCAAGTAAATAAGGGACAATAAAGTATACAGGTAGACATCATGATTTTGCTTCATCTATAAATGTACTAAATTTCTCTGTTAAGCTGTCTGTACACTATGCATCTATTCTAAAATATGCAAGTTTATTTAAAAAAGACCCCAAGTATGAGTATGAAGTATGAGTAGTTCTGACCGATTTCCAGTGAGCACCAATGGACTGTCTAGTTGAGATTAGCAAATCTGTAAACAGTTCTAAGTACTTCTGAGGCTGGGTCTTTTAAAAGTCACATGAAGACAAGCCATTCTTGACCCTTGAAGAATTGCCCTTGTGTTTTGAGAACAGCATTGTTTGCTTACAAAGTTGGGCAATGCTATTAAAACAGAGTCCGCCAACCATTCTGGGTCCATGGGCGCATTTGTGCACTGGAGAAACATTTGGGCATACTTCATGCACCACAAGCTACACTCATTGGCTACAACAGAATGTTTCTTTCAATTTCAGTAGGGGGATGTACCCTTTGGGTGCCATGGAAGACCTGCTACGTGTTGCAAACCCTGTATTAAAAGTAATGTCTCTACCTCAGTCACATGGGTTGGAACCTCAAACCTTATATGGTAGGGCTGCTACCTTGACACTGGATGCAAATCTTCCATTCTTTCTTGGAGAGTGTTTGTGGATCTTTCCAACCACCTCATCTCCTGGCCCTGTAGTTTTCCCCCAACAGTATGCAGAAGGTCCCTTCTTCAATCCCTGGCATCTCCAGTTACAAGGATCAGTTAGTTGGTTTATGGACCAAACAGTCAAACCTGGTATAAGGCAGCTTCTGATGCACCTACAGAAGTGAGGGGAATGTTGAGTATCTGGTAGGGGGAGACCCATAGCTAGCTGGGCGCATTTGTCCACAACGGCTCACAAGTGGCGTGCGTTGCCCTCTTTGGAAATATACCTCATCAACTAAAAATATCTAAAGGGCAGACTCGAATGACCTTTCATCCCCTTTTCCTTTTTTGCTTTATGGCATGATTTTATTTCTCGTAAGAATATTGAGGCACAAGGTCTCTCAGTGTCACCATAATATTCAAACGCCTGGCTCGTCCAAAACTTAATTGTTTGCTCTCAATAATGATGTCACTCACAGGTGGAGGATACTTTTATTTTTACATAACTTTGTTACTTGTAAAGGGAATCTTTCTATGAATCAGACTACTTCTTTGGAGCTGCCCTGTACCTTTCTACTTTTGTCCTTCCAAGATTTTTTTATTCTTTGCTTTTCTTCTTTTTGTTATGTTTACACTTCTTAACAAAATCAGTAAAATGTTAAGTGGAAAACACAGACACACAAGAGGTGTGTTACATTTGTGGGCATCCTTCACTGAGTACAGCAGCCATGCATATTGTTTTCGTTAGGAAAGTGAATTGCTAAGGATTCCTTGTGGGAAAGTACCTTGTAAGACACTGTGAAACTTGCACACATGCAAGTAACGTGGTCTGATAAATTGTGGTGCCATTATTTGCAAGGCTGTGGTAGTGTTGTAAAAAGTAAAGAGTTTTGTTCTGCTGTCATGGAATCCAGAAGAGCTGACCTGCCGTTTGTCACTGCAGAAGTTTTTTGGAAACATACTATTTCCCCACCCCTGCCCAAGTAGGAGAGAAAAATAAAGGCAACTCTGCCTTAAAGGAATGGAGTTTTCTCTGTTTTTGTCATACTCTTAATATGTACCGTTCTTTGTCTAATATTCTAATTAACTAGACCCATGTTTTTATTACTACATTTTGAGTCTTCCCTTGGGTAATGACTTATGTTGAGTTCAGGCCTTGTGGGCTGCAGTAAAATGAGTTGTTAGGATTGCATAATAACACACTTTGCACACTGTGTGTTCAGATCAGTTTACGTGGGTGGTGAGGAAAGAAGAATGGAGGGGAAAGTGGCGGAGTGAGGGAGAGGAAATAAGGTGATGGAGATAAAGGGAACAGCCTCCTCTCTTTGGGCTTTGGCCCCACCTACTTTTGGGTTAGGCCTGACTCACAGCAGCACACTACCCCCAGAGAGTGTGGGCCAGATGAGAAAAAAAGGAAGAAAGCCAAAAGGGAGTTTGCAAGAAGCAAAGCAAAGAAGCCATAAATGTGAGCAAAAGCAATTTTGTGGATTGAGATGCGTGCATATAAATAAATTCTGGAGTGGTGCTTGTTCATACCTCTGTTCAAGCCCAGCTATGGCCCTGTGTGTTCCACTGAACTTCCCTAAGACTTCCTGCATTTTGGAACCAACCCGTAGACCCTCTGGGCAAACCTGGGATTTATAACAGTCATGTGGGGAAAACCATGACCTCAATCCACAGGATTATTGTAGGGACAAATTTTCACATGGTGGAAGTATATTGTTTGAAATTAAATCCCATGGAAATGACTAAGATCTCCCAAATAACTTTTTTAGGATGGGAGTGTAAAGAGTGCCATGGCAATGGCTAGTAATGTATGGACTTGTGCTGGAGCAGAGATGGGGAACATGTGGCCCTCCAAATAGTGTTACACTCCATTGCCGATCAGGTCCAGCCGCCGTGACCAGGGATGGTTAGGGATAAGGAGAGCTGCAGTCTAACAATAACAGGAGGACTACAAGTTCCTCACCTCTGTGTTAGATGGATGATGAATGCACAGGAGGTCCTCCTAGGCACACCAACCAAGTTGGCATTGTTGTGCTTGCACTACAACTTTTTGCAGTATGTCCACTGACATTAGAGAGCCGAGCCTTCCATCCTTTCTAGTCATCCTATCTGATCATGCCTCACATCAAAGGACTACTTGTACAAAGTACTACTTTTGTAAAAAACAAAAAGAAAACAAAGCAGGCTTCTCTGTTTTCTCCAAGCAGTTCTTGGCTCTTAGCCTGCCTAACTTTTGCAATGAGTTTAAGCAACATCTGCTCTGCCCATTAAAGTGATTTTTCCTTGCACTGGCCTCGAGCCTATGTCTTTGCTGCAACTCATTAACAGCAATTTCCTTCCCAAACCTAAGAGTTCACTGAACTCCAAATTGGATTGTAGTCCCACACATCTATATCATGAAATGCATGAGATTTCTGTATAACCAATCCCGGCTCCATGTTTCTATGTGCCTTGGCCAGCGGAGTATTAGGGGGCCCACATGACATGCCTGGCATTTGGCAAAGGCGCTGGTGCTTCAGAAGTGGTAGCAGGCAATTATGCAGCATGGACCTCTTCTCCTGCGGCACAGCTGGCATTAATTACTAGCGAAGGGACTGCCAGTCAGTGGGCTACATTTATGTCCTTCCATTTTAAAAAAAGTGTCATGTTTCTGGTGCCATTTGAAAAGGCCAGTGGGGTAACAGAGTCATCTAAGAGTGACTGATCATAGTGATGAATCAGCAGAGAGATTTCAAAGTCCCTCTTGTTGCCATTGGCTTAGCTGCTCTGATGTCACAGATGCACGGTAAGCTAGGCTGGAACCAAGAGGCTTGCCCTCTGGAGGGTGTTTGACAGGGACAGATGTTTCTGTGATTCTCCAAGTTAGTGTGTGCTGCATGCCAATTCCAGATTTAGGGCTAGTTTCCATGTGTGCATGCTTGGTGTCCTAATTTCTCTGACACTCCTGAGCCTATACTGGCTTAGGAGCTGTGTGTTAACATAGCAGGAGTGGACAGAAGACTGGCTACTACCAATTATCCAAGCATAGTGCTGCCTGACACTTTAAACTATGGAGCTAGAACAACAAGTGCCCAGCCTGTGTCCTGAACTCATGGATCATGGCAGGACCCCTAATTTAGAACCAGCCTTCAAGCTGTGGCTACCACACCACTGAATTTCCTGGTTTTGCTCATGCTGTCGTTATGTGCTGCTCACTTCCTATATTCTGGTATCTTAGGTTGATGGTACAGTCACAGAGGTGCAACTGGAATTTGGCAGCTACTGTAGGAGCAGATGAGTTTCTCTTAATAGTTTGCATGTGTGAGGCAGAACTCTACCCCAGAAGCTCATTTGCCTCTCAGTATTCCCCCCACCAACTGAATATCTGGCTCTGGAGCACAGTTTTTAACTCGAAGCATTCTATGTTAACATCTCTTATGTCTGGGGCAATTTTTTAGCATTGTGTCTCAATTGCTCGATCCTGGCGACAGCTCGTCCCGTGCTGACCACTTAAAAGTTCACTGAGAGGCAACTGGTATTGTAAGAGGAGCCAGTCATCAGCTGGAGGCTCCAGGCACAAAGTAGGTCAGATTTTACAAATTCCCCACTATCCTCCTTATCAGTTCATCAGTTTTACAGCTAACCACATGTGGTTGCAGTTACTTTGCAAGAAGCAACTGCAGGACAAATGCTCACATGAAACTGCCTTATACTGAGTCAGAGTGTGCAGTCATTAAGCTCAGCACCATCTATTCTGATGGAGAGGAGGCCTGCTAAGTCTCCGGCCCTTTTAAGCAGAGATGCTGGATATGTAGACCAGATCCAGGCACTTTTGGAAGAAACTGATTTTCTGGATCCATTTCAATTGGGGTTTAGGTCTGGTTTTGGCACAGAAACTCCTTTGGTCACCCTGTATGATGACCTCTGTTGAGAGAAGAAGAGTTTGGATTTGATATCCCGCCTTTCACTCCCTTTAAGGAGTCTCAAAGCGGCTAACATTCTCCTTTCCCTTCCTCCCTCACAACAAACACTCTGTGAGGTGAGTGGGGCTGAGAGACTTCAAAGGAGTGTGACTAGCCCAAGGTCACCCAGCAGCTGCATGTGGAGGAGCGGAGACGCGAACCCGGTTCCCCAGATTACGAGACTACCGCTCTTAACCACTACACCACACTGGCAAGAGACAAGAGAAACATGTCCCTGTTAATTTTTCTCAACCCTGTTAATTCTTCTCTGTACCATTGACCACGATATCCTTCTGGAGTGACTGTCCAAACTAGGGGTGGGTGGCACCCCTTTGCGGTGGTTCCAGTCCTACTTGGTCATTCCCAGAGGGTGTGGCTTGGGGAATGCTTTTCAGCCCTATGGAACCTTCAATGTGGGGTCCTGCAGGGCTCAATCCTATCCCCCACTTTGTGTAACATCTACATGAAACTGCTGGGTGGGGTTATCTGGAGGTTTGAAGTATGTTGTCAGCAGTATGCTGATGACACTCAGCTCTATTTCCCCTTTACATCTGCAGGTGAGGCAGTGGAAGTGCTGGGCCAGTGTCTTGCCTCAGTAATGGACTGAATGAGAGCCAACAAACTGAAACTCAATCTAGATAAGACTGAGGCACTGTTAGTGGGTGGGAGAAGATGGGTGGGAGATCACCTGCTCTGGATGGGTTACACTTCCTCTGAAGGTGCATGTTCGTAGCTCGGGGGTACTCCTGGATCCTTTGTTGTTGCTCGAGGCTCAGGTGGCCTAAGTGGCCTGGAGTGCCTTCCATCAGCTTTGGCCGATGGCCCAGCTACGCCCCTATCTGGCCAGAGATAGCCTAACTACTGTTGTCTATGCTCTGGTAACCTCAGGGTTAGATTACTGCAATGTGTTATACATAGGGCTGCCTCTGAAGATGGTTTGGAATCTTCAGTGCAGAATTCAGTGGCCAGATTGCTCACTGGAGCAAGACGGTTTGAGCATATTACACTGATCCTGGTCTGACTGCACTGGCTATCAATTAGATTCTGGGCCCAATTCAAAGTGCTGGTCTTGACCTATAAAGCCTTAAACAGCTCAGGACCACAATACCTCAAGGACCGCCTCTTTTCATATGAACCCAACCGGACCCTGAGATCATTTTCTAAGGCCCTCCTTCGTGTGCCTCCTCCTTGAGAGGTCAGGAGGGGGTAACATAATAATAATAATAATAATAATAATTTATTATTTGTACCCCACCCATCTGGCTGGGTTTCCCCAGCCACTCTGGGCGGCTTCCAACAAAGATGAAAAATACACTAAAATGTCACATGTTAAAAACTTCCCTGAACAGGGCTGCCTTCAGATGTCTTCTGAATGTCACAAGAACAGGCCTTCTCTGCAGTGGCTCCCCATCTGAGGAATGCTCTCCCCAGGGAAGTTCGCCTGCCGCCTTCATTATACACCTTTAGGTGCCAGGCAAAAGCATTCCTTTTTAACCAGGTCTTTGGTTGATTTGATTGACATCCTATGACCTTTTAAAATGTGGATTTTTTTGGGGGGGGTATTGGGTTGTTGTTTTTATTTTGATTGTGTATTTTGTGGTTTTATATTTTGATTTTATTCTGTGAACTGCCCTGAGACCTCTGGGTGTAGGGTGGTATATAAATTCTAATAATAATAATAATAATAATAATAATAAGAAGAAGAAGAAGAAGAAGAAGAAGAAGAAGAAGAATCTGAGCTTTCTGCATACAAAGCATATGCTTTTCTATTAGTATTTGGGTCATCTCTGTTTAGCAAGCAGTGAAAAGTGAATAAAGAGCTGCAGCCGACAAGCCCCAGGTGATGAATCTGTTGTTGGGCTCTACGAGGCTTCAACCCAATTCAAAGAAGTGTTAATCAATCAGAAGAGGTTTAGTTGATTAACCTATTGATTTAAATTTTGCATATGGGTATAAGTATTTCTGATGCATACTTCTTTCTTAGTTTGTAGCACCAGGCTATCTCAAAAGAGGCATTCTTCTGGTCTGCGAGAGATGTGCGAATAATGCCTCTTTCAACATGGTGTCACATTCTTGCCTTTGTACCTTTCAGGATCCAAAAAGGAGGCAAACCAACTGTAAAACCTTCTTAACTATTTACATTATTAAAAAGGAGTCATTAATGAAGGTTAAAAATAGACAGGACTGAAGCAGGGGGTTGGACTAGATGACCCTCTGGGGTCCCTTCCAACTCTAAGATTCTATGATGTTTGATCACACAACTAAGAGGCTGCAAGTAAAATCACACAGCAATACTATTTAGGCACAACCCTCTTAAAATGATAGTGTCTTCACAGAGGCTATTAATTAAAAAACAAACAAACCAATTCATGAGGGACACCTATTTTGTTAATTAAATGTTTTGGATCAACTGAATCTCAGCATTTAATTGATTAAGCTATGGTTCACCACCCTTTTTTTGGACAAGTGGATATATCTGGAATTTTGAGGAAGTGCTGTGGGTGCTAGTCACAAAATGGCTGCCATGGGGATGAGCCACAATATAAAATGTCTGCCATGGGGTGTGTGTGTCATAACCCCAAATGTCTGCTATGGGGGACAGCAGAATAACACAAAAGAAGAGGAGGAAGAAGAAGAGTTTGGATTTGATATCCCGCTTTATCACTACCCGAAGGAGTCTCAAAGCGGCTAACATTCTCCTTTCCCTTCTTCCCCCACAACAAACACTCTGTGAGGTGAGTGAGGCTGAGAGACTTCAGAGAAGTGTGACTGGCTCAAGGTCACCCAGCAGCTGCATGTGGAGGAGCAGAGATGCGAACCCGGTTCACCAGATTACGAGTCTACCGCTCTTAACCACTACACCACACTGGCTCTCAAAACGGCCACCACATTTCAAAAGAAAAGAAAAAAGAGCAGAGACACAAAAAGGTATGAGTAATTGTGTCCTCTTCACGGAGGGCACGTGTTGCGGTGAGATCACGAAGACTGACCTCACTGTGTGGGTGGGATCGTTTGGCTAGCCACAACAACCCGACTGAGTCCCTCAGTTGCTGGGGTAATTCTGGCCAATGGGGTTGAGAGAATTGGCAGGGGGGGACCTAATTATACCACTGCATGTTACGTTGAGCTTTCTCTTTTCTCCTTGTGCATCAGATCTCCCGCCCACCCTTCCTATATTTAGGGTTCATTATGACCTTGCTATGCCGTTGTGGGTTGTCTGCTTTTGGGGCAGGGGCCTGGTAGGAATTTTCCCATTTGGCTGATTGGCTAGTGCCACTTGGGTTTCACCTGCCGCATAGCAAATCGTCACAACTTTGTAAGGTTTGGCGGTTAGGCATTGGTTCAAGGTGTGGTGAGGGAAGGTTGTCACACCTGTCCCTCCCAATGTGCGATAGGGTATTCCATTAAAGGAATCCAGGTGCTCGCCATGCTTTTGTACGATCCCTTTCCAGGGGTTAGGGCCACGCCAGAGCACCTGGGAGCATTTTGAGGTGAGGTTGCATCTGTGGTAGGACCAATGCTCCCCCAGTATGTTTACCCTTACTGACTTCTGCCAGTTGTCAGTGCTGCCCTGCCGGCAGTGTAGGTGCAGCTAGTCGAACCAATACCTAACCCTAACCCTAACCCTAACTACTCACATTCTGTAATCAATAAAGTTGTGGCTAAAATTATGCCAATAACATTAAACTAATATTGGTGTCAACTGTTTCTTTGCGAGGTCTTGGGGGTCTTCATACGCAATGCATACACCCACCCATGTAAAAAAGGCATCTACATCAGTCATCCCTATGCTCACTTGCAGAAAGAAGTTCTTTGCAACTCTCCTCTGTTCAGAACAGCAGGGAGAGTACCTGTCAAGTCCTGGCATCCAGTGAAATGTGGACATGCTTAAGGGGCACGTTTAAGGAAAGAAAGGCCATGCCAGAACAAACAGGAAGTGAGCAGGAGGAGCAAACAGCCTCTCGTGCATTGCAGATTATTAAGGTGATAGTTACTGAGACCACTGCTACGTTTCTAGGAAAAGAGGTGCCGGAAATCACCACGAACTCCTCCCTTGATGTCACGAACTGGCAGGACAATGGGGAGGAGGAAGAGAATCCCAGCCATGGGTGTAGCCAGGATTGGGACATGCCGGAGCAAGCTGGAGATGGGGAAGGAGAGGTTGGTGTAGGAAGTACAGGGTGATGGAGGACGATAAGGGGATGGGGGGGGTGTCAGTGCACAGGAACTGGAGCAGCAGGACCCATCACAAGAGCCAGAGGGGCTCTGAGGCATAGGGAGCAGCAGACAGGGCACTCCAGGAGATTGAGGCAGGCAAGGGCCCACAGCCCAGCTCCCTAGCTGGCCAGGTGGGTCTCGCTAGCTTTGGCAGCAGGTGAGAGATTCCTCAGTTGGAGTAGGCTTGGAACAGGTGAGGGTCATATGCCTCGTCAAGCCCAGATGCTGCAATCAGCAGGCAAAGTGCAAAAGGGAAGCAGAGCTGAGGTGCTGTGTCTGCTCAACTGCCCTTGTTGAAGGACTTCAGCTTGGGTGTGCCAGGATCTCTGTGGGACTTTGGACATGTGGATTTAACCCTGGTCTAGACCTACTGACTTGCTGCCAGGTAGGCTAGAGGTTCTTTACACTTTTGGAATGGCAATGGTGCCCACCTGAGAGGTGCTCGAACTGGAAAAATAAGCCCTTTTGTGGGTACAATAGGATAGGGGTGGCCAACTTCCAAGAGACTGCGATCTACTCACAAAATTAAAAACTGGCAGTGATCTACCACTGTTTTTTAGGGGTTCAGGCCAAACTTGTTGAGCTTTTTAGAGGGAGGGGAATACGTTAGGTGGCATACATTCCTTAGCCAAACAATGTGGTCCGAGGCTTTGCTGTTTCATACTGAATGTGAAGGACGGGCAGTTTGGATGTTCTTACAAAACTAGCACAATGGGGGGGGGAGTTTCTAATGTAACCCTTTCCAGGCCATTGGGCAGAGTGAGACGGTTGCCTTAGGCAGCAGGAGTGAGGACTTGTGGGATAGAGCAGTCTGTACCCCTTAATTCAGCCTGCATCCCTCAAATGCAATGGAGGAGGACAGTCTTCCAACACCAGATACAGGCGCCAAACTGGTCTCCTTCTAAAGGGGAAAGAGGAGGATGCCATCTTGCCCTTCTCCCCAGGCATCTTGGGTGAGCCTAGGTGGAAAGGATTTATGTGGGGGACACTTGATCCTCCACCAGTGGTAGCGTGAAATGACATGACTCAGCCAAGAAATATAACATGAAGCTTTTGCTTCTCAGTTTTTAGATCTTGGAGTCCGCAAGAAACCCAAGGTGCACGGAAGTCCATGCTTTTTATCCTCCCTCCCCCTCTGTTCTATAAAATCTTTCGCATGTTATTTTGTTCTGCCCACGCTTTGCTTGCGGACAGGGATGTTTTCAAGCCTATTATGTGTTAATGTTTACGAACCTTCCAGTGCTGTAAGCTTTTGGCATGGGTCTGATAACAGGAATAAAACTTTGTTAAAGTGACAGTGTTCATCTTAAACCTTTTGCCCTGAGTTTCTAAAGGGTCGTGCGTTTGCTCAACCATCTGCTGTTGGGATTCTTACTTTGCAGTTTGTTTGTGGGGGGTGGGTGGGTTGGGGGAATTCATAATTATGAATGAGCTGGCAAGTCACCGTTTTGGAAGGACAGATAAATGTTCTGAAGGCTCCTGCCATATTCACTGGAGAGGGTGGGGGGAATGGGAAGGAATAGACAATTCAGTAGGGCACAATAATCTGGACTCTTGGTAAGCTTGTGGAAGCCCCATGGGTAGGGCTGAAGCCACCCCAGCAGCCAGCTGTGGAGCCAAACAACAAGCATGGGAAGATGCCAAACAGATGCTGCTTTCAGAAAAATGCATGCCAGAATATCTTGGCCTAGTTGAGGAATAATCTTGCCAGCACACCTCGGCTGTGTGTTAAGGTCTCGGAGTCCTTTGCTGAACTTTCAAATGCTATCTTAAGCAATGAGTGTAAAAGAAATAAGAACAATGGGATTTTCACGCTGTGCAGTAGGGACCACGTATTTATCTAAGACGGCTGTGAATGTGATGCCAAAGCAACAACTATTACCTGGTTGCCCTCTGTATGGAGGTGGCAGTGGAATGTGCTGCTCTACGCTGGCCACTCTGATATTCATACATGGTGCTGGTTTTGGCCTCTTTTGTCAAAATGCACTCCCCTCACCCCGGCCGCCATTTGACTGTGAAATAGTTGTTATTACGGAGATGAATACTCTGCCTCTGTATTTAAATGATCCCCAAGGCAGTTTAAGGCAGATTATGCCATTCAATATAAAGCTATTAACTTGTCTTGATGGAGGACAGTTAAGGGAGATGGTGAAGGAACATGACATTAAAACTCCCCCACCAACCTTCTGCTGTTCCTGGCCTGATGGAGCTTTCTACAAGTCCAGGGCAAATGCCCGCAAACACACCCCACCATAAAACAACTCGATGAATTAATCCCAAAGCACTGGTATATGATGACAAGATATATATTTTAGTGTACAGCCCCTTTCCTGTTTCTGTGTAAGATTCCAATTGTTTCAAAGCTGTCGGAGTCTCTTAAACACTTCACATGTAATATTATGCAAGTGTTGCCTATAAAATGTCAGCTCTTCAGCAGGGCTGGATTAACCACATTGCTGAATAAACTATAGCTGAGGGCCCAAGTCTTCAGGAAGAGGCACATAAATTAGTATCCCTGGGAATTTAGCATTTCACTTTGAGGCTTAAAAGAAAAAGAAAGAGAAAATCCTCTTCACAATCTTAAAAACTACAAGCCCGATACTTTTAAAAGAAGGCTAGTATCCCCAGGGTGCTGAAAGCGATGTCCAGTGCTGGTTAGTGCACTTGTGAGGTGCAAGTGCAGAATTACAAACCCCACGACCGCCTCAAGTGAGGATTGCTGTGGACAGCACAATTTCCCTTCTCACTCTTCATAATATGAACAACTAACTGCCGCAGCATATCCCACACCTTGCTTGTAACAATCATCCTGGTGGTTGCAATTCTCTCTTTGAATATCTTATCACAATTAAAACTGTGCTCCAGCATTGATTATCTAATGTCCTGAAAGGTACACAGATCAGTACTTTCATCTGCGGCATGACTAGGGAGTGCCCCATTGGGAGCATCTCTTTTCCCATCCCTCCAAAAAATAGTTACAGAGGTGGGGGGATTTGGACTGGGGCAATGGCATAAGGGAAAGGAGAGTCTAACTTTTATTCCCCACAGTCCAAACCTACCCCAAGTATTGCTATTAGCTGTGGAGGTGGGATGTATGAGCTGAAAAGCTGAAGGACGGTGCAAACAGCTGCACCTCCCATTTTTCACAATGAAGGAGGAGCCAATCATTACACACACACACACAGACACACACACACGCACGCACACACACACACACACACACACACACACACACACACACACATTATCCCACCCACCCCTTCTCATTTGTACATCACCCTGAGAACCCTAGTAATGCCACAAATAAATAAGGAAGCTGCAGAGTGTTTTGCATGAGACTGATGAAAAAAGGATAAGGTTGAGTAGTATCATCACACAATGGGAAACTCTCCCACAATTATGCCACAGCAGAAACTTGGATTGGGCTTGGGCCTTCCACTATAGCTTATTCAGCATTGTGGTTAATCCAACCCCTTTGAGGAGTAGACATTATGAAACACATCTTGCGTTTTCCTTAGCTGTGGGTTGCCAAGGCTCTAGTCGCTACAAGCCCTAATCGCTTGGAACGGTCTACTTAATTATAATCAAGATCAAATGTAGCCCCTTCAAAATTACGTTTACTTACAGATTCAGTCATTTGGCAAGCATTTATTTGGTGTTAAATGAGCAGCGCGTGCGAATTAAACATGTTATTTGGGATAATAGATGCTGCATGGATGCAATAGACTAGGATTGTGTTTCTGCTGCAGCTATGTGCTTAGGCACGTAGTTTCTAGGTTTACACTTGCAGAACTAGAGCCCAAATAAGCAATAAAATAAATTTTTCTGTTGTGGAAAGGAAACGGACATACTTGCGTAGATAATTTGAATGAAATCTGTGCTGTAATGGAGATGAATGGGCAATTTCAAACAGATGCAGAAGGATAGCAGAGGGTGGTTTTGTCTGTCATTGGCAACCAACTTATTCTGGATGACTCCTGCAGCTTTAGGATGAATGAATACCTTGTTTTGAAATGCTGATCCCAAAGCAGTGGCCATACACCTACGTGTGCTCATGTTACACTAGAGGCAATGTCAGTTTGTCCCTAAGACAGTCTCACCTCTAGTGAATTACTGTAAGCCAGAAGTGTATTCCAACGGCCACAATAGTCTTGGGTTGCAGTATTAAAGTAATTGAGTTGTGCCTTTTTCGACTAATTATTAATACAGCATCAGCTTTCATAGGTTATACTTTACCACTTCAGATGGAAAAATTGAATAGCTGGCAGCAAACGGTACAGGGCAATTAATGGGATGTTAACTCTGAATAATCCGATTTTTAAAAGAACATATAATGGTTCAGCAAGGCTGTAATCCCCTACACACTTACTTGGCACTTACTCAGTAGGACTTACTTCTGAGTAGACAGTCTGAGTTGGATGGTGCGAGTCTTTTTTAATGGGAGGAAAAAATGCAGTCCCATTTCAAGCCTGCCTTACACAGTCAAAAGTGGTTTCTGAACTACTTCTAGAGGTACACGCTGAAAGTGGAAGGAAAAGAATAGGGCACATGAAGAAAAAGACACAGAGATGAAGAGCAGGAGAAATAGGCAGAAAAGGGCAGTGTCACGAAAGCCTATTGGTGTGATTAATTTTTTTAAGAAGTTTTTAATATGTTGCTATTTACTTTCTAATAGCCTTTTGTTCCTCCTGACTTTGGAAATGATGGAGGATCAGGGCAAATGTCCTGTTCTCAGGGAGCACTTTAAACATATGCCAAGGAAGCCTGAGTATTACAGAGAACTTTGGTAAACACTGTAGGGCACACTCTGCAATTACACATGGCACAAGCCAGAAAGCGAGACTATTGCCATGAACTGAGAGTTCACTCTAAAAGGCACAACACATTCTCTCGTGGCTGTGCATCCCTGAGGAGGACAAGTAATGACGGGCACTGGTCAAGCTGATGCTCAGGGCAGCTTTCTGCTGCTCTTGATCTTCTCCTCAGGGGAACCTGAATAAGGTTCAGTGGCGCCCCAATGTTCCCTGAACTACTGCTGTGCGCATGACTTGCCCTTCAAGTTCGTGTTTTGGATGGCTTGAAGCCTACAGTTATTCTTGGCCACGATCCCTCAAAAGACTGTCTACACTGTGTGTCTTTCAAATAGTAGACCGGATCTGCTTGTGAATGATACTTCCCTTGTGTTTGTTGACATTTGTGCCAGTTTTAGGTTGTGGTATCATACTATGTTCTTCTCAAATCCCCTCCTGCCTATATAGGTCAGCCAAATTATTATTCCATCCAAGGCAAGATCTGTTTTAGTTTTAAAGCTGCTTCTGCAGGTCATGGAAAGTTTGCAAAAAGATAAAAATAAGAATGATTTAAAATGTATTTTGATTTCCTTTGTGCTTTGGTAGCGCCTATTTTATTATCGTACTTCTCTTCCGTGTGCAGCTTTATATTATGGAATGGTATTGAAAACTTTAAAATCACCAGGCTGCTTATAATGCTGTTGAGCAAAGATGAATTTTCTGATTTGGTTTTCCATTTGGAAATATACATACGTATATCATTTACTGTATTTTTCGCCCCATAGGGCGCACCGCCCCATAGGACGCACCTAGTTTTTTTTTTGGGGGGGAAATAAAGAAAAAAAATTATCCCCCCCCCCAGGCGCGGGGGAATCCCGAGCTTCCCCCAGCCCCAGCCCTGAGAACAGCCTGCTATCCACAAGCCTAGGGAGCCCGGCGGGAAGTCGCGCCGGTCTCCCCAGGCTTGCGGAGAGCTGCGCAAAGCCCGGGCACGCTCTTCAGTGCGCCCCAGGCTTCGGAATGCAGGCAGCTCTGCGCAGCCCTCGGGAGACCGGCACGACTTTGCGCCGGGCTCCCGAGGGCTGTGCAGAGCTGCGCAGAGCCCGGGACTGCAGGCAGCTCTGTGCAACCCTCGGGAGACCGGCGCAAAGTCGCGCCGGTCTCCTGAGGGTTGCACAGAGCTTCCTGAAGCCTGGAGAGCGAAAGGGGTCGGTGCGCACAGACCCCTCTCGCTCTCCAGGCTTCACCGAAAGCCTGCATTCGCCCCATAGGACGCACACACATTTCCCCTTCATTTTTGGAGGGGAAAAAGTGTGTCCTATAGGGCAAAAAATACGGTATCCTCATTTTTATCAGAGCAACTGATAAAGGTGAAAGCTAAAATGTTTTGCTATAAGATTTTAAAATTTCTGTTTGGTTAGTCAATGCAACAAATACATGGTTTTAGTGATCAACTGCATGCTACCAAGATGCAGAACAAACTTGTCTGATGCTTTCACCACTATCTAAGAAAAGGAGGGAAGGTGACAGCATGGGTTGTAGTCTGCCTAGTGAGAAGGACAGGAGGCAAGCTAGCCAGCTAATCCAGGAATATCCAATGTGGTGGTGCCCTACAGATGTTTTGAACTATACCTTCCACTGGTCCCAGCCGGCATAGGCCACAGTCAGAGATTATGGGAGTTGTGGTCCACCACATCTGAAGAGCACCATGTTGGCTACTGGTGAGCTAACCTAGCACCAACTATGATTCTCACTGGATGTCACCAACTGGATGTTGCTAGTTCTTGCATGCCTCCACTAAAGTCAGGATGGGCAATAGGTTCCTACCTGCTAGCCTTCACTGGAAGGGAGGCACACCACCAGTGAATGGCTTCCTCTGCAGCAGAGACCAAGATGAGTGGTAAGCTTCCACTGGTGGTTCTCCCACTGGCAACAGAGTCCAGACAGTGTAGTCATCTGTAGCCCCACTGATTCTCCAAAGGGTTTGATCCTTGGGCCCCTTGGCTATGCTAGCCTGGAGCTGGCACAGCAGATATTTTTTAAACAACAACAACACTGCCACTTTCCTCCCTGGCTGATAGATGCAGTGCTGGTTCTGTCATTTGGTCCCTCCCAGGCCCCCCCGGTTTGGAATGCTATGCTTATGTACTAGTGTGCTAAGACAATTAGGCTGAGGTGAAGAAGAAAAAAAAGGCATCCAGCCAAGGGAAAACAAACCAAGTTTTTATTAAAATTTTTGAAAAGCAGCAATTAAACTGATTACTATTAAAGTTGCAGTTAAGATATTTCTGGGTGGGGAAGTCAAAAGCAGTTCTAGCAATTAACCATAAACACAGTTGGGATATGGAAAAATGCATCCCCTGAAACCTGGGCTGGTGTTTTCATATTTAAGCCAAGGTTTAGCAATGTCAGCCCATCCCACTCCGCTGATATAGTGCAGCTTCCAGCTTCTTTTTGTTCCTGGAGTCCAGTTTTTCTGCAGCACTCACCATTTTGACATCTTCTGATTTCTAGTTCATTTTCTCTCCCAAATTCCCCAGCAACAGATTGGAGAACTGGGCCAAAACTAACAAAATGATTTCAGGAGGGACAAATGTTAGGTTTGTTAGGTACTCAAGCAGGAATCACTAGTTGCACAAATATAAGCTGGGGGATACCTGGCTTTGCCAGCAGTCCATGTGAAAATGATACATATAGGTAAAATTATATATGACTTTATTACCAGCTGTCCACATGCACACTGTAGCAAGTAAATAGTAGCTTGGCTGAGAGGACAAGCTAACTTCTGTTCTGTCCAGATTCTTCCTTCTGCCACAGAGAGAAGCACCACAAAGAACCTGCTGCTGACTGTTTTCCTCCAGAGATTCTTTTCTCCAGTTGCTCATCTTTTACTTGACCTTTATTCTTTCTCTATTTTCCCTCCTTTTGAGTGTTTTAGTTGATCCTGTCCCTTCTCTCCTGTACATCTCTGATGCTGTCTGTTGCTGCAATTTCTATAATTCATTTTTGAGGATGGGTGGCAATTAAATGGATATAAAACTTTTATAAGTGTGTGGTGTGGTGTAGATATGAGGTCTTGGATGTTCAGTCAGCGTAATGTTGTCTGTTCATCACAGCCACATGTACAGCTGCCTTCTCTCTCTTATCTCTTGTATTAAGATCCCACACACCTTGTCATCAAATCATGATGCTATTCAGTTGAACTTGCTTCCAAGTTAGAAAACCCCAAGACTGCGGACTTAATTGACAAACATTGATCTGATCTGTATCATAAACTTTAGCCAAACAAATTATTCTTGAGTTGGGGATTTAAAGCCAAATAGAAATAGGTACCATCAGAGGGACCATAAAGCAACCTTAATCAATTGAAGTAATGGTATAATCTGCATTATGGATGTTTTGAGTTTTGCCCTTGACTCCCTTTTTATTTTCCTTCTAATGACCTAAAGCTCCCTAACCAGTAGTAGCTATAATCACATTTTCTACTGCTTACACCAGGGTTCCTACTGCTGCAGCTGCTGCTCCCAAATCAGTGCCATTGGCCTCAGTCCCACCCGAAGGATGAAGGCAATGCTCTTGAATCCTCTAGCTGCCTGATGTGAGAAAAGCCCTGCTGGATCAGACCAAAGGTCTCTCTAGCCCACTATTCTGTTCTTGAAATGGCCAGCCAGGTGCCTACTGGAAGACAACAAGCGGTATATGAACACACTAATAACATAACAAGAGCCAATGGCCCATCTACTCCAGCATTCTGTTCTCACAGTGGTCAACTGGATGCCGGTGGGAAACCCATGAGCAGAATCTGAGCACAAAAGCCCTCTCTCCTTCTGTGTTCTCCAGCAACTGGTATTCGGAAGTATTACTGTCTCCACCTGTGAAGGCAGAGCGTAGCCCTTGTTGCCAGTAGTCCCCAATAGCCTTCTCCTCCCTGAATTTGTCTAATCCTCTTTTAAAGCCATCTAAGTTAGCGGCCACCACTGCCTCCCCTGGGAGCAAGAAATACTTCCCTGAGCAACTGGCATTCAGAGTCATACTACCACTGATTCTCATCATGACTAGTAGTCAGTGACAGCTTTGTCCTCCATTTAATTTGTCTAATCCAGGCATAGGCAAACACAGCCCTCCAGATGTTTTGGGACTACAACTCTCATCATCCCTAGCTAACAGGACCAGTGGTCAGGGATGATGGGAGTTGTAGTCCCCAAACACCTGGAGGGCCGAGTTTGCCTATGCCTGGTCTAATCCCTTTCAGGCTGACGAATAATGAGTAGTCCAAGGTCACTCAGTGAGTTTCATGGCTATGTGGATATTTTAACCCAGGTCAGGCTGCTCATAGCTTAACAAACTAGTCTCTAATTAAAGTAGTGCTGATTTTTTTGTCCTTGCTACTTGCTAAAAAGTAGCACTAGGAAAGCTTTGGGAGCTGCCATGTCTGGTTTCAGCTTCTCTCCAGTGCTGACCAGTCATGTCTCCATGTCTCCAGCTGCACGTCCAGTAACTAGTAAAGGTAAAGGGACCCCTGACCATTAGGTCCAATTGTGACCGACTCTGGGGTTGCGGCGCTCATCTTGCTTTATTGGCCGAGGGAGCTGGCGTACAGCTTCCGGGTCATGTGGCCAGCATCACTAAGCTGCTTCTGGCGAACCTTCCCGCCGGAGTGGTACCTATTTATCTACTTGCACTCTGATGTGTTTTTGAACTGCTAGGTTGGCAGGAGCAGGGACGGAGCAACGGGAGATCACCCCGTCACAGGGATTCAAACTGCCGACCTTCAGATCAGCAAGTCCTAGGCTCTGTGGTTTAACCCACAGCGCCACCCACGTCCCTGTCCAGTAACTAGTAGGTGTCAAAGTCTACAAAGATGGCATTCTCTAGCCATTAACGCCCATCTTTAGTTATTACCTAAACAAGGGCCTGATGATCTCTTCTTCACTTGGCACTATGGAACAGGATTATCTTTACAATACTTTAGTCCTAGTTCCAAGTACAGCTAAGGCTCTAGTTCGAAATTAATATGTAGTGGATGCATTGCTTCCAGAAGAAAAGCTGTTTTGCTTTAGGAGCATACAACAAGTTCTGTCATTGTAAGGATAAAAATTCTATAGATTATAGGAGTTGCATCTGTTGGGCTAATAACTTGAAACTTGGCAGACGTGATCCACCTGTTAAAATCTACAAAAGTGCCAATTTGAGGATCCAAGATGGCGTCGTCGTTAGTAGTAGCGTCGACTTGAGCTCCGCATCAGTTGATGCTGTTTTTATTATTTTTATCAGTTTTTATTAGCTTTTATCAGTTTTTATTAGCTTTTATCACGGGTTCAACATGGCGCCGAGGTAAGACGCGCTTACCGGTGCTCTTCGGATTTCTTTTAATCTTCTTTTAATTCTTTATATTTTATCTTAACTGACCCAGTCAGTCTTTGAAGCATTTTATAATTGCTGCAGCTACATGCTATGGCAACTTTCTGAGAGATTTGGCCCTGCTCCAGATTGTAGCAGACTGCTCCTTGTTTCTCTCTTATCTGCGGGCCGGCCTCGGCTGCTAAAAGAGAAGAGAACGCCATTATCCTAATTGGAGAGAGGGTTATTATGTTATTTTAAGAATCGTAAAATCCTTGGCCTGAGGAAAGCATGGGTCAGAACAAACGCTTGAGAGACTTTGACGAGCCCCTATCATCCCCTAAACCAAAACTATCAAGGTTGGTGCCACACCGGAATAGAAGAGGGAGTGACAATGCTGAGCATTGCTTTGCGGTGGAAACCCAAAATCGCTTCCTACCTCTAATTGATTTAGAAGCCACTCCAACTCGGACAACTCAAAATTTTTCAAAAGTAAAGCCTGTAAAGGAGAATACGAAAGAAAAACTCTCAACACAGGATGATGGTTTAACATCTGATATGGGGGAGTTCCCCAGTTGTGAGCAGTTACACTTAGTAATTAAGACCCTTCACTGTATCTTTAAAAGGCTGGATGAGGTATCTTCACAATTATCCAATATCCTACTGAAAGTCGAAAAACTTGAATCAACAACTCAATCTTCAGTTTGTGAGGTCAAAAACTTATTGCCTCACCCCAATTCAGATAAAAGAAAGGAGACTAAAATTAAATATATCTTAAATTCCCAATTGAATAATCAGATATTAACTCTGCAACCCAAGAAAAGTTGCCTTTCTGTCAGGTCGGAAATAGGAAGATGGTCATCGCTAGAAGGGGCTAAAGACTGTTTAAGCAAACTTTTAAAAATTAAGAAACACCAGATTGACCTATATGCGGTGATGCCCCTGTTCCGACAGACAAACTTCTTGAAGGTGATACTTGCGTTCCACTCTGAAAAGATACCATCTATTATTGTTAGGCGGAAAACGCTTTTGTCCATGGCCGATATCGTAGCAACGAGGGTTTTTGCAGATAGCAAGATCAAACCCCTTCTAAAAAGGTGCCCTGGCGGTGAGGACATTAGGACAAGAGACTCTGCCTTACTTCAAAATACTGTTAGGCCCCACTGCGATGATTCTGCAGCGTGCCATTCTCGACCAATCTCGATACCCTCTCAAACAGACATATATGAGGACGGAAACCTGCAGACTGCCCTTGATGAAAGGGAACTTATTGATTCATTCAGAGCCCTCCCTCCGAAAGAACAGTCGGTGATGATGCAAAGATTTGACACGCTTAAATCGCAGCTTTTGCAAGTCCAACACAGAGGGGAAGATACTAACGATGCTTCAAACAACCCCACTTGGGTTCACCGGACAGAAGTGGTCGACCTTCTTCAGCTCAGCCCCACTTTGAAAACAAAAACCATCCTGCAAGACTCAAATCTTCAAGTTGTTTCTGCCCCCAGTGCTATTCCACGAGACGACCAGGCTCTGCCATCCTCACTTAACCTTCATCTACATCCATCGACCAACACACCTAAGGACGAAACTCTGATTTCCCTGCCTGACTCAAATCCCTCTTTAACTCACTCATCTATGCCAGAGCTAGAAAAGTGCCAATTTTCAAACCCAATCCAGCAAATCAAGTGCTGAAAATGACAGCCTCCCCCCCCCCAAGTTTTTAAGAAAGTATATTCTGCATTTCTTTTCAGTTTTTATAATGTGCTTTATTCGGGCTTGAACCAACATGAGATAGTTTTAACTCCGATCTTAAGCTAGGAGGTTCTTTTTTTTAAATCAGCAAATAGAATATTCAAACTTAATTAAAAAAAAAGTTTGCTATTTGGGTGTGTATAGTGAGCTGCTCTCTCCCTGGAAAAGTTTTAAATCCAAAGGCTTATAGGTAAGAGGTTTTTTACCTGATGCATTCGCCCCACAGTCCTACTCTGATCTTTCTCCATCCATCACTCTGTTGGCTCTCTCTGTTGCAGTTCAGATATGCCCAAACAAAGTTTGGTTTCTGGCGGCGGCTGGGGGTGGGGGGCTGGATTCAGAAACAGCAATTCAGTTCTTTGATTTTAAAAACACTAAGGAAGTGCTGATTCTAAAACCCCCAAAATATCATATGCTCTAGCTTGTTTAAAGACCTGCCAGGATGCTCAAGGGAGAACCACATACACAATACAGAGCATGCGCACACCAATTAACTGCTTATCCAAGATACATCTGCATATACACTAAGGGCCCAGACCCAGATTAGAATCTCTCACAGCTGCTTATGCAGAAGACAGGTTCGGTGTATTCTTTTTCCATTTGACAGTACATAATTTCTTGCGAGATTCCATCCAGCCGAGAACATTAGTGACTCCTTAGGCTATTTGAAAACCAATGTTTTGCATCAATGTTCAGATTGAGTTTGATGTTACCATTCCCACTGGATAGCTATGTACAACTCTTCATTTTTAAAACAGCTTGTCGCGATCAAATGCACACAGGAAGGAGATGAAGAAACTGTAGAGTCTCCTCCCCTTCAAACAAAAATTAGCAGAAATGAAATAAAAGAAGCTGCAGAATCTCCTGCAAACAAACAAACAAAATGAGTAGAAATGAAATATTAGTGCTTTTAAAGCTCTTAAATCTCTTCTTTCTCTCTCTTTCTCAATAAACTTCAACTTAGTTGCACTGCATTATAAGGCAGTGAGAGATTTTACTTTCTTGGGCTCCATGATCACTGCAGATGGTGACAGCAGTCACGAAATTAAAAGACGTCTGCTCCTTGGGAGAAAGGCGATGGCAAACCTAGACAGCATATTAAAAAGCAGAGAAATCACATTGCCAACAAAGGTCCGTATAGTAAAAGCTATGGTTTTCCCAGTAGTGATGTATGGAAGTGAGAGCTGGACCATTAAGAAGGCTGATCGCCGAAGAATTGATGCTTTTGAATTATGGTGCTGGAGGAGACTTGAGAGTCCCATGGACTGCAAGAAGATCAAATGCATCCATTCTTAAGGAAATTAGCCCTGAGTGCTCACTGGAAGGACAGATCATGAAGCTGAGGCTCCAATACTTTGGCCACCTCATGAGAAGAGAAGACTCCCTGGAAAAGACCCTGATGTTGGGAAAGATGGAGGGCACAAGGAGAAGGGGACGACAGAGGACGAGATGATTGGACAGTGTTCTCGAAGCTACAAACATGAGTCTGACCAAACTGCAGGAGGCAGTGGAAGACAGGAGTGCCTGGTGTGCTCTGGTCCATGGGGTCACGAAGAGTCGGACACGACTAAACAACAACATAATACGTTAAGAGACAGAAACAAGCTGCATGTGTCTCAAACCAATATATAAGAACAGGCCAACACCACCTTGTCACTAGACAAGGTGTGGGGAACCACTGGCCCCCTAGATGTGTTCGATTCCAACACCCATCATCCCCAGCCAACAAGCCAGTGGACAGGATGATGGGAATTGCAGTCCAACACCACGTGGAAGGCTTCCCATCGCTGCTCTAGAACAACAAAATTTATTCAGGCTTCCGGTACTTTCTTTTCAGCAGTGTGGAGTAACTATATCACTCTCTCTGGTATCCTGCAAGAACATATACATTGTGTGTTCTAGATAGTACACAACAGATACAGTGGTACCTCTGGTTACGTACTTAATTCGTTCTGGAGGTCCGTTCTTAACCTGAAACTGTTCTTAACCTGAAGCACCACTTTAGCTAATGGGGCCTCCCACTGCTGCCGCGCCGCCGGAGCACGATTTCTGTTCTCATCCTGAATCAAAGTTCTTAACCCAAGGTAATATTTCTGGGTTAGCAGAGTCTGTAACCTGAAGCATATGTAACCTGAGGTACCACTGTAGTATATATGACTAAATCAAGAAATATATTTTCCCCTTATTGAATTGTTTTGAACACCCAGCTTGCGGAACAGTTTTGTGTAACCTAAAAGCTCACATTCAGCATACTTTGATTTAAGAGCCAAAGCTGGAAACCCCCAATTTCAATGAGGAAAGATGCGCCTCTCTCCCCCTTTGAATCCAGTAGGAGCTAAATATGCTTATTTAACTTTATAATTAAAACACTGAACTTTGGGTTGTTCTAATAAATATATCATTTTACTATACCTTTTGTTGATCTGTATGAAAACTGAGACTTCTGGTGAACTGGAAATTTTCTTGAATGATAAAAGCACTTTAAAAACAACAACGAGTTAAGCAAAATAATTGATTTCAGTAGGATTATGCTGGATTAAACTGAAGCATCTCA
Organism: Podarcis raffonei; assembly: GCF_027172205.1. Taxonomy (NCBI): domain Eukaryota; kingdom Metazoa; phylum Chordata; class Lepidosauria; order Squamata; family Lacertidae; genus Podarcis; species Podarcis raffonei. Next base: position 36,568,423 of record NC_070606.1, read on the forward strand.
GCTGAGTGTTTAGTTGGCTGGGCTGTGTCACACTTCAGTGTTAGGTTATCTTGACCTCTTCATTTTTGAATCTTAACTCTTTGGTCTTGATTATATATAAAAATAGCTAAATAGTGACTGGCGCCACAGTCCTGTGCAACTTCATTAGCAGATAGGCTTACAACCATCTGCTCGCAAGCTTGCAACGATGTCGTAATAACAAGGAAAGTTTCCAGAGCAGAGAAATCTCATATCAGTTGCAAATATTTTTTTAAAAACCGTAATTTAATGTTGTGTTTGTATCTATTTCTATTGTGGCTATATACACGTATTAAATTATTAGTACTACTACTACTAGTATTCCCGCTTTCGGGACACAGGAAGCTAGCTTATACCAAATCAGTCCATTATTCCATCTAGCTCACTATTCCCCCCCCTTGACTGGCAGTGCCCCTCCAGGGTTGCAGTCAGGGTTCTCTCCTAACCTTGGCTGGAGATGCTAGGGATTGAACCTGAGAGCTTTTGCATGCAAAGCAGATATTTGGCCACTGAGCCAATGCCTTTCCTAAAGGGAAGTCAGTCATTTGCACTGCATACTGGTTTCATATTGTTCTCTCTCAATCACATGGACTGAAGTGGCGTACTCAAGTGTAGCATGGGGGTTCAGAGCCCATATATATATTATAGCTTGGTTCAGACACTCAGCCTGCAAGGAATCTTACAGAAAAACAAAAGGGGCAGGTGCCTCTCATCAGGGTAGGATGCTGTGGGTATTTTGCATGTACATCTACAGATGAGTAGTGCCAATTCAGGCAATCCTCTCCATCATACAGGCGACTCTCAACTCATCCTGGGCTTACATTCTGGGAAGAGCGCATAAAGCCAACATTGTGTATCGTCAAAACATATCTCGTTCAATGGTGGGTGGGATTGCCAAAGTCTTTTTTTCCTTGCACTCACACACCTCCTTTCTGGACCCTTTTTAATTGTTTACTTTTTTCTCTTTTCTTGCCAAGCGTGTAAAGCTGAATCCACACAAGTTGAATGTGTGTTAAGCTGCAAGTTACCTACACTCCCAGAGTTTTGGTTCTTCCTGTGGAGGCATGGCTTTAGAGGCTCCATACAGGAATCCTAACTGATTGAAAAGCAATATATAATGGTAGAAATGGCTCAAAATAACTGAGTCTAACCTTCTGTTGCAATGTAAGGATATTTTGCACTTCAACAAGTGGAGCCTGCAGCGAAATGCAGGAGTTGGGTGTTATGTACTGAAGTTCTCACCCTGGGCCAGCAGGGGGATACTGTAGATAGTTTTCACTCAGGTCCACATCAGTTATTTTAGGCGGGAAACCCTGGGTTGTTGTTGCTACAATGTTGACAGCCGGCTGCCTATAAAAGCAGGCCGGCTGAGCTGTTTGCTGTTCAGTTCTGTCCAGCTTACAAGTAAAGAGCTGCTCTGGAGAAATCGCTGTGTCGTCTGCTATGTTCGCCCACAACTTAACATTGGCGTTCTAGCGAATGGAATGGTGTATTAGACAGTCCATCTACTCCAACATCCTAGATTCCAGCCCTTTTACTCCCTTCAAGGATCTGCTGAGAAATGGGCCATTTAATTTGATGACTTAGCAAACCATAGCTCATGAGAAAGTCTGTTTAAGGAGGGTTCTTAAGGAGGGAACTGGTTAACTGACTAATCATGGTTGTTGTTTTACCACACAGCCTTTCAACACACTTGCAGGTAACGTGTACTTAGTCCCTGAGTTAATATGGCCTCCATATGAGCCTACCTGCTTACTCAGCTCCTCACTTAGCTTTATGCTCCCCTTCCTCTCATCTGATGTAAGGCAGGTGATCACACAGGCTAGGTAGGGACTTTTCGGTGATTGCTCCCACACAGCCATGAAACCAAAGAAGATGTTCACTTAGGTATGTAGCATGAAGCTTCATATCTATCTGTTATCTGATAAGTGCCCTTGGAATGGAGAGAGCCATTGGCACAAATGGGGAATCCCACTGGCAAGGCTCCTAGTCTCATGGTGTGTGTGAGAAATCTCCAGTTCCCTTGAAATAAGGCTTCACCCCTATATGCTGCCTTTCCAGTAAGAGTCACCCTCCATGCCAGCAATTAAGTAACAGCACAAAACCTAGATATGTACTTACATGCTGCATATCTAAGAAATGTCTAGTTTGTCCCTAGAACTCCCTTTTCCTGGAAAGGTTGTCTGGCTCTGTGACTCATCACTTAGTTCTTGGGTCTTGATGTGTCATGAAGATAATTCTGCCCTGCTGCCCCCTGGGCATTTAGACTGAGTTATGAAGAACTGAAAATACCCCGATGCTGCTTGATTTAATTTATCTGCTTATTCGAAGTACACACGCACCACTTTTCAGGTGCACAGCTTCCAAAACAGTCTAAAAACTGTGAAATGGTGTTGTCTCGAAGTACAACTAAACATAATTGCAACAGAAGACCATTTTAAAAGCCAGGTAAACCCATCCGTCGTAATAAACATTCTGGGCAAATGAAGAAGGGTTTCAGCTTACTGCTGAAAAGATAACTGCATACCCTCTAACATCTCTCCAATGAACACAGGGATGCCTTAAGGAAAAGCGGGGCATTCCAGGATCAAATCAGAAACCAGGATGGCTTCTGTAAATCCAGGACTGTCCCTGGAAAATAGGGACACCTGGAGGTTCTGTAATTGAGGAGGTTCCAGTTGAACTTAGTTGGGGTGTAAGTTCCAAAGTTGGAGCCCCACATCAGAAAAGGCCTGACTTTGTATATAATTATCAAGATTTTGGCTGTATTTAGTATTACATTTGTGTTATGTTCTAGTTGTGGTGTTTCTCTATATAGTAACCTTGAATATGTGTGTCTGTAAGCTTATATCCAGTTACCTGGAAATAACTTCATCAATATCAGTAGGACACACGTCTGAGTAGACGCATGTAGGCTTGCACTATAAGTGATCAAAACTAGGATATAAAATTGTAAACAAAAAGCAATGCAGGGTAGGGATTGGACGGGGGACGGGACAGGTAGCCTGCCTAGTTTCATTTCAAAGGGAAGTACAATCATCATGCCAGGGATGAAAGCTATTTGCAGAACACTTTTTACTTGACTGAAGTGAAGACATAGGATAAACATGAAGGCCAACAAGTGGGCGTACTAATCAAAGTGGAAAAGGGATCGGGATGAGAAATGGTAGGGGCTTATACACTTCAGTTCTCTGAGCAGTGAAAACGCCAGGGGTCCAGTGGGTGCTCAGGGTTTTGTTTCCCTTTGAAATAAGGTTGTGGAAGGTTTTTGGCATTTTATGATACAGGATTGATTTACACACAAATATAGGCAGGTTTCACAACATTAACCCCCCAACATGTACTGTTGCTCCATCAGATTTCTAGGGGAAATGTTAGCCCTGTCATATTGCTTACAGAGAGCAGCTCAGCTGTCTCTCTCCTTTCCTCTGCCTCAACTCAGTCTACCCCCCAAACAAGTGCAGGTTGCTTGCTTTGATCTTTCTCACAGGTATATCTCCTCTCCCTAGGACAGTGGGAAGGAGTTTTCTCCTTGTACCACCTATTTTGTATTCAGCTATCTTCTGGCTCTCTGGCTCTCTATAGTCTTTTGCAAGCCTTGAGAGGTATTGTCTTAGAGATACCCACATTGAAATCAGAGAGTTGGAAGGGATCCCAAGGTATCGCCTAGAACAATCTTTTATGAACAGATATATACAACAAAGGGTGAATTTTTGACATGCTCTGAAGCAAGAGGACTTGGCAATGATCTGGTTGTTGGATGAAAGGAAGGAGAAGGAACTGAAGACTCTGAGAAAGATGAAATTATTTACAGACCTGAGATGAAAGCTGCAATCTGATACACATCTACTTGGGTATAAGCCCCACTGAAATCCCCTAAACAGGAGTAGAGATTTCTACTGGAGAGCTCCTAGCACCTCACAAACTCACAAACTAATCTTTGGGACAAAGCCATGACAATTAAAAGATGTATACTGTTTTAAGTTTTTGAGGGGCCAAGGATCTCCTAAGCTTTTGGGTGCCAGATCTTCCTCATAATTCCTGGATTTAGTAAAAGTTAGAATTAATCAAGGTTTGATTAAACTGCACCAAGCACTGAAATCCCTGGGTTCTGTTTATGCTAATGAGAAGGCCAGCCTGGTAGAGCTCGCTGAGCATGGATTGTTAGGAGGGCAAAAGAAGATGGTCAGTCATTAACCCATCAGTGAAAGCAAGAGACTCTCAGACACAGAGCGGGGAGACCCTGTCCTGAGAGCTGGGTAATTAGCAAAAGATAATACCAGAGTTGGGAGAGGGAAGTTTCCAGAACTGCAGTGGGTGATAAAGTAAACGAACAGGAAAAAAGAGCCCCTTTTGCAAGCTGGAGTGAGGGGGGCAGAGCACAAGGCAATCAGTCAGTTTTATGCTTCAGGGAGGTCAGACATGATGTTTGGGGCCTCTTGGAATCTGAGGCTGCAGCAACAGGAGAATCGGGACCCTCTTGGGATGTGAATGCTCCACACTCTCTCCATCTTGTTGTATATATGTGTAAATAAACCATATATCATAAAGAGACCAAAGTCTCTGCTGGACCTCTGGAATCTTTCACTGCTGTGGAGATAGGGGTGGCATGTAACAATACAATTAATGCCGCTTTGTAGTGCAGCTACAAATGAGCGATTTGGGTTCAGAGGAAAAGTTCAAAGCCCCACATAGCCCCACACATCAAAGCTTATGTGGGAACCCGATCATTCATTACTTACGTTCAGATCCCCAAACTATTCATTCTAGAATAGCCCCACTGAGATCCAGCCTGTTTGCTTTCTCCTGCCCCCTACAATCCCTGCTTCTTTTGTTGAAAATATCTCTCACAAATGCAGCATTTGACTTCATTATGTCAAACTCGCTTTAATTTGGCCAGGGTGTAGGAGGCTGTAATGGTGGTTTTGGAAGGGCCAGGGGCGTTTTCCTTGCCATCTGTTATTTTTAATCCACTTGTTTATTATTGTCAGGCTCATCTTTCTCCCCCTCTCCTTCTTTTCGCCACCACTTTTCTACCTTATTTTTCTGTTCCCTCGTGTATAAACTTTAAATAAAAAACCCCCTCACACTATTAAAATGTGTTAATCTCTCACATTCTGAACTGAACACAAGCATCTGAAAGATTCACATCTTGTATCCAAAGCCATGCCCCTCCCCCATACTTTTCTCCAAAGCCCCTTGGCCAAACCTATCCTTGCAAAACCCAGAAAAGTTAAGAGGTCCCGTCAGAGCAAACTGCCTCTCGTGAGTTTGCAGAGCCTGTTCACATGCGGTTGTAGAAAAGTTTAGTCATGTGACTGTGCAAAAGGAATTTACACTTTAACCTTCAGATTTCTAGCTGGCATGTTTCGCCCTGACTCGTAAGGCACAAGAGCGCTTTTGTTTACCATGAAATTTCATGGATCTGCTTTAGCTGAAAGAAGGATATCCCTATGTTTGGGAGGCTGCAGGAAAGGCCAAATTCTATGTATAAAAGTCTACCCCAGTTGGGCTGTTGGGGGCTTTAGAAGCCATTCTCATGACTCCAGAGGGCCATGCATTTAAATGCGCCGGGGGGAGGGGATCTCCTGCAGGTATTTCAGCTTTATTTATTTCTATTATTATTATTATTGCATTTGTATCTCAACTTCCCACAAGGTCGTGCATATGATTCTCTCCCTGCACCCTCATCCTCACAACCACCCTGTGAGGCAACTGGCTCAAAGCCACCCAGCAAGCTTCATGCCCGAGGCTGATACTCTAACCACTGCACCACACTGGCTCTCTGTTTTGATCTCTGTTATACATTTGAACTGTCATGCAGCCTTTTACCTCAATGTGCATTGCTGCTCTTTCCCTTGCTGCTGTGCCTGGGCAACAGAAGGCATTCTGGACCACGTGGAAACAGTGCCTCCTTATGCAGAAGCCACCTTTCACTAACGCGGGTTACCACTGGCTTCTGAAACGAGCAGCTTTAGATGTTGCTTCAGGCACAGGAAGGTGCAGTACATACCCTCCAACATTTCTCCGATAAAAATAGGGACGTCCTAAGGAAACACGGGATATTCTGGGATCAAATCAGAAACCAGGCTGGCTTCTGTAAATCTGGGACTGTCCCTGGAAAATGGGGACACTTGGAGGGTCTTGGCAGTGAAGCCGCAACTCCTGTACACATGAAGTAACATATTTGAATCTGCAGTCACAATTCTCTTAGTAGATAATTACGTTGCACCCGCAATTCTGTAGTAATTACTAGTTTCACATATTTGTGTTATGCAATTAAAGTACTCTGTTTTGAACCAATCATTCCTGATAATTGATCATGCTGGCTGGGGCTGATGGGAGCTGTAGTCTGAGGACCTAAGGTTAGAAAAAGCTGTTCTAGGCTATGCATAGATGAGTCCAACCAGATCTTACAGAGGATTATGTAAGGAAAAACACCAGTCTGCATGTATCTGTGAGCAAAGACAGTACTCTAAAATAAACCTCTTCAGACAACAACCATAGCTTTAGTCCTGGTTCTTATTTCTGAGAGTCTACCCACTCACCCCAGGCCTCTAAACAGCACAGCAGCAGGTCCTCTTTTTCAATTTCAGGTACGATCATGGGGTTCATCTCTCAGTTTACACATTGTGTCCTTAGCACCACCGTCCATTTGGGTGATACTAGCAGCCTTTGGGCTTATTGTCCAGTTGGCTTGCCTCTCACCAGTTTGGATCTTGGTTTACTCAGGGGCCTTTGTAACGATAGAAGTGTATCTGCCGACGTTCGACATTCCAGAGAGGAAAATTCCCATGACCTTGAGGTTGCTGCCATATATCAAACTCACCCCTCCTTGATCCATAACAGGATTATTGTAAGACTCACTAGGGTAATGTATATAAAACACTTCTACTATGTAAGTGCTATGTATTATTAGTATCTGTTGCCTCTGCACTTGTAAACTAAGCCATGAGCTCAATAAACAAGCTCTTTGGGCTGGAACCGTCCTTGTATTTTTCCTTTGCCACCACATTTTCTGTAGTTCTAATGAGCTCGCTCACTATACTCAGTCAAATCCATCATTCTCACATTTTCTTTTTCAAGCAGTGTAACACTGAGAAGTTCTACACATCAGATTTTGTGTGCATATCGGTTTCATTATGGACTCTCTGCACTCTTTAGATTTCCTTTGCTTTCCAAACCGCACTCATCATGAGCCAGTACTCGCCAATCCCTGCCAAGACTTTTGATGGTGTCGACTGTGACTAATGTATCTTCCTGCTGTTCCATGTAGTATCTTCCTCAAAGCATTTGCAACCGGCTTTGATAGGTTATCAGTCTGCTGCATAGATAACCACTTGTAACATGGACATTTCATCTATCTTCCTGACCCCTCTCATCATAATACTTGTGCGTGAGTGTGTCTACCTATCTTTCTATCACGGCAACTCCAAAAATTCTGGATGGGAAAGGCTGCAGATAAGGGGAGTGAAAGGTTAGCAAATTTGGGGAGTAAGGATGTGCTCTGCACATTAAATATACATATGCCGTGACTTGCACCTGGGAGGGCAAATTGGGTAATGGGAAATATTTGGGGGGTGGAGGGCTCAGTAACCCCTTGTTACTTCTTGGTGTTCCCCCACTGATCTAAGTGCTGTTGAAGACAATAATTACCTGCAGGATATCTGCAGGACTGCCGCTGCTCATAGAAATGTACATGCTCAGACCAACACCTGAGACCTTACTGTACCTGTGGCCCACCTCCCCAGGCCACTTATCATAACACGAGCGGGCAATAGTGAGATGTCCTTTTCAGCTGCTGCTTTCAATGGGGAGGTCCATTTTGACCTTTTCACTTCTTGCACTTTTCACATTAGGCAGGCACCTTCACAATACTGTTATAGATGCTTGTGTAAAACCTCTAGGTTTTAGCAGGCCTATCCAGACACATTTGGTTTCATCTGCTTTTACACTTGTTGTAATGTTTTATTGTTTGGAAATATTTTTAAGATTCTTTCAAATTCTTCCTAAATATGTGCTTACTGCCCTACACTCCTTTGGGAGGAAGGGCAAATACATTCAATATTCAATACAGTCTCAATGGGACTTCCATAGAAATTATTTTTCTACACAGGAGTAAGAGGACATGAATAAGAAATCAATAATTGGCATCACCTTCCTTCTTGGGGACTACCCATCTCAGGGAATATATTTTTCATGTCATAATCTTTTCTTTTCTTTTCTTTTTGGAAAAAAAATCCAATTGTTTTGAAAAATATCCAATTGTTTGCTGTTTGCGTGCTGAGATCCCCACTTTCCAGTAGACCTTGCACTAATAAAATACTATGTACTGAATGCTGTTGCCTCACATTCTTTCCATTCTTTCTTTTTCTTTCTTTTTGGGAGTGAGTCAGAGTGCAAAGATTCTTGGACAAGCTGAAAAGAAAGAGATCTGTCTAATTTCCATGGGCACACAGAGTACCCGCATCTGGACAAAGTTAGCAGCAGGCAGAAACTGCATGCAGCATTTAAATATCAGCACATGAAGTCTCCATTTCTTGACCATATGAGGCCTTTGGGTACTTGTGTCAGACCAAATTTTTAAAAAGTTCAACTTATTATTAAAAGAGGCTCCTTGGCCACTAAAAGTCTAGTCACCCTCAGAGAGATTGATAAAAGAAAAAGAAGCAAAGGGTGGAATCCATTCACCTGGCAATTACAGTAGCTGGAGTTTTTGTTGTCATTAAACTGACTTGTTCACATCTGGGCAATGAAGATTTGTCCAGTATATTCCAGGCCAGGTCTCCAGAAAGCAAGGGATCATTTCTCCCATTTTTTGAGACACTTTGGATCTATGTTATTTTTGGAAGTCCCGTATGGGACCGTTGCAAAGGGAAATGTATCACGGATGATCTTCAAGTTTTTCTTTGACAGATCTTAGACTTCACTTTATGCAGCTAGATCAATAACATCCACCATTAAGAACCAGAACTGTGAGAAAGTGCCAGGTCCAGATGGATCCCCTGCAGAGAGGGATGAAAGATGTGGTTAAATTATTATTCCGTGCTGCTCCTCAACATATGTTGAAGCCCTGGCGTGTAAGCTCTTGCCACCTACACTTTGTGAAGTCTACATGCCAATGAATCACACTGAAGACCTCCCAGCCCTGCTTCTTACAGATCAATGTCCCTCTAGAAAAAGAAGCTAATGAAAAGAAAGGCCATCTTATCTCTGGATGTTTCAAAACTGAGCAAGGGATCTTTAGGAATGGCCAGATTTGTGTTTCTATCACCCCCCTGCCATTTTTAAACTGGGTACACCATATGGAGATACACCTGGTGCCAAAGAGCTCGAGGAATACGCAGGATGCCGTTGCTTCTGGTGGGGGAGAATGCTAAGGTATGAGGCAAAAGCATTGCCAAAATGCCATTTCCCTACCACACAAAGACACCATTTGATTCCCTGGCAGGAAGTTCAGCAGTACCTTTAAGCAACTGGGAGGAGGAAACTCAGGGAAGCAGAGAAATGTGCAGGAGGGAGGGAGCTGAAGCAGGGTTTGTATGAATGGGGAGGATGGAGCTCTGAACTCAATTTCCCACCCAATAGAATATTTCCTGCAGCGAGGAGAACTACAGTGGTACCTCAGGTTATGAACTTAATTCGTTCTGGAGGTCTGTTCTTAACTGAAACTGTTCTCAACCTGAGGTACCACTAATGGGGCCTCCCGCTGCCGCCGTTCCCCCAGCGCGCAATTTCTGTTCTCATCCTGGGGCAAAGTTATTAACCCGAGGTACTGCTTCCGGGTTAGCGGAGCCTGTAACCCGGAGTGTTTGTAACCTGAGGTACCGCTGTATCTCCTAGCAGTTGAAAGGTAAGGGGAATTGTCTGTGGCAGCCAATCCATTCTTCCAAGCCAAATCCCCCCTATAAGAGACTTCTCAGAGCCCCTACAACTAGGAACTTCTGGTCTGAGTAAAGAAGGTATAGGACCAACCCAGATTAGTTTTTCTTTTCTTTTCCTGGGAGTGCAGCAGCATAGGCACAATCGTAGCACATTAGTGGTGAATTTAGTGGACTGGCCACACCTCATTCCACTTTGAGTTGTCCTGTTATGTTTTTCCAACGTTACTGCTTTATTGCCATCTGAAGAGGCACTCTTGCACATATCTGTGGTGTACAAGGTTACAGGATTTCAGCAGAAGGTTATAGGATGTGCACCGACTGGAAACAAAGCAGCATCTCTGATACTTTTGCGCATACACAGAGTTTTGAAAGTGGGATCCTGTATGACTGCCTGATTCTATGAAAGCACAAATAATAATGAATGCACCATAAAGATGACATCTGGGGCATGGCGGAGGGCTGTATTGATTTATTCTTGGAGCACTGAGCCATGAGCCTGGCTAAGAGAGTGGAGTGGAAGGTTGGAAAATGCCTTCCTCTTTGCCCAGCACCTTTTTGCAAACCAGTAGCATTTTGGCAGCTGCTTAATGCTTGCTACCATCATTGCCGAGAAGCATATTCCAGTTCCCCACCCACCCACCCAAGTAGTCACATGGGGATTTAGCCAATGGTTTTTGTTAATTGGCGACTACTTTGCACCAGCAGAAATAAACTCAGGAAAAGCATTTGTATACACACACCAGGTCTTTTTTTAAAAAGTGAAAACAGAGTCAAAGTACGATTTGAGTAAACTCTCAAAGTGAAAGCCTATAGTCCTTGCTCCCATTAACTTCCATTTATGCAGCCGATTATCCTGTTTATAATAATGTATAAATAAAAAAACCTCTTTGATTGCATTTCACTTTTCAAGCAGTATCAGAGGCAGGGATAGGCTTGAAAAGAGGCTAGTCCAGGTGGTTGAAAAGTTTTGTTTTGTTGCTTTAGTGGTTAAAACACATACGCACCCCAGCTCTTCACCAATGGATTAATAACTCCCGAGACCTGCTTTGCAGAAGAAAACTTCCTTAACCATCATTATTAGGATGTTAACATTTTGGATCAGCTTATGCAAGACATTTTTAACAGAGTTGGAGAGGAAGTTTATGTTAGATGTTTATAGTGGAGGCATACTATTAAGGACACCCAGTCATTAATGTTATTACTTAGGCACTGACATAGGGGTTCAGTGCCGTGATCGGTTTTCTAGCCTGTTAGAAGATGACAAAATGGCTGCCATCCTTCACCAAATCCATGGCAATCCAGGATCCTGGGAAGGACTTATTCAGCCTGCAGTCTCCATCTTGGAACTGAGTCTACAAGTTGACTTTGTGGCTACAACATGTTTCTTACCTTGAACTCCCCACCCCCCAATTTAATTAAATAAGACTAAAAAAGGGCTGGTTCTCTTCTGGAAAACCCACTGGAACTCCCAGTCCTCTTATAGATGGCTTCTTGAGCAAGGCCTCCCCTTCAGAGCAGGACTGCAGAGCAGCTCCTTAGCATTTGGGACACTTCACCGTAAGCACTCATGTAGGAGGCAAGGCAGAGAGTCCTCAAATGCATCCAGTCTTGTGAGATCCTAATCCGCTTCTCTGACTTTATCAGAACATTTTCTTGAGAGATACTTAACCTTTCTAAGAAACAGATCATAAAACGTCTGGTAAGTCTTGCTCAACTCTGCCTCTTTAAAATAGCCGTGGTACAAATCATAGCCTATAAAGAACACAGGAGATAAGAAGTGAACTGCAGAGGCTTCCAAGAAACTGAGCTGGTGAGAAGTAAAAACACGAAGGGAGAATAGTTAAAGCAAGGGAATGAAAGATGTGTGTATTCAGAACAACCTTATTTTACCCTTTCGACCGTGCATTTAGTGCATGTCATGTTGGGACAGTGTCCGTTACCATTTGTGGAGCAGATTTGAGGTAGGATTAGCAGTACCCAGGATGTGATTTGTAGAGCAGACTAATGAACATACAAGGAAAGAAGGGAGCCAAAGGAAGAAGGGGAAGCAGAGGGGAGAAAGAAACATTGCGCCTCGTTGGCGTGATGTTCAGTATTGTTGCAGACCAGACTCAGAACATTAACATACAGCATCAAAATTGATTAGAAAGCTGGGCTTAGGAGCCTATAACAGGGCCTAGGTAAGCCCATAAAGGAAAGGGACACGTAAAGAAAAGGTTGCACCAGAATTTCTCCAATGGCCATTGGGAAGAGCAAAGCAACCTCCATCCTTTATGCTGGGCTGTGGGAGGTAGGCTAGGCTAGTGAGGTCTCTTCACCCAACTGTACTGGGCTCCATTGGCCTCCAGCTGGCTGCCAGCTATGATGTGATGTTTCCAGAAATGTTTCCAGCAGATCTTGACTGGTGGCATCCAGTAGAAAGCCCCACCACCACAAAAAACACACAAAAAAACCAGGCTTTCTGGGGCCAGGGAGGAGAAATGATTGAACTGCCCTAGTTCTCACTGGATCCCAAATTTGCCCCACTGCCATCTATTTAGGCCTGATCACTGCACCAGCTCCAGTCTGGTACAAAGAGCTGCCTGCTCCCAACTTTTGTCCCAGTTGCCATGTGTGCCATTGTAAAATCCCACCAAGCCGGTATGATAAATTAGGATTGCTCCCTCAAGCTTTACTACCGTGAACCTACTTTCTCTATATAAGCTTGCACCTATCATTTTATTCTTTGGATGTGCTGTCTTCCACTATTGGGGAAAAAATGGTCTTAAGCTGTCTCAATGAGAGCAGCAGGGATTGGTGGAGGCTAGAGCACTGTGTGCAACACGTAGCCGGGCTGTGGTATCTAAATAAGCCGCCTGCTCTCTGATGCTGTGGAGGATGCTGCTCCTGTAGCAGTGGTGAAGTAAAATCTGCTTGCCTGTCTAGTTGGCTTCTGTATGTGGAAATGGGAGGGGGCACCATGTTTGCTCTTCCTCTCCCTCACATGGCAAAATGCTTTCAGATGGCCATGGAGACCTAAGGTGCTGTGAGCTATTCAAGGAATTCAAAGTGTGAGAAACAAATAAATGAAGTTGATTTTACACATTATTTATCATTTCATTTATGCATCTCTTCCTATGAAGCACCTCAATGCAATTTTTGAACACACTTAACGCGTACAGAAAAACACTTAAGACAATTACGTGCACACACATAGAAAACAAATCCAGCACATATCCTGCTTGGGACACAAAAAATAAAATAAAATCTCCTTTTTGAAGACTTGTTGGAAGAGGTAAGTCTTCAGCAGATGCCAGGAAAAAAATACAGCAGACATGGGGCTTGTCTGATATGTAATGGGGAAGAGTTCAAAAGGCTCAGGTAATGCCACACTCAAGACCCAGTTCTGACATTGTGTGGGACGGACCTCTCAAGAAGGTGGTATCTGCAGGGCACAGAGATTTGTTTTGTATTTAAGGGATAAGATAATACCATGTGGAACAGGTATAAGTTCAGCTCCTGAGCCACAATGTGAATGGAAGTCCTTAAAAAACAGTAATAATTCCACAAACACCCAGTAGAACAAGAGTTGAGAACTTCAGTTACACCCAGAGAAAGAATCTTCTGGTTCCTGCCTGGGCACAACTAACAACCACACTAACAAACAGGCTTGAAACTTAAACTGAACTAAAGCAATTGCTTTGCCCTAAGGGGCTGTGTCAAAATTCCAAACAGTACAGTT